>NC_136984.1:12913649-12996149 GCF_032717465.1 Coenobita brevimanus
AGTCGGCAGAGAGGTTGTCTACTATTCAAGTGGACGAGGGTTCAAATCCCGGCTAGGGCAGGGAACAATTTAAAGGATTTAAATTTCGCTAAGGTATACTTTATCGATCTACCAAAGACCCGCCGGAATGTCCTAATAACACCCCCACTAATACCAATACACCGTCCAGTATGAGAAAACCCTAGCAGGTATTCAGCATCGATCATGGGTGTTTCTGCCGAAGTGGTGACATGCGTAGATGTATATGGGTAGAGAAAAAACGACGTGAATAACAAAGGAGTAGATATAAAACTATCTAAACAACACAGTGGAGTAGATATAAACCTATGTAAACAACACAGTGTAGTAGATATAAAGCGATGTAAACAGCAAACAGGAGTAGATATTAAAGGGTGTAAACAGCACAGGGTAGGTATAAAAACAATGTAAATAACTCAAAGGAGCCTGTATAAATGCAATGCAGTATGTAAAATAAATCGCTTAGAAGGAGGACTTATGAAGCCTCCAATGCAACTTATAATAGGACCTTAACTGTGATGTTTTCCGCATTATCTGTATCTTTATATTACACCTATTTGTAAGCGATTTATTCTGCACTTGGCATTTCTCTTACATAATGGCAGCCTACGATGGCTTACGCTCGTTTGATCCATCATTTTTTTGTTTTTGTTTATTATCATCATCATTATTATTATTATTATTATTATTATTATTATTATTATTATTAAATTAAATTAAATATGTATGAATAAACTGTGCCTACTCTAATAATCCTAAATTGTCATCTCTTAATCTTCCATACGGAGAGGAAGCAACTGACGTAAACATCATCAAAGAGAATACTCAGGTGTTATAAATAAAATCAGCAACGAGGGGGATTCCTATATCATTGTTCAAAAGTCCTTTGCACTATGCCTTTATCTGAAGTTGCTGCTGCTGTGAGTCATCTAAGGTTTAAGGGCTTATGGCGAGAGTCACCACCGTTCTAAAGGGCTTTTGGTGTGAGTCATCTCCTGGCTTAAGGGCTTCTTCTGTAAGTCAGGTCCGGGCTTAAAGGTTTACGGTGTGAGTCGTCTCCAGGCCTAAGGGGTTCTGATGTGATTCATCTCCTGGCTCGAGAACTGGAGGGCTTCCATGGCACTTTGATAGTGTCGTCAGTATCAGTATGTGAATGGGATGTTTGTATGCCTGTATGCAGAACAGACCACCACCATCAATATGCCTCTGTGCTACGCCTCCACCATACTCCACCTTGCTTTCTGCCATAGCACTGGAATTTTAAGTTATACCCAATGAATTCGTTAAATATTAATGTGAAGGACGAAACTTCTGCTAATCTAGGACACCAGCCTGCAACTGTCTGGAGGAGAGGGAGACCGAGGATGAGATGAATGGATGGAGTGGAGAGACATCCGTGAAACCGGGTATGAACTGAAGAGAAGGCAGCCAAATGGTAAAGGACACTGTGACATGGAGGCGATGTGTGTCACCTCTTTCGGGATTAAGACGCATGACAATAGATAGACAGATAGATAGACAGAAAGATTACAATGATGTAATACATATATATATATATATATATATATATATATATATATATATATATATATATATATATATATATATATATATATATATATATTCAGACTGTATTATTTAGCTATGAAGACACTGAGATTCTTTCATTAGAAGGGAGTTCCCTTAAAATGAATAAAATTATTTGCTGAATGTAAGGATGTTAAATTATTAAACCACACAGGCAGATACTGAAAAATTTGTTTTGATTATTTTATATGATTTCCATAATTTTTTTTGTGCTGAATTCAAAAATAGAAACCATTTTTTTTCCATCACGTAACCTTTTTTTTTTTTTTTTTTTTTCACAAAACATTTTTTTTAGTTTTCAGTTTTCGTTTTATTTAATCATTTCACACAGTACAATTATTTACATATGGATATATTATTGCAATGATAATATGTTTGAATTTAGTATTTTCTAATATCAAAAATCCATGTTTAAAACAACAGATATATTTTTTTTTATAATAGGCCAGAAGATAGCTGAAACAACACTGATGAGCCATACCAGTACTGGTCTCGATAGCATGGTCGTGGGTACTTGTAGGGAGATAGGGAAGGTCTGTTGTAGATCGTTGGAGCACCGCCAGGATAAAGCTGAGAGACTTAGTATGGCTCGAACTTGTCGCTGCTTAGTAAATGGTGTGTCGTCGACTAGAGTGAATAGGTAGGTCTCTCTCTCTCTCTCTCTCTCTCTCTCTCTCTCTCTCTCTCTCTCTCTCTCTCTCTCTCTCTCTCTCTCTCTCTCTCTCTTTTTTCTCTCTCTCTTTTTCTACCTTCCCCCTTTGTGTATCATAAGCGAGGCGAGTTACAGAGCACTGTTGGGTTACGGAGTTTATTGTGCACAGTTATATCGAACTGAGATTTACAGAGTAACGTAGCGTGACGGCCAAGCCTCCTAGGTGACCCTATCTCCTACCTCCACCCTGATTGTGTTCTCGGGCCTTCTCTAAGCCCTTCAGATCTGAAGGGAGTCTCCCCGAAATTATATACAGCTTGGAGAGGATGTGTGGTGTGACGTAGTGTCTGGTAGATTTCCATTCACGTGGACAAATCGACTAAGGCTGGTTACTCCACGTGTTGGAATACGTCATGAAATTCTTGGTCGTATGGACTAACAGATTATTTGAGATTCATCGTATGATAAGGATTCTTGATGGTCTAGGACAAGATTGTGGATATAATTTTTTTTTTTTTTAATACGAGGAAGAGGGAATCAAAGGCAGCGAGCCCGTAGTTATTGTTCCTTCCAAGAGAAAAACAAAATATAAGAGAGAGCCAAGTTCAAGATCAGATAATTTAGAGTTGCCTGGACACACAGCGTTTGAAAGACTGGAGATCATAGGAAGCACGAAGTACAGAAAGAGGGAGACAGTCCCAGAGTTGACCTGTTGCAAAAATGAAGGACTGGGAGTAAAAGTTAACTCTTGGATTAGAGAGTTTGACAGAAAAGGGATGAGAGTTTGCTCCTTTGGGTGCTACAAACCCGTCGTAGAGGTGGAGGAATGCATGCAGACAATTCATAGGAGCAGTGACCATTCAAGTAGCGATAGAAAAGAAATAAAGATGCAACAGTGTGGCAAAGAGACAGAGGTCCAAGGGAGTCAGTCAGAGGAGTAGAGTTAATTAGACAAAAAGCCTTTGACTCTATCCTATTGAGAAGAGCTGTATGTGGGGAGCCTTCCTACAATGAGAGTTGTACTCCACACAGGGGTAGATAAAACACGTATAATGAGTCAACAATTGTGCAGGGGTAAAGAGAGAAAGGAATTGGCTTAGCACACCTAATCTCTTGGCAGCAGATTTTACATGAGATGTAATATGATCTTTCCAAGACAAGTCCCGATTAAATGAAACCCCAAGCTTGTTCAAGGATGATGCAGGATTAAGATGTATATTATTAAACAATAGTAGGTATACCTGTGGAAGATTTTGAAAGGTTGATAGGTGTAAGAACTGAGTCTTTGATGCATTCAAAACAACAAGCTTATTTTACCCCAGTCAGAGATACGAGCCAAGTCGGACATTAGGTGTGCCATAGCTCATCCCTTGTTTGTTCAAGTATCTGCTGAGATGGGCATTGCTGGAACCGAATGGAAAGGTGAAGGGTGGAGTCATCAGCGTATGAGTGGATAGGGTTAGATGTACAGCTTAGAAGGTCACTGACGAATAAAGGGAGGAGAGTTGGTGATAGGACAGAGCCCTGAGGGACACCACTGTTGATAGATCTAGGAGAAGAACGATGAGCATCTACAACAGCGGCTATAGAATGACCAGAAAGGAAGCTAGAGATCAAGGCACAGATAGAAGGATAGAAACCGTAAGAGGGCAGTTTGGAAATTAAAGATTTATGTCAGACTCGATCAAAAGCCTTTGCGATGTCAAGTGCAACGGCAAAGCATTCTTCAAAGTCCCAAAAGAAGGATGACCAGGAGTCTGAAAGGTAGGTGAGAAGATTGCCAGTGAACCATCCCTGACGGAACCTATACTGACGGTCAGAAAGAAGGTTGTCATAGGAAAGACCCTCTAAATTTTTTCTATTAACCCTTAACCGCGGGGCGTCACTTTCGTGACGCTTGGGAGCAAGGGATCATACCGCGGGGCGTCACTTTTGCGATTCTGTGTTTGAATTCCCCTAGGCTTTCAAGTGGTAGCTTGTATTATTTATCAGTACTGCCAATGTCCAACACTAGTCAGCGTTCCTAATCTCATCTGTACTCCCATCCATTGTTGACAATTTAGCCATTTCTCCCCGTTCTTGACTCCCCTCCCTACCTTCCCTCCATTACCCTCTCCTCTCACCTGCCCGGCCGTGCTATGCTAAGTAAATCTTCCCTGGAATTTTCCACTGATTTCATCCATTGCAATAAGCTCTATGCCCAATTTTTATACCAAATAATATATACCAAAAAGAAATAAGGTAAGTGACAGTGCCATGCACCTGGGATTGACTAATTATCACCTGACAACATCTCACGTGCACTCGTTCGCTAATTTCCACTGTTTATTTCCCCTTGAAATATGCCGTATAATCTATTCTCGTACTAAAAATATATATAAGGAGGGAAGGGAGAAGCCTAAGTGATATTTACATTCACCTGGAACTACCTAATTTATAATGTATTGTCTAGATTTCCTGCCAATTATTTCACTGTTATATATTAGCAGAATGGGAGTATGGATGGGGTATATGTGCAGGAGTAGGTGAGAATGAGAGGGCAAAAGAAGGAGTATGTATAGTTGTGAGTAAAAGATGGAAGAAGAGCATAAGACAGTATGGATCAGTTGGGTCAAGGATTGTGTGGGTAAAGTTGAAATTTGGAATACAAATGTGGGCGATTGTGTGTGTGTATGCGCCAACGCAAGATCGTGCTAGAAGAGTGAGAGAAGAGTTCTGGACAAATGTAGAAGTGTGCATGGAAAAGTTTGGAAGGAATGAGAGAGTGTTTTTGATCGGTGATATGAATGGTAAAGTTGGGAATGTGAAGGTGGAAGGAATAGTTGGTGAGTGGGGTGTCCCTGCTGAGATAGATGAGAATGGGAGTGCGTTAGTGGACATTTGTGCTGGGAGGGGGTTGGTGATAGCCAATACCTTCTTTGGGCATAAAATGATCCAGAGGTATACATGGCGAGTGATGAGAAGGGTGGGTGGTGAACTGAATGAAAGGAAGGCAATGATTGATTATGTGTGTGTGGATGAAAGGATGCGAAGAAGTGTAGTGGATGCAAGAGCTTATAGAGGTTGGGGGACTGGACATTCTGACCACTACTTGGTGGTGGCCAGAATTAGGATTCAAGTAAGATGGAGGAATAAAAGAAGGGAAAGACGAGAGGAAGGATTAGTTGCAAGGAGAGTGGAAAGGTTACAAGAGGATGAGAAAAAGGCAGCGTATATAAGAGAGAAGTGGAGAAACGATTGGGCAAATATGAATTGGAGCAGATGGGAGACATGGAAGGTGTGCGTTGGAAATTTACAGAAGAAATATGTGCAGCATGTGATATGGTGTGTGCAAGGAAGAGAAGACAGAGGGGGGTGCAAGGAACAGCGTGGTGGACTGAAGAGGTGAGACAGGCTGTGGCACAAAAGAAGAAAGCATACAATGAATGGATGAGAATTAGGGGTGTAGAAGAAGTTGAGAGGCTGAAGAGAGAGTTATATGTAGAAAGAAAGAGAGGGGTGAAAAGATTGGTAAGAGAGAGTAAGAAGAGAGTGGATGAGGAATTTGGAAGGAATTTGAGTGTAAAGTGGAGGGACTGTAAGAAAATGTTCTGGAAAGAGGTGAAAAGAGTAAGACAGGGTGGAAGTGAAGTTAGCAGGGGAGTGAAAGATAAAAATGGTAGATTACTAGTGGACAAGGGAGAAAAAGTGAGCAGATGGAGAGAACACTTTAAGGAATTGTTGAACATAGAGGATGGAAGTAATGCAAGTATAAGTGGCTGGTGAATGGCTAGGAGAAGGAGGGAGGTGAGAAGACAGGAAGAAATCAGTAGGATAGAAGTTATGGAAGCAATGAAGAAAGTTAAATTGGGGAAAGTCCCAGGAATTGATGGAGTGTGTGGTGAAATGCTGAAGCATGGGGGTGAGAAAGTAGTAGAATGGATGTCGAAGATGTGCAGATTGGCCTGGGAGGAAGGTAGAGTCCCGGAGGATTGGAAGTCAGGTATAATTATTCCCTTGTACAAAGGAAAAGGGGAAAAAGAAGTGTGTGGTAATCATAGGGGCATTTGTCTTCTTAGTATAATAGGAAATGTGTATGGTAGGATACTTATTGACAGAGTTAGAGAAAGAACAGAGAAATTATTTGGAGAATAACAGGAAGGCTTTAGGAAGGGAAGAGGTTGTGTAGATCAGATATTCAATCTTAGATCTTTAGTGGAAAAGTTTCTAGAGCAGGGAAAGAAGTTGTATGCGGCTTTCATGGATTTGGAGAAAGCAATTGACAGGGTGGATAGACAAGGATTGTGGAAAGTGTTAAGAATATATGGAGTAGATGGGAAGTTGTTGAATGCTGTGAAGAGTATGTACGATGGTGTGAAGGCTGCAGTGCGTGTGGATGGTGAACTAAGTGAATTTTTCTCTTTGAAAGTTGGGTTGAAACAGGGATGTGTCATGTCTCCATGGTTGTTCAATCTGTACATGGATGGGGTAATAAAAGAGGTACAAGGTAGGGTAGTGGATGTTGGAGTGGCCCTGGTGAGAGAGGATAGTGTTTGGAAACTCCCTGTACTCTTGTTGCAGATGATACTGTGTTGTTGAGTGAAGACGAAGGAGAGCTGCAAGGCTGGTGGATGAGTTTGGGAGAGTGTGTAAGAAACTGACTCTAAAGGTGAATGTAGGGAAGAGTAAAGTGATGGTCTTTGAGAGAGGTGAAGCCAGTGAATGTACAGCGAGTTTGGATGGTGAGGAATTGGAAAATGTGAGTACGTTTAAGTACTTGGGTAGTGTGATGAGTAAGAAAGGAGGTTTGGAGGGTGAAGTGCTTGAAAGGGTACAGCAGGGAAGAAAGGTTGCTGGTTCTTTGAAAGCAGTGATAAGAAACAGGGAAGTGAGCATGGAAGTGAAAAAGTTACTACATGACAGTATTGTGATACCAACTCTAACGAATGGAAGTGACGCTTGGACGTTGTTGGAAGGACACAAGTCAAGAGTGAGAGCAGTGGAAATGAGTTATTTAAGAGGAGCCTGTGGAGTCACATAGAGAGACAGGCTGACGAATGAGGATATAAAGGTGCGTTGTGGTGTGGATATGGATGTGATAGGAAGCGTTATGAGGAACACACTGAGGTGGTTTGGCCATGTGGAGAGGATGGAGGGTGAAAGATTGACGAAGAGAGTGTATGTGAGTGAGGTGGAGGAGGGAAGAGGGAGGGGAAGGCCGAGGATGAAATGGAGGGATGGGGTGGAGAGGTATATGAGAGAGGGGGGTGTGAGTTGGGAGCAGGGCAGTGAAATGGCGGGGGACAGGGCGACCTGGAGGCGATTTGTTTGTGGCCACCCCAAACGGGATTGAGGCGTCTGGCAATAGACAGATAGATAGATAGATATTAGCAGTTGTCAAGAGGCTGACGTTGGCAGTAATGCATTTTCCTAGGCAGGCCACCCTGGCCCACCCCTATCAGTTCACTGTCATCTTCGAAGGTGAAGGTACGTATGTTTGCTCCTGCTAACTTCCCCCCCCCCCCCGCTTTCTAGCCCCATGCAAAGGGCCCTGTGACCTTTACCCCCTACTACACCTCGTGTGGAAAGAGGTAAAGGGCTGACAATTGAAAGAGAGTGACTACGATCTTTCTGTTGAGTAAAACAGTGCCAGTGGAATTGTAAATAATGTGTAAATAATGTGTAAACAGCAAGTGAAAGTAATGAATGTAAATATAAGTGAACAGTGGAAAATAGTTTTATAAGTTACTTCAAGTGACAGTGCATAACACAGTGTAAATAAAGTAGAAATGTAAATAATGTAAATAAAATAGAGAACGTAAATAGAAATGTAAATGAGTAGTATTATAAGAATACGAGTATATATACTTGGAGTAATGAAAGTGAAAGTTTCACTCTAGCATGTATGAATAGTATGAGTTATGAAAGTGAAGGTGAAAGTGACATTCACTTTCAATGCTAGTATACAGGACGAGAAAGTGAATGTTACGTATTTTACTGAAAGAAATTGAATGCCTACAGTGACAATAAACTATTATTACTCAAGGAAACTTATGGATAAAGACTGTAGATATATATAAGTGTTATATAGTAATAGAAATATAAACTGTGAGTGTTTTTATGAATAGTAAATGACAACACCAGCGGCGAACTTGCGCAAGTGGGAAGGTCATACGCCCTCGTAATTTTCATTGCTTTCACAGTGGGGTTTTTTTTTTTTTGGAATATGGCTTCCAAACTATTTGAGAATCATAGAATGGTGTTTCTAGTGATAATATCAGGCTGTGGTAATCATATTACGGGTTGTCGGGAAGTGTAAAGTGGAGACTTCGTTACCCAACTTCAGAGGTCTCCACAAATCCTACGGTACTCGACGAAGGCTCAACAAACACCCCAGGAGAAAGCTGAGGGAATGTGCCATAAGCATATTTGATTTTAATATTCTAGTACTAATAACTGATTTTTGGCAAATATTTTTAGAGAGTCTGTCGGAGCGCGAATATGCCCGCTGGTGCCGCAAGTAAAAGCAAATCAAGGCCGCGTTTAAAGGGTTAAGAATTGACTCAAAAACTTTTGAGACAGAGGATGTTGAAGCAACTGGACGATAGTTAGAGGGTTGGGAATTGTCACCAGTCTTTGAGACTGGCTGAATGAGTGCAAACTTCCAGCAAGAAGGAAAGGTACAAGTTGATAGACAAAGGCGAAAGAGTTTGCCTAGACAAGGTGTCAGCACAGAAGCACAGTTCTTGAGAACAACAGGAGGGACTCCATCAGGTCCATATGCCTTATTAATACTGATGCCTGTGATGGCAGAAAATACATCAGCTGAAGAAATTTCAATGACAAACATGAGGAAGTCAGAGGAGGGTGAATGGATGGAGGAGCAGCACCTGAATCGTCTAAGGTGGAATTGGAGGAGAAAGTCTGAGCGAAGAGATCTGCTTTATCAGTAGGAGAAATAATACAGAGCCATCAGAGTAGAAAAGAGGAGGGAAGGATGATGAGGTAAAGTTGTTAGAAAGTTTTAGGCAAGGTGCCAGAAGGAGTGGGAAGAATTCGAGTTGGAGAGTTGAGAGCATTTAATACGGATTAAATTATTTTTAGCAGTGAGAAAAACAGACTTAGCACGATTCTGGGCAGAAACGTATAAAAGATGTGATTCAGGGGTGGGTTGGCTCCGATACCTTTTATAGGCCCTCTCCTTGTTGTGCACAGCAATAAAACAACCGTGATTAAACCAAGGCTTTCTTGCATTAGTCAGAGGATATGAGAAAAGAATGTATGCTTGTATGCCCGAGAGAATAACCTCTGTAATGCGCAAGGCACACTCAGGTGGAAAATCAGAGAAGTACTGCCTGAGGGCCTTCCAGTCCGCAGCTCCAAAGTGCCACAGACAACGTTTCTTTGGAGGGTCCACAGGCCGTACCGGAGTGATAGGACAGGTTAAGGTGATAAGGTTGTGCTTGGAGGAGCCCAGCATAGAGAAAAGATTAACAGTGTAAGCAGAAGGATTAGTTGTAGGGAAGAGGTCAAATATGTTTGAGCTCTCTCCATGGCGGTCAGGGATGTGGGTAGGGTGCTGTACAAGCTGCTCTAGGTCTTTAAGGATAGAAGTGGTGTAGGCTTGTTCACCAGGTGGATCAGTGAAAGGAGAGGAGAGCCAAAGGTGGTGGTGAACATTGAAATCTCTTAGAATGGAGATTACAGAGAAAAGAGAAATGGGTAGAATGTGTTCCATCGTAGAAGTAAGATAGTCAAAGAATTTTTGATAGTCAGTAGAATTAGGAGATAAGTAAGCAGTGCAGATATATTTAGTCAGAGAATGACAGGAAAGCCGAAGCCAGAGTGTAGACAATTCAGAAGAATCGAGTTCAGGAACACGAGAGCAAGATAAGTCGTTGCGTATATATACTCAACAGCCACCTTTGGCTTTGAAATGAGTATAGAGAAAGTTAGAGGATGCAGAAAAGGGTTTGTTGTCAATTGCCTCAGACAGCTGAGTCTCAGTTAGGAAATGAAGGTGAGGTTTAGGGAAGGAGAGGTTGTGCTCAACAGAGCGAAAGTTGGAGGAGAGGCCATGAATGTTGCAAAAATGAAGAAGTAAGTCAGACCGTGGTTCCAGGCAGCTCGAGTCGTCACCGGGAGATGGGCAGAAGATGAGGACATTTGTGGTCCCCCCCCCTGGGGACTCCGAGGCTATGTATTTCGACGTCATGATTACTTTTTGAATTTGGGAAAGGAAGTGTAGTGTGTACTGTGCATGTAGTTTTCTGTTGATAGTTAGAGAAACTTGTATTGGAGAGCATGCTGGCCTACTCTCTGTGTTACTGAGACACTGGAAAAGTTCAGCAACGGGGGATGGTCGGGAACTAGTCCCGAGGGCTGATGAAACGGGAGCTCCAGCTCTCCCTGTCATCAGCTTTCCATCCACCTTGGGAGTACTGCCTTGCTCGACTGGTGCTACAGTCTACTGGATTGACATTCCTAGTGGGACGCTGTGTATGTCTCCAGCAGACACTACATCTTGTTCATTGTGTTATGAGATCTATACTAGTGCCTATATGATGTCTACACTGGAGTGCAGCAAACATATCTTAGTGAAACTCAATGAGTTGACTAGTGCACTTGTAAATTATATTCAGTGGAGTGTTTCTTTTTTAATCATAGTGATATTTATCGGAAACAATGGTTTATTGCTCTGATTCTCGGTTTACAGCAGTAATGTAAGTGGCCTAGTGTAGAAACTTGACAGAGATTATACCGTAATGAAAAAGAATGGAGACAAAAGATTCATCTAAAAGCAGCCTGAAAGGGATACTTCTTCATAATAGTAACAAATATGCATTAATGCCTGTTGCTTATTCTGTGCATTTAAAATAACATACCAGAATTTGGCAAATCTTTTCGACAATATCAACTACATTGAACACTGTTGGTTCATATGTGGGGACTTGAAAGTTCTGTGTATTTTACTGGGTGAGCAGTCAGGATATACAAAATTCCCAAGTTTTCTCTGTAAGTGGGACAGCAGAGCCAAGTATTTACATTGGTTCAGAAGGAATGGCCAAAGGGGGAAAAAAATTACAGCTTGGTGCCCAAAACATTATCAGACCTAATTCTGTGCATCCAGATAAAGTGTTGCTACCACCACTTCATATTAAGCTGGAAGTAGTTTGCCAAAGCCCTACCAAAGATGGAGCCTGTTTTATGTACTTGTGCCAAAAGTTTCCAAGTTTCTCTGGAGCTAATTTGAAACAGGGCTTATTTACTGGATCTGATACCAGAAAACTGATTTCTGCTGCAGAATTTGAAGGTGAGATGAATGACCTGGAACAAGAGGCTTAGGTATCATTCAGAGAAGTAATGTCTAAGTTTTAATGTAATAATAAGGATGTAAATTACCAAGAAATTTTAAGAAATTTGTTGGTCCAGTTTAAAAAGTTGGGTTGCAACATGAGTCTCAAAGTTCACTGTTTGAATTCCCATTTGGAATTCCTCACCGAAAATCTTGGAGCAATGAGTGAAGAACAGGATGAACGATTCTGTCAGGCTATAAAGGACATGGGAAGAAGGTACCAGGGACATTGGAATGTCAGTATGATGGCAGACTACAGCTAAATGATGCATAAGGACGATAATAGAAAGTATACAAAAGACTGGCTGCCAAACGAAGTTTGGGGGCTGAAAAGAAAAAAAAAATAGAAGTTATAAATATTAGAGAAGCTATATGTGAGTTATAGAATATATAGTGTTGTTTCCTTTATGTATATGTTTAAAAAATTACATTCACTAAAAATTTTCATTTTCAATTAATTTAGAACAATATTGTATGGATCAATTGAAATTTATAATTTGCTATTTTGCAAATGAATTTCTTCTTAATTTTGTATTAAAATATGATGTGATGGGAACATTCTAAATGCACTTTTTTACTATGTTCATTCAAGCAGTAAAAAATAAATTATAAGAGAACATTTTTTAATGACAATAATTTTACAGACCTATGCTATTGAGACAGATAGCCGAAGTCGGTGGTCATTATTTTTGTACGAAATGCATCTGTGTGTCTATGTCAAAAACTCAAATCTCAGAAAGTATTGATTGTAGAAGGAAAAGCTACTACTAAAAGTTAGTTTGAGTCACAGGTAGAGGAAGTCGATGGTCATTGTGTTTGTACGAAATGTATCTGTGTGTGTCTGTCTGTGTTGAAATCTCAAATCTCAGAAAGTATTAATTGTAGAAGGAAAAGTTATTAATAAAAGTTATTTAGAGTCACAACTTGAGTTCACATGTCACTCAACCAGCACTGAGAGTCATCCAGGATGGATACATAATAGTCGAGTTTTCATCTAACTGTATTATTACAGTCTACCTAGTTTGAGGATGAGGGGTAGTCATTATTATTATTATTATTACCATAATAATAATAATAATAATAATAATAATAATAATAATAAAAGTAATGATAACAATAATTATAAGCAGTAGTAGTAGCAGTAGTCACTTAAAGTTCGGCACAGTGTCAAAATGGCTGTGGTATGGTAACTTCATTACCCACAAAGAAAGCGATCCTCCTAAAGGCTGCCGAAGCCACTTGATGCCAGAAGGCCAGAAATGGTCATAACTCAGGAACTGGTGGCCCATTTGGACTGAAAACTGATTTATTCTTCAAGTTAGAGTATTTCTGCGGTACCTTGCTCTGACAAAAGTTGCACATCAGTCCGCCATTTTTGCTGTGTTACGGTAACATATGGACAAACCAACAAACATACAAAAAACGGAATGTAATATAGATTATTACTATTATTTTTATTATTATTTTGCAGACCTGTCTTGTACAAACTTTGTAGCTTCTAGTAGTGTGTTTTCTAGATCAGTTATACATATATTAGACTCGTGGACGAGAGGTTGTTATACGTGAGTACTTTTGTAAGTAGATAATATTCGTTCCCTTTGTCATGCAATGACAGGAGAGGTAAAGATTAGTATGGGACTATTTTTATTTGTCTTGGAAATATTAACAAAGTCTCTCACATACAAGTGAAGTATAAAGTAGAGTCCCGCTAGCTACCTCCCTGTCTCGTTCTATCTCTCTCTGCCACCCTGTTGCCCCTGTTGCTAGCCTCCTTCTCTCCACTACCTGTCGGTTCTATGGCTAACTCCTTTCTGATCTCTGATTCCTACATTCTTGTTTAGCAGGGATCGTGTCACGTGGGCTATACTGTCGTGGAAATGTTCTAGAAGCATGTGTGTGTGTGTGTGTGTGTGTGTGTGTGTGTGTGTGTGTGTGTGTGTGTGTGTGTGTGTGTGTGTGTATGGTCACGAGGTGCTGTTTGTGGGATATTGTACTGGTGTGAGACATTCTGGAGAGGTGCTAACATCACTTCCTTTGACCCCTTGGTTTGACATTGACCTAACCACTAGACTATATTATGTATGTTGCTGGTTATTATGTACAGTATTAAGATATTTTACAATCCTGGCATCGCTCGGTCACGTCAGCTGGCGATCCTCTGACAGCAATCATTACTGACATATGCTAATCTGTTAATACATAACATTGATTATAATACTGTATAGATATAATATTCGTGTTAATATTGCAATGATCCAGTAATATTACATTTTAAACAAGTTGTATATGTAATTGAACAAATGCAATATGGTTAAATTGGTTATTGTATGACATATTGTAAGATGTGTAGGCCCTATGTATAACAGACATACCCATATAATTGTGCAATGGCAATACTGCGAGGTCATTACATTACATATGGAGTTATCCCTTTAGTAATGTCTAATATTTCACCTAACTTGTGTGATGATTTTGGTAATACAGAATTGTAGTAACATTGTATGAACTGTTACACAATAATTGCATTATACATAATCCTATTGTAATTGTTACATATCGTTTGTAGTTACATAACTGTAGCAAGTGTAACATAATTCTAGTAACACTGCAGTAATATTGTATTAACATTTTAGTAATACATAACTGTGACATTGTATGAATTGTTACATAAGTGTATTGTTATATAATAATTGAATTGTATATAATTGTTTTGTAATTGTTACATATCGTTTGTAGTTACATAACCGTAGTATGTGTAACATAATTCTAGTAACACTGCAGTAATATTGTAGTAACATTGTAGTAATACATAATTGTAACATTGTATGAATTGTTACATAATTGCATTGTTACATAATTGTATTGTACATAATTGTATTATTACATAATAATTGTATTGTACATAATTGTATTGTAATTGTTACATATCATTTGTAGTTACATAAGTGTAACAACTGTAACCTACTGCAATCGTTTCTCATTACATAATTGTAGTAATTGCAGTAATATTGTAGTAACTGCAGTCCTGACATTGCTAATCCAGTCATGCTGCGGTCGATGATAGTGATGATGTGCCTTGCCACTGGCTCGTGGAGAACAACAATTTGCTTTTTATTTCGCTTATAGAAGGAGTTTATGTGGTATTTTGGCATTTGTAGTAACACACCTATTTTCATTTGTTTGTAATGCGATCTTACTTTTTTTTTTTAAATTGATTTTCTAGAGTTTGTTTTTCTTCTTTTGTCTACGCTTTTTCGGTGTTGTCCGAGGTTGCATAATTGCTGGCTAATTCCCTTGGGACCCTTTACAAAGTATCAGTTTATACTGCACAGGTATTACTGAAAATGATATTATATAGCCCCATATTTTTAACAAAAAATATATATACACTATATACTGTACAATATTAACTATATACACAGGCTTGTTGTTCACTTGTACCTATCGTGAGCAATATACGTGTCAGCACTGTGTGGAAATCTTTGTCTTCACGATTGTGTGGAAGATGTTCACTCTTGCTAACGTCATTTGTGTTGGCCATTTTTTTTTTTTTTCCTTGTAACTTAATTTGTCTGTTTCCACTAGGTAGCTTTTATTAATAAATGTTTCACACAGTTCTTTTAATCGCTCACTGAGTAACTGTAATAGTATATTTTCTTTATTACTTTGTGGATGTAATAATGTATAGCTGTATGTATGAAACACGTATTTTAAGTAGGTATAAATGGTAACACTCGTTGGTAGTAAATAAATGCTATAATAAATGAATGAATATATACAGTGTAGAATATTTATTGTTGGTGCAAGTATTTAGTGACTGAATTATGCAGATAACTGAAGTAGGTATTTGTACGTAAGTTGTAACTATACAGCACGTTTTATATGCTTGTGCAGAAGTATTTTGTCTAACTGTGTATTGTATAAATGAAGTAACTATGTAACTCACTGGTTTTTACCATGGTGGGAAAGATGTGAGTGGTGGTGAGTGGTGGTGTCACACACGAGTTGACTGACGTGGTATCGTCTCAGCCAACACTCACAGTGACGTCAGTTTCTCACCATCTGATAGCTGTGGTGAGTAAATGAGTGAAGAAAGGTGAGTAAGATGAACTGTGAATATGGACTTGGTATCTGGTTCGTCGTCTTGACTTCTTCACTCCTTGCGTCAGCGTGGTGATGTTGGTGGAGGTTGGGGGCGGATGGAAAGGCGGTGGTCTGGTGGTTGTTGTTTTGTTCTTGCTTTTCGTTTACTTGTTTTGGTTTTTATTCTTCTTACTGCTGCTTGAAGTTGCGTGAAGATTATAGAGTTGTCTTGTAGACTTGTTATTTGTAGTTAATTGTAGAGCTTGTTGATCCTCACTCGTAACTCGTCGTTGCTACTGTATGCTCGTACACTCGTAGGCTTGGAAACTCGTAAACTCGTTGACTCGTTCTTCTTATTGTATACTCGCTTGTGGTTACTTGATCGTAGAATTGTAGTTTCTTGATAATGTAGAATTAGCTGTATAACTGGAGCTGATCTTAGTTACAGTTTTGTCTACTTTTGTAGAAATGATGGTTCGTAGGCGTAGAGTCGATCGTTACTGCCACCATTTATAGTAGAAACTTCGTAGCCTCCATTTATGTATATGTAACTCTTTAGTCTTGTAATATGTAAGTCTTGAGTTTTGGTTAAAGTTATTTTGGTAATCGAAGAGCAGGAGGAGTTAAAGATAAATACAGGGAGTTGATCTTGATTTATTATCTTCAAAGAAACTCTAAGTTGAGTAGTGTATATTACACAGGGACTTAATTTATCAACGTCTAGTCGGATCCCTCTTCTTATTTGATCTCTCCACTACCTGCCAGTCCTATGGCTAGCCCCTTTGTGATCTCTGATTCCTACATTCTCGTTTAGCAGGGGTCGGGTCATATGGGCTATACTGTCGTGGAAATGTTCTAGAAGCCTGGGTGTGTGTGCTGTATGTGTGTGCATGGTCACGAAGCGCTGTTTGTGGGCTATTGTACTGGTGTGAGACATTCTGGAGAGGTGCTTACTTCACTTCCTTTGGCCTCAATGTTTGACAATGACCCAACCTCTAGACTATATTATGTATATTGCTGGTTATTATGTATTAAGATATTTTACAGTCCTGACATCTGTATTATCATTATATATATATATATATATATATATATATATATATATATATATATATATATATATGTACAGTATATATATATATATATATATATATATATATATATATATATATATATATATATATATATATATATATATATATATATATATATATACAGTATATATATATATATACATATATATATACATACATATATACATATATATATATATATATATATATATATATATATATATATATATATATATATATATATGTCATAAAAAGACTTTGTAGTTACTTGTAGAGAAGTTATATATTAGACTTGTGGACAAGCGGTTGTTATACATGAGTAACTTTGTAAGTAGATAATCTTGGTTCCCATTTGTCATGCAATGACAGGAGAGGTAAAGAAATAGTATGGGACTATTTTTATTTGTCTTGGAAAAATTAACAAAGTCTCTCACACACGAGTGAAAGTAAGTAGAGTCCAGCTAGCTACCTCCCTGTCTCGCTCTCTCTCTCTCTCTCTCTCTCTCTTCCAAGTTGCTAAGCCTTTCTCCCCACTACCTGCCGATTTTATGGCCTCTCTTTTTCTGAGCTCTCTTTCCTAAATTCTGGTGAAACAGGAGTCGTGTCACATGTGTTCCCTGTGGTTGGAAAGTTCTAGAAGCCTGTGTGTGAGTATGTGTGTGTATGGTCACTAGGCTTTGTTCACCTGGTGTATCGCTGACAAACTAACTGAATCATCTCCTGACTGGCTACTTCGTAATCTGTCGTCAGCTTTTCCTCAGTGTAACTTGCAAGATCATTTCCCATTCCCAGGCTCGCATAGAGCTGTCTATCTGTCTATTTATCTATCTATCTAGAATGATTTGTAAATTTAATATGGACTCATAACATTACTCAGTCCACGCAGCTGAAGGTCCTCCTACAGCAATTATCATTGACACATGCTAATCTATTAGTACATAATATTGATTATAATATTGTATACATATAATATTTATTGTAAATAGTAATTATTCAGTAATATTACATTTTAAACAAGTTGTATACATATTTGAATCAATGCATTAAAAGTAAAGTATTTAACTGTAATACAGTATGTACTTGGGTTATTGTAATGAAACGCATACATACAAGAAAAAAAAAATAAAATTAAGATTGTGGTAAGAGTTATTGATATTTCAATTAAAGATAATGGTACTGGTATGCCATACATGGGTCATTCTTCTTTATATTTTTTTCTCATATATATATATATATATATATATATATATATATATATATATATATATATATATATATATATATATATATATATATATATATATATATATATATATATATATATATATATATATATATATATATATAATTAATACTATATACAAAATATGTACACTTCATTCAGGGGGGTTAACTTGGATGCTAACTCTCCCCCCACTAAATACTGACTCCAAATTAGCAATTCTTGCATGCATTCTGTGCATTGCGAACAGCAGTACTGCAAATACAATGCAGAAGATTATAAAGACAGTAGGTGCTGAGCTATACACATAATATGGGTTGAACATACTCAAACTCAAATCTTCCCAGGGCTTCATTGTTTCATTGATCAGCTGCATAGTTTCAAACTTAGGTGAAGTCAACTTAATGCTTGTGCTCATGTTTAAGTCCATATCAGGCAGTGGGTGGAAATGTTTGTGTGTATGATTGAGAATGATGTAGTGATTGATGGTGGATAAAGTAGACATGGCTGGTGTAAATACCGCACAGTAGTCTGGTGCTATGTATAATCCTGAGGCTGAAGTATGAGATGGTGGTATATCTGGACAGACTATGTAAACTGATGTGTTATGAGTGAAATAAAAAAAACTGTGAGTGTCCAATGCGTTGATGGTGTATAAATTTACCTGGAGCAAAAGTGAAGTTGCAATGATGATCAATATTGTCATTTCTGATAGCCATTTCACAAGGGACTGTATCAGTAGGCTGAAACGTGAAAATGTACGCAGGACAAAGATGAACAGCATGTAAGGATGTGCGGCACTTTCGTTCAATTGCTGATTCACTGGCGAAAGTGACAGTGTCCCGTCTCTTGGAGACCATGATGAGTTCGGTGTCTGTGTTGATGTTGATGATGACCAAAGTGTTGTTATTTTTATAGGGGAAGGGATGTATTTGGTATACTGTGAACAGGTCTTCAGTTATGAATGGTACATGAACTACTACTGATGTTGGTGTTAGTGTTGCTTCTAAATATGGATAATATTGCATGAATTCTCTACTGCGGAACAACGGCTTCAATTTATGTTTATGTATGCCTTGACTAATTATCTGACATAGCTCATGAACTGGGAGTAAGTCAATTGTAATCTTGCCATCACCAGCATTCGAAATTCCTTTCATAAGTGCCCTGAAACGATCTCTAGTGTTCTCTAATTGTAGTAGAATCGTGTCAATATGTTCTGTGATGATGGAGAAGTGTTGGAAAAGTGTAATGTTTCCTTCCATTTCATTTATTTTATTTACACTCTTGAGAGCTATGTTTTCTGCTTTTTTCAGATTTGTCACAATTGTCTTCATTGCTGAGTTCTGTCCTGTGATGAATTTATCTTGGTATGTTAGTACCTGAGCTATCTTATTAAATTTGTTGTTCATTTCTTTAAGGTCATCCTCTGTAGCTAATCCAAAGATGCTCCCAAGAACTGCGCCACCCAGGTCGAAGAAACCGCGCTTTTGGCGAGTACGTGTGATGTTGTTCCTGTCGCTCAGTACCTCCGTTCCATAAGACGGGAGATCTTGGATCATGATGAGCATAGTTGACTGCCTGTTCTAGTTTCCATTTCGCTAACTTTACCATTTCATTCACTTCCTTTGTGTTATGTGCTTGTGAAACATAATCCTATCATGAAGTCCAGAGTTCGCATCGGCGTCGCAAGTCTGTCTAAATAAGTAGGTAATTCATACAAGTAATCTAGACTTATTTCAGTACTCATGACGTCCTTAACGATTGTAGTCGTGGCCGTTGGAGCTATGAGGCATCCTTGTCGTACTATGTGTTGGGGGTCTAAGTGTGCATATCCTCTTGCTATGTAGAGGAGAATCCATAGAATAAGTTCCTTCATCGTAACCTACCGAGAAAAAAATCTATTAATATCCTAATATGGTCATGCTGTGGTCGATGATAGTGATGATGTGCGTTACGGTTGATTGTTATTTCATTTATAGAAGGAGTTTAAATCGATATTTCATTCTCGTAAATGATGTACTGTAGATTTGATTGGAAGAGTTGCACCTATGTTCGATTGTTTGGTATATGACCTTAATTTCTTTTTGTAATCATTGTTGTGTTCTTGCTTGGTTTCTTGAGGTACGTTCGCCTGGTCGGTTGTATCCGAGGCTGAATAATTATGTGATAATTCCCTTGAAACTCGTTTTAAATGGTCAATATGAACTTGTTTCTCCTCGCCACTTGAAAGTGACTTAATTAAAACTTTGTTTGCTTTTATCTTAATTACTCTGTATGGGCCCTCAAATTTTGGGGATAATTTATCGTCTCTCGTATGAATGATACCGTAAACAATGTCTCCTAAGCTGATAGGTGAATCTCTTGCCTTCTTGTTAAATGCCTCCGTCATTTCTTCCTTGGACATCGTTAATTGTTTTTTGACTCTTTTGTGAATGTCCTGGAGTTCACGTAAACGGAGTTTAGAGTAATCATCGTAATTGTATATGGGCATACTGTCACCTTCTAGGAGCTCATATGGCAATTTTTTATCTGTTCCATATATAATGAAATATGGTGTGTCACCTATGGATTTATTTATAGATCCATTAATTGAGGCTTCTACTCTGGGAATCCAATCATCCCAGCTTGCATAATTTTCACTCAGAATGTGTCGTAGCACATCTAATACTTTTTTATTTTGTCTCTCTACCAACCCATTCGATGCTGGGTGATAGGCTAAAACGTTAACCTTTTTTATACTGTATTGTTTACATATTTCTCGTAAGATCTCAGAATTAAATTCTCCTCCATTATCACTTATTAGTAACTTTGGGGTAGTAAAGAGACATATTACATTATCTGTTATTGCCTTTGCTACTGTCTCTGCTGTCTTATCTTTAATTGGAGCTAAAATGACATAACGGGAAAAATGATCCATTGCTACGAATAAGTATAGGTTATTATTGTATGATAATGGCATCTTGAGTAAATCAACAGCGACAACGTCCCAGGGTTGATGTGGTAAAGCCTAATTACCCATCGGTGCAGGTGTGATTGGGTATCCTTTGTGTTTTGCACATGATTCGCATCTGTCTATATGATTGTTTATATCTTTTCGTAATGAAGGCCAGTAATATAACAGCTGGGCTTGGTTGAATGTCTTATCCTTTCCAGGATGTCCTGCATGTGGGCTGATTCGTAATACTTGGGGTATCATGTCATTAGGTACTACCAACTGGTTAGTATTTCTATGGCGTTTTGGTTGTTTAGAGTTAATCTTGTATAATGTATTATTGACCATTGTGAATTGTTCGAGTGGGACATGCAGTTTGGGTAATTGTATGTCATCTCCACTTTCTAACTTGTATATAACTTTAGACCATATTGGGTCAAATCTTTGTGCCTTTGCGATATCCTCGTGGTTTGGGATATTTCCTTAGAGATCTAACGCCGCGACCTGAATTGTGTTCGGGTTCCTAGATAATGCGTCAGCTACTATGTTCATTTTACCTTGTATATAATGAATTTGTACATTGTAGTTTTCAACTGTACATTTCCATCTTGCTCTCCTTCCAGAAAGGAGTTTTTCTTTAAACATACCCACCAGTGGTTTATGGTCGGTGAATAAGTGGATTTCGTAACCATATACCAAATCTCGAAACTTTTGTAATGCAAAAACCACTGCAAGTGCCTCTAAGTCTGTAGTGCAATAGTTTTTCTCTGCAGCTTTTGTTTGTCTGCTGGCAAATGCAATTGGTTGATTCTTTCCTCTTTTATCTTCCTGCATTAGTACAGCCCCTAATCCTTTAACTGATGCGTCTGTACAAATAAGAAATGATTTTGTGTAATCTGGATATGCTAAACAAGGTGCATTTGTTTGTTTAATTTGTAGATTGTTAAATGCCCTCTTTTGATCTTCTTCCCATTGGAATACAGCATCTTTTTTGAGTAGCTGGAATAGAGGAAAGGCTATATGAGAGAACTGTGGCACGAATGACCTATAGTACCCAGCCAGACCTAAAAATTGTCTAACTTCGTCAGTCGTAGTGAGTTCAGGAAAATCTCTCACTGCCTGTATTTTGTCATCAGTGGTGTGAATACCATCAGAACTTAATTTGTGGCCTAAGAAATTTATCTCCTTAAAGCAAAATTTGCATTTAGAAAGTTTAATTTTTAAACCAGCATCACCAAGCTTTTGTAGGAGTAAGTCTAATTTCCTGAGATGATCTTTAATATTCTTTATTGCGATTATATTATCGTCAAGATAAACAAATATTCCTTGTCCTAAAATTCCAGACAATACGTAATTCATAAGACGCTGGAATGTGCCTGGGGCTGTCCTCAGTTCCATTGGCATTCTTGTATATTGATAATGGCCTCTGTTTGTTGAAAAGGCAGTGTATTTACGTGACTCCTTCGATACCGGAATCTGATAATAGCCGTTTAGGAGATCGATGGTCGAGAATATATTATTCTCAGAACCAATATTCTGTAGAACGTCGCTTAGCAATGGCATGGGAAATCTGTCTGGGATTGTGTGATTATTTAGTTTACGGTAATCTACTACCGCACGCATTTCTCCATTTCGTTTGGGCACGAAGAATAATGAGGCATTCCACGGGGAGACTGAAGGCTCAATAATTCCAAGTTTTAACATTTCATCGACATACTGTTTTGCAAGTGTACGTTGGGAGTGTGGTATGTGGTAAGCTGGTACGAAAATTGGTGGTGTTTCTGGGTGCACATTAATCATGTGATTAATCAAATTAATACACCCTAATTGTTCTCCAGGCAATGCTACGGTGTCCCTGTGTGTTTCCAGCAGGGTTAACAAATCATTTTCTTCATCAAATTCACCTGAGTGTATTAAATTCTCTTTTATTCTTTCTCTATCCGTAGATTTTATCTCACTTGTCACTCCAGCTATAACTATTTCCTTCACAGGGGAGGGACATTTTTCATTATTAACTATGCAAGTTCCCTTTTTCAACTGAACTTCCCCATTCATGTGATTAATTATGAATATCTGAGTTTGCCCTTCGTTGTTCGTATGACATAATGCGTTTTCTACTGACAATCCCTTTACTTTACATAATTCTTCTAAGACAAGAACAGTACTATTCCGTAGTTTGCTCTTTATGGTAACTTTCACATAGGAATTAGGTGGTATAACTAAATCATTAGTGAGATGGGCTGGAAAAATTGATAAATCAGTACTGTTATCTGGGTCACAAATTCTGGAGGATGGGGTTGGTGGTGGGAGTGGATCTATACACTCATCTTTTTGTGTATGTTTGTTTAAGCCTTTAATATTACCAATTCTTTTTGGCTGTCTTCTACCAATCGGTGAGGGCTCTGAAGGTATTTCCTCTATGAATTCATTGTCAAAGTCTATTCCATTCATTTGTGGGAGTATGGTTATGTTCTCAGCTCTCATGGATCTTCAGCCCAGTATCATATGAGCTTTAATTGCTACGTTTTCAACGATATAGAAAAATGCAGAGAATGGTCTTGTAGTCTCTGTGAAATTGATATTTAATCTTATCATACCTTTCACTGTAATTTGTTGTCCATCTACCGTGTATAAATCTAAATCAGCTTCATCAAGAAAAGTTACTTTCTTTTTATTTTTAAGAATTCTATTTATTTCTTCATGTGTTATTAAGTTCACTGGAGAGCCTGTATCTAAAAATAAGGAAACGTTTTGATCCTCACATACAGCTGGTATCAAGATACACTCATTTCCCAACATGCTTCCTATGTGAATTTTAGACTTGTTTTTCTTTACGTTTGTTCGTTTTTTGTCATGACTTGGTCTTCCCCCGATTTGAACATAGACACAATTTTTTCTACTGTTTTGCAATCATTGGTCCAGTGCCCTTGGTATCTATGATGCCTACAGTAAGGACCAAATCCCTGTGTCTTTTGTTTGTCCTCTTTTGCTTTGATAAAGCATTCATACCTTGTGTGTCCGGGTTTTGCACAATAATGACATAGAATGGACCTATCCCTTGACTGTGACCTACGATGTGATTTCCCATAAGTAGTGTTGTTTATGGTGCAAGACCTGCTCGGGCTGCGCGAAAACTTATGAAACTGCCTGTAGCCTGGTGTCAGTGATTGAGGCCTCGTCATGTTTGGTTGTTTGGTCTGCCTGCTTTCGGGTGGCGATCGAATTTATTCTCCGTTTGGGGTTGGTGTAGATGTTTTCACAGCTGATACTGTCTCAGGTACCCTCATTCTACTAGAATGTGCATGTGTGTCGACCATACCTGCTTTACTGCACTGCATCTCTACCTCGTTCATTAAGTCTAGCAAGCACATTCCTGGGGTGTACGCGATCGTCTTGGCGATCTTAAGGGTCCTATCAGGTAATTTACACAAGGCAGCTACATAACCAATGATGTCCACGACGAGGTCTGGGGACATCTTTCCATCATCTGTTATCCAATTTGAGTTTTCCAAAGTAACTAACAATGTTCTTTTGATTGTGGAGACATCAGCAGTTATTTCACTGAGCACATGGTTTGTAGTGTGCTCCCTTACAAGATCTACAATTTTATGTAATTCTGGAATTATACCTGGCAAGAAGTTCATACCTCCAGAAAATTTCTTCAAAAATTCAGTTTTAAATTCATCATATGTCCTAGCCTTATGGAGCTTGTCTGAGCGCAGTAAATTGCTTGCTGGACATCTTTCCTGGCTTATGCAAGATGAAAAAATAGCAATTTTCTCTTGTTCATCTAGTATGTGGCGCTTGATGAACATTTGTTCGCACTGACTGACTAATGAAATGACATCAATGCGATCTTTGTCTGTGCCAGAGAATTCTGGGGCAGTTTTATCCTCGTGATACACAAACACTTGAGGTGTGGTTGTTAGATCAGCGGTATTTGTTTCTTGATTCATTTTCACTGTTTGTTCTGTTAATTCAACTTGGATGTGTTTATCGTTGTGTGAGGGAATGGTGAAATATGTACGACCGGACCGGTGAACCCTGTTAAGTATATTGGCATACGTGTGCAAGTCAGCGACAAAGTCCGCACTTGCTACGTCAGAGAGGGTTTCCCACTCATCATCTGAAACTGCTGTATTTGTTTCTTGGTCTTTAGTTTGTGGTGAGGTTTGTACAAGGGGTGGGTTGCCTTGAGGCTCTCTTAATTGTGAGTCTGTTGTTGTGGCAAATTGTGTGTCATCTGGTGTGTTGCCTTGGTGCTCTCTTAATTGTGAGTCTGTTGTTGTGGCTAATTGTGTGTCATCTGGTATTAACGTGGGTGGTGGCGAAAATATTCCTGTCATTAAGTTATGGTGTTATGAAATATGCCTTTTGTTTATTTATGTCCTAACAAAACTGATGAGTAAATAAGTTGAAATAAATGATAGTGAGTGTATAAGTGTATATATGGAAATAAGTAAAAAAAAAGTTGAATATAGCTAATTTTAGCACTGAGAAGAAATGAGTAAGTATAATTTTACCCACTTGATACAGATCGTAGAGGTGTGTCGATACAAAAGTCGATCTCGGAAGAAAAATGCAGGTTTGATTGAAGATCTGGTAATTCTAGTGCTGTGTTGATGGACGATATTACTCAGGAAATTCCATGGCCTGGTGCTTGTGGTGGTTAACAGCTGTCCCAGGCAAACCTCAGCATAGAAAGTCGAATTTCCAACTCAACTGTGGAAATAAATGAGTATGAATAGGAGTTATGTGAGTAATGAGTAATGATTAGTGGGTGAGAAGTGCCTGGTGTCAGTCACACGTTCCTTGGCATGGCAGACTCGCGTTGTGATGTCATCTCAGCACATGGTGACGTCGGCTTCCCACACTGGTAGCTGTGGTGAGTAAATGAGTAGTGATGAGTAACTTGAGTGAAGATGAATGAGTAAGATGAGTTGTGAATATGGACTTGGTACTTGCTTCGTCGTCTTGACCTCTTCACTCCTGCGTCAGCGGTGGAGGTTGGGGGACGGTAGCAGAGAGAGGAGGGTGAGGTTTGGTAGTTGTGAATTGTGAGTCGTGTCACACTTTCCGTTTGTTTGTTTTGTTTTTCTTCCTCGAGGTATTCGTGGTCCTTTTTTCTTGTGATTTACTCGTTGTAGGATGAAGACTGCCGCTACTTGTAGGTGCGTGTAGAAGATTATACAGACGACTCGTAGAGTTGTTACTTGTAGTTGATTTAGATGGTTGTAGTTCGTTGGTTGTGAGAGGTATTTTTTTGTTTTCAATCTTGATTTTTTGTAGGAATTCACTGTTGATTTGTAGACGAGGTTCGTATACGTTCGCTGCTACCAAATGTCATAAAAAGACTTTGTAGTTACTTGTAGAGAAGTTATATATTAGACTTGTGGACGAGCGGTTGTTATTCGTGAGTACCTTTGTAAGTAGATAATCTTGGTTCCCATTTGTCATGCAATGACAGGAGAGGTAAAGAAATAGTATGGGACTATTTTTATTTGTCTTGGAAATATTAACAAAGTCTCTCACACACGAGCGAAATTAAGTGGAGTCCAGTTAGATACCTCCCTGTCTCGCTCTCTCTCTCTCTCTCTTCCAAGTTGCTAAGCCTTTCCCCCCACTACCTGCCGATTCTATGGCCTCTCTTCTTCTGAGCTCTCTTTCCTAAATTCTGGTGAAACAGGAGTCGTGTCACGTGTGTTCCCTGTGGTTGGAAAGTTCTAGAAGCCTGTGTGTGAGTATGTGTGTATGTGTATGTATGGTCACTAGGCTTTGTTCACCTGGTGTATTGCTGACAAACTAACTGCATCATCTCCTGACTGGCTACTTCGTAATCTGTCGTCAGCTTTTCCTCAGTGTAACTTGCAAGATCATTTCCCATTCCCAGGCTCGCATAGAGCTGTCTATCTGTCTATTTATCTATCTATCTAGTATGATTTGTAAATATAATATGGACTCATATCATATATATATATATATATATATATATATATATATATATATATATATATATATATATATATATATATATATATAATACAAAGCTCAAGTAGATTGAGTGACAGCAGTAACAATATCCATGTGTTGACACTGGAGAATACTGTATAAAAGAGAGAAGATAATCCATGGTGAAATTTAACATCCTATAGGACCATTCCATCGACTACATTCTGGTCATTTTAGGTGTGAAATTTTCATCTCTCAATCTTGAATAGTTAGCTGCAACGAGATTTCACAAGAGTATGGTGCTAGTCACGAAGAAGTGCTATGAAAAGGATGAAAAACAGAAGGGTATTCTTATTTTCCCATTGAATCACGGGAAATGGGCTGCAAAAGGGAGGAAAACCTTCGCCTCTGCTGCTTTTACTCTAACTTGGCCCAGATTTTCATTTTTTAGCATATTTCACATAGCACATTGACAGAGAAAGACAATACTGCAGCTCTACATTCTTACCATAGCACTTCTTGTTGACTAGTATAAATATTCTGATGTCAGCCTTTTGTTAAAACCAGCTTTCAAAATAGAGATATTGAAATGTTATAGTTAGATTACAAGGGGCATAGTTATAAGGAATGAACTATACGGACGAAGGAAAAGACTAAAGCAACATTTTGTGGTGCTGATCAAAGCACTCGTTTGTTAGCCCTTCAAACGAAGTGACTCAGTGATGTCTTACTGATTTTATTCATGCTGTTTGCAGACGATTTTATTCAACTTACAATAAAGCTCTCGTATCTATGGCACAAAGAAAGTAATGTCTAACAAAGCCAGTCTTAAAAAGCTATCCTAATCTGGGATGGAATATTCAAAGGTATTTACTATGGGTTCCTTGTCGTATCTGTTTCTGCAGGATGGTCAGCGACATTAGAATATTGCCCTGTCTTACGTCAAAAATAAATAAATAAATAAATAAATAAAATCCCGGTCACAAGGGAAAAATTATCACTTTTTTTTTTTTTTTGATGAAAGGACAGAGAAAGGATACAGTAGAAACTTTTCATGTCTTGAGTTCTTCTTTCAATAGACAAACAAAAATAATAAAAAATTACAGTTACGACAGAGGCTCGTTCGTAAATATGTTCGAGTATCGCAGCCCTGGATAAAATCACCTGGAGGTGGGAGGAAAACATCAATAATATACGCCGTGCGGTTCAAGAGGGGAAACTTAACATTACATGCAATACATAGGAGGCTTCTCACGGGCAAATAAACTCACATTTTTACCAGTTTTATTGTGCTGGTTTCAAGTAAAACCTTTTTTTTTTTTTTTTTTTTTTTTTTACCCAGATTTTTGCCCGTGCTGTTTTTGCGATAGTTCTTTCACCTCATCTTGACCCAGATATTTATCCTTTCTAATCATTTCACATAGTTCATTGGCAGAAAATGACAATGCTACTGCTCTCCATCCTGTCCACAGCACTTCTTTGAGATTAGCAGTAAACTCTAGTGTTTATCTATTGTCATAAATCAGGAGAGAGAGAGAGAGAGAGAGAGAGAGAGAGAGAGAGAGTTAAAATGGTTTATTATTTTCTCTACTATTATCCCATTTATTTACTATGTAGCTTTTGTGTCTTATTGGTATTATTTGTACTGTGTCATACTGTACTGTGGCAAATTGTACTGTGTTATATTGTACCGTCATATTGTACTGTCATTTTGTACTCTGTGATTTTGTACTGTGTCATATTTTACTGTCATATTTGTACCGTGTCATATGTAGTGCGTCATATTATTGTCATTTTGTATTGTCATTTGTACTGTGTCATATGTACTTCGCCATATTACTGTCATATTGTACCGTGTCATATTACTCTGTCATGTATACTGTGTCATATCAATTGCCATATTACTATGTCATATTACTGTGGCGTATTGTGTTATACGGGACTGTGTCATACTTTTACTCATATGTACTGTGTCATATTACTGTGTTATCTTACGGTGCCATATTCAAATGCGAAAAAGTTTGTCATTTGCCGCATTTATAGTGTGTCATGTGTAGTCATATTAATGTCATAATGTAATGTGTCATATAGAACTGTGTCATATTGTAACGTGTCATATAGAACTGTGTCATAATGTAATGTGTCATATAGAAATGTGTCATATTGTACTGTGTCATATCGTACTGTCATATTACTTTGTTATATTGTACTGTGTCATTTACTGTGTCATATGGCAGTGAGTTATTTTTCTATCTATCTATTGCCAGACGCCCCAGTCCCGTACGGGGTGGCCACAAACAAATCGCCTCCACGTCGCCCTGTCCCCAGCTGTTTCACTGCCCTGCTCCCAGCTCACACACCCCTCTCTCATATACCTCTCCACTCCATCCCTCCATCTCATCCTCGGCCTCCCCCCTCCCTCTCCCCCCCTTCACCACACTCACATACACTCTCCTCGTCAGTGTCTCACCCTCCATCCTCTCCACATGGCCAAACCACCTCAGAGTGTTCCTTCTAATGCTTCCTATCACATCCACATCCACATCACAACGCTTGTTTATATCCTCATTTGTCAGCATGTCTCTCCATGTGACTCCACAGGCTCCTCTAAAATAACTCATTTCCACTGCTGTCACTCTTGACTTGTGTCCTTCCAACAACGTTCAAGCTTCAATTCCATTCATTAGAGTTGGTATCACAATACGGTCATGTAGTAACTTTTTCACTTCCATGCTCACTTCGCTGTTTCTTACCACTGCTTTTATGGAACCAGCAACCTTTCTTTCTTGTTTTACCCTTTCACGTACTTCACCCTCCAAACTTCCATCCTTACTCACCACACTACCCAAATACTTAAACGTACTCACATTTCCATTTCCTCACCATCCAACCTCACTGTAGTGTACATTCACTGACTTAATCTCTCTCAAAGACCATCACTTTACTCTTCCCTACATTCACCTTTAGAGTCAGTTTCTCACAGACTTTCCCAAACTCATCCACCAGGCTTTGGAGGTCCGCTTCGTCTTCACTTAACAACACAATATTATCTGCAAACAACAGTACAGGGAGTTTCGAAACACTACCCTCTCTCACTAGGGCCACTTCAACATCTACTGCCCTACCTTGTACCTCTTTTATTACCCCATCCATGTGCAGATTGAAAATCCATGGAGACATAACACATCCCTGTTTCAACCCAACCTTCAAAGAGAAAAATTCACTCAGTTCACCATCCACACTCACTGCAGCCTTAGCACCATCATATATACTCTTCACAGCATTCAGCAACTCCCCATCTACTCCATATATTCTTAAAACTTTCCACAAACTGTCTATCCACCCTGTCATATGCTTTCTCCAAATCCATGAAGGCCGCATACAACTTCTTTCCCTTCTCTAGAAACTTTTCCACTAAAGATCTAAGAATGAATATCTGATCTACACAACCTCTTCTTTTCCTAAAGCCTCCTTGTTCTTCTCCAAATAATTCCTCTGTTATTTCCCTAAATCTGTCAATAAGTATCCTACCATACAGTTTACCTATTACACTAAGAAGACAAATGCCCCCATGATTTCCACACACTTCTTTTTCCCCTTTTCCTTTGTACAAGGGAATAATTATACCAGACTTCCAATTCTTCACGACTCTACCTTCCTCCCAGGCCAATCTGCACATCTTCCACATCCATTCTACAACTATCTCCCCCCTGCTTCAGCATTTCACCACACACTCCATCAATTCCTGGGGCTTTACCCAATTTGACTTGCTTCATTGCTTCCACACCTTCTATCCTATTGATTTCTTCCTGTCTTTTCACCTCCCTCCTTCTCCCAGCCATTCCCCAGCCACTTATACTCGCATTACTTCCATCCTATATGTTCAACAATTCCTTAAAGTGTTCTCTCCATCTGCTCACTTTTTCTCCCTTCTCCACTATTAATCTACCATTTTTATCTTTCATTCCCCTACTAACTTCACTGCCACTCTGTCTTACTCTCTTCTCCTCTTTCCAGAACATTTTCTTACAGTCCCTCCACTTTACACTCAAATTCCTTTCAAATTCCTCATCCAGTCTCTTTTTACTGTATCATATTGTAGGCATATCGTACTGTGTCCTATTTGCACTATGTCATCTACCGTCATGTGGTACTGTCATCATTTATATGGTGTCATTTCTATCTGTGACACTCCAACCCTCACATCGTCAAGACAGCTCTAGTCGCCTTAGGAACTCTTTTCAGCTGAGAGTGAGTCACAGGAAACCAATGTGTTAAATGCGCCATTTTTGCCATTTAACTTTAATGTGTATAATTACTGTCCAGTTTTTACCGTGCTGTCGCCTCCACCAATTAACTAATGACTCAGATGGTAGGTGATGGTGACCATCATCCACTCACATGATGTGGTGTAGCCTATTTCTGCCTTCTCCCTTCTCATTTAAAGTGTCTCCTCTCATCTCTCCCTACCTCTCGCCTTCCTTCTTATTACTTTTTATTACTCCACTTTCCACTTCACGTGACTCGAAACTTAGTGACAAGCCTTATGGTTTCCTGTGTCATTTACAGCGCTGGGTGGTAATCATATACCCAAATTAACAGGTTATGTTGAGCCTGGTCTGGTGCCCCTGTAACTCGGTGTAGAGACAAATGCAGCGTCCAACCAGAAACAAAACTTCCACACAACTTCCCAAGCATCGCACTGGTGAGGCGCTGTCAGCTGCAAGGGAACATCTGTTCACTGCATGGGACAACCCAGTTGGGGCAATTGCTTGCCTGTGGTTAATGGGTCTGCTTGACCAGACTAACTGAGGTTGATCGACAATAACAATAACAGCAACAACCCCTGAATCACGTGCACTGTATATCTCTGATGGGAAGCGTGCTAAATCTACTCCCCGTCTTCCTAAATTAAACGTCACCCGTTCTAAATATTGTTTCTTCTCCCACCATGTCAAAAGTGTTTCTAAGAAGACTATCATGGACGAAACGGTTATAAAATTATTTTTTTCACCTAACGGCAGACAATATTGTTAAACTGAGTGACTTTTTTTTTTTTCAAAATGCATGACTCTGGGCCTAGGCTAAGCAACCCGTTTCCTGAGGCCCAGCAGTCCTCCTACGTACCATACACCTCCACATGTCACCACGTGGGCACTAACACCCACTGTCCATATTGAATACATGGTAGGACTCTTATACATAACTGGTGCAATGGTACTAGCGGGGGTGTTTTACATGTCGGCGGGTCGTTGGTAGATCAGTAAAGTCTTTCCTTACGACATTTAAATCTGTCAAACTGTTCTTTGTCGCAGCCAGGGTTCAGACCTGCGACCACTGGAACAGTAGGTCACCTGTCCATCGACTCGGCCACCGCCTCCCCGAGATCCTTGAGCTCTAAGCATTTCAGTTCGATGGGAGTTTTTCAGAAGCTGCCAGTTACCTCCAGTTACCTCAACACATTGGCCAGTATTCTTGTCGGGGAAGGAAGCTTCCCAACACCTCTTCATGAGTGATTTGTTTGCTTGTTACTTCATATGGTACTATTCTGTTATATTAATCGTTCAAACATCGCCATACTCTAAAAAAATTACGAACAAAAGGATATTAATCATCCATATCCAAAAATAAATCGTTAAGGAGTTGGTGCTACGGAGTCTCCTTAACCGACAAAAATAATTATTCTATCACAGACCATGGTCCGTATTCTCGTTGGTTAAGGAAGCTCCGTAGCACCTCTTCCTTAGCGATTTAATTCTGTATACAGCTGGTTAACATCAATTATATGTTATCTGTGCTGAGTGTGATGATATTTGAATGATTTAAATGGCACAGAAGAGGAGAGTGAGGAATAATAAGCACCTTGCCAAAAATCTTTCTAACAACTTTACCTCATCATCCTTCCCTCCTCTTTTCTACTCTGATGGTTCTGTAGCTATTTCTTCTACTGATAAAGCAGATCTCTTCGCACAGACTTTCTCCTCCAATTCCACCTTAGACGATTCCGGTTCTGTTCCTCCATCACTTCCCCCCTCTGACTTCCTCATGGCTGACATTAAAATTTCTTCAGTTGATGTATTTTCTGCCATCACTGGCCTCAGTACTAACAAGGCATATGGGCCTGATGGGGTCCCTCCTGTTGTTCTCAAGAACTGTGCTTCTGTGCTTACACCCTGCCTAGGCAAACTCTTTCGCCTTTGTCTGTCAACTTGTACCTTTCCTTCTTGCTGGAAGTTTGCTCTCATTCAGCCAGTCCCAAAGAAGGGTGACCACTCCCAATCCTCCAACTATCGTCCAATTGCTTTAACGTCCTGTATTTCAAAAGTTTTCGAGTCAATTCTTAATAGAAAAATTTTAAGGCATCTTTCCTATCACAACCTTCTTTCCGATCGTCAGTATGGGTTCCGTCAGGGACGCTCCACTGGCGATCTTCTCACCTACCTTTCAGACTCCTGGTCATCCTCCTTTCGGGACTTTGGCGAAAGCTTTGCCATTGCACTTGACATCTCAAAGGCTTTCGATCGAGTCTGGCATAAATCTTTAATTTCCAAACTGCCCTCCTACGGTTTCTATCCTTCTATCTGTGCCTTCATCGCTAGTTTCCTTTCTGGTCGTTCTATAGCCGCTGTTGTAGACGGCCATCGTTCTTCTCCTAGATCTATCAACAGTGGTGTTCCTCAGGGTCTGTCCTATCACTAACTCTCTTCCTTTTATTCATCAATGATCTTCTAAGCTGTACATCTAACCCTATCCACTCATACGCTGATGACTCCACCCTTCACCTTTCCATTCGGTTCCCGCAACGCCCATCTCAACAGTTACTTCAACAAACAAGGGATGAGGCTATGGCACATCTAATGTCTGACTTGGCTCGTATCTCTGACTGGGGTAAAAATAATATGGTTGTCTTTAATGCATCTAAGACTCAGTTCTTACACCTATCAACCCGACAAAATCTTCCACAGGTATACCCACTAATGTTTAATAATATTCAGCTTAATCCTGCATCATCCTTGAACATGCTTGGGGTTTCATTTACTCGGGACTTATCTTGGAAAAATCATATTACATCTCTTGTAAAATCTGCTTCCAAGAGATTGGGTGTGCTAAGCCGACTCCGCTCTTTCTTTACCCCTGCACAATTGTTGACTCTATACAGGGGTTTTATCCGCCCCTGTGTGGAGTACAACTCTCATGTGTGGGGAGGCTCCCCACATACAGCTCTTCTCAACAGAGTGGAGTCAAAGGCTTTTCATCTCATTAACTCTCCTCCTCTTACTGACTCCCTTCAACCTCAGTCTCTTCACCGCTCTGTTGCATCTTTATCTCTTTTCTATCGCTACTTTAATGGTCACTGCTCCTCTGAACTGTCTGCTTGCATTCCTCCACCTCTACGACGGGCGCGTAGCACCCATCTGGCAGCAAACTCTCATCCCTTTTCTGTCCAACTCTCTAATGCAAGAGTTAACCGTTACTCCCAGTCTTTCATTTATGCAACAGGTCATCTCTGGAACTGTCTCCCTCTGTCTGTATTTCTTGCTGCCTATGATCTCCAGTCTTTCAAACGCAGTGTGTCCAGGCATCTCAAAATGATCGGATCTTGAATTTGGCTCTCTATTATATTTTGTTTTTCTCTTGGAGGGAACTGTTACTGCGGGCTCATGGCCTTTGGTTCCTTCTTCCTCGGATAAAAAAAAAAAAAAATTAAATAGCTTGGAACAGGCGTTAGGGAGATTCCTTCAGCGACGAGGAAACTGGTCTATGTAAATAAGGGAGAGATTTATGTAGAAGGAAAGGGGCTGATCCTCAACCCATCCTCCAAGTTTGATCAAAATCAGATCAAAATAGTTTTAGTTGTTTTGTTCACACACACACACACTCAAGGATCACACTTTGACCTTATCCTGTGATCTTGACCTTTGACTCAATGTTCTCAGCTGAAGCCCTTAGTTCTTGCCTGATCCATAACCCTTCCACCAAGTTTGGTTTAAATCAGATCAAAATAGTCTGAGTTGACCTTACACTGTGACCTTGACGTTTGACTTGTTCTCAATAACCGAATCCTTTGTTGCTTTATTTCAAAGTGCTACACAAAGTTGGACCTAAATTAGGTAACTACTGTTTAAGCTGACTTGACCTTTGATCTATTGCTCTAAAAACAACTGATTTACTACTTAGATAACCCTCAACCCTTCCATCAAGGTTGGTTAAAATCGGAGTAAAAAAAATCTAGTTCCTTTGTTAATACACACACACAAACACACACACACACACACACACACACACACACACACACACACACACACACATACACACACACACACACACACGCACACATCATCATCATCATCATCATCATCATCTCTACCTTCCCCTCCGTCTTCCCCCCCATACCTGGTCTCCCTCTATCCTTCTCAGATTTCTTCCTCCATCCCCCATCTTCATACCAGCTCCATCTCCTCCTCCTCTGTACCACATCCAAGCTCTTCCCCCTCCTAATCCCCCTCCCTACCTTCCTATCCCTCACACTCCGTCTCATGACCAGTTGTCGTTCTATCTCTTTAAGCTTCACACCCCCACCCCACCTCCCCCTCTTCGTCTCAGACACCCTACTCTGCCTCCCTCATTCTCTGCCCCATTCCCAGTCTCTCCCCACCCCCTCCCCATCACCTCCTCATCTCCGTCTTCCCTCCCCACCTTCCTCTCTTAGTCTCTGCACACCCTCACCTCTACACCCTTTTCTCCCCCAATTCCACATCCCTCTTTGCCTCCATCTTCTCCGCTCTCCAACCCTCTCCCCCCGTCTCCCACCCTCTCCATTCTTCCTTGCATCCACACCCCTCCCTACCTCCCTCTTCTGCTCCCTCCCGTCTCCCTGTCTCCTCCTCCCTACCTCCCTCTTCTCCCCACTTCCCTCTCCTTGTCTCCCCCTCCCTACCACTATCCCCAATCTCTCGACCACCCATCCTTCCCTCCCCATACCTGTCTCCTTCCCCCTTCCTAACTTCCTCTCCTCTTCCCTCTCTCTGTCTCCCCCTCCCAATCACCTCCTCCAATCTCTTCCCCACCTACCTTCCTTTCCTTTCCTCCACTTTCCTCTCCATGACTCCCCCTCCCTACCACTATCTCCCAGCTCTCTCTAACCCCCCCCCTACCCTCCATACCGTCTTCAGTGCCTATATTAAGTGCTCGTCACACTCACTCCCCTCCACACATCCATCCAACCAACTTGAGGTAAGCTTTCTCCAGTCACCCAACCCGGTAACTCAGTGACGTCTTTTACAGTTTAATTTTTGTTCTCTTCATAACATCACGTCAGGCTTGGGAAGCCTCCCATGCAGCGAACGTGCGAATGAAAGGTATATCGGATCCCCCAAATTCAACACGTTTCCTCTAAGCTAAATGAAATGGCCTATGGGTAGTTTGTATTTAAAAAAAAAAAAAAAAGTTATAATGATGATGTAGAGATCCTTTTCGATTTTAGTTTTTTCTCCCTTTCCTTTATTTTTTTCTTTATTTGCAACTGTCAACATCAACCTTTTTACCTGTCCCCGCCCCGGAGGGACTCAGGGACGGGACTGTTTTCACTCGATTTGTCTGTCTGACTGTCTGTCTTTTAAAAACTTAACGCGGAAACTACTAGTGCGATTTTGATTAAAATTACCTGATTTAATTTTGGGCCGAACTGCGCCAAGGCTGGTGTAGGACCAAAAAATGTAAATAAAAATCGTTTTGTTTTGTTTTTCGCCATAACTCCTTTCAAATTCGTCATATCGACATGAAACCAAAACCTAACGGTGCATCTTTCAAATCTGCATCCTATAATATGCCTCATTATATCTGAGGGGTCATCCCCTTCCCCCCCAGTTAGTGGTGGTGGGTCAGTGTCGCCAATTTTCACCCGATTTACCCCAAAATTGATATGTGGAATCTTTAACCCGATATCCCGTTCTGTTTATATGTCAGCATTAAAATGGCTGTCGAGGACGGATTTGCTGTGCCTTGGCACCGTTTCTCATTTACATAAGTTTGGAAACGTCCATCTTGATGAATAGGTTGCTGAAGATTATATATACGTCTGAAATTCAAACATCTTCCTGCCCAAAAATCCCACAAAGCCCCTTGATCAACGAGATTTCTCACTCATTCAGTCCCATAACCTGTTCTTTTATTTTTCTCTCTCTACAGACAATTTCTTTCATCTCAGGGGGTACTTTTCTTAACCTCTTTTACAACTAGTATCTCCCACTAGTCCGGTAAGTGCGTGAGCAGAATGAAAAAGGCGTTATTGTATTAAAGAGTTTTTCTATATCACAGCGTATTGTGTATGTGCACCTTTTGCATGATATATTGCATAATTTCTTCAAGGTGTTTTGACTGGAAATAGCTTAACCTGAGACGAAAACCTTATAGGTACGCCAATGTAATAAGTACGGTAAAGACAATGTAGTTGTCATTTCATATCATCATCATCACCATCACGTTAATCTCTATTCCCAGGTAAAGCTGGGTTTAGGTTGGGTCTAGAAGCAAGGAGTGAGAAATCATAATAGTGGGAGAATTATCAAGCGCATACAAAGTGAGATTAAATCACACAGTCATTTCCACATCATTCAGTGTTTTAAATGTAACTATACTTCCATCAATAGGCAAAAACAAGGCACCTGTGGCTTTACAAAATTAATAATGAAGACCTTTAATATCTAAGATAATGCCAATGCTATCACTCGGGACAACCTCAGCTCTTTCTCCACAATAATTTAATGGTATATTCTTGCTGTTACCGGGAATTTTATTCAGTTTAAACAGCCCTTATTAGCTAAAGTTTTTTTTTTCTCCATCATGTGACGTATTATTTACTTACTCTTAGCTTCTCCAGACAGTTGTATTTTGCATGAAATAGACATTTCGAGCTGGAGGGCAGAGGGAAACCCTTCGCTGCTAGAGGTCATTCGTTAAAAAAAAAAAAAAAAAAAAAAAAAAAAGGATAGCTGGAATAAAACAAAAAAAATGCGCCACTGTAACGAAATAGTTTATTATTCGTAAGGGTGTACCCAACCCCTCCAACCCCTCCAGGCCGAAAAGACTGTCCCCACGTTGCATTACATCGTCAGCAGATAGGAAGGCATTAACACTACGGCACATATATAAGCATTACTCTTAGTTTTCTAATTAAACCAGATTCATATTCATTTCTAACCGAATCGCTGCTTAGAGATGGTCGGACTGTTAGATAAAGTTGCATTTTCCCGTATTGTCACTGTTCACCAATTACATTTTGAGCACTGGATTTAAAAAGGCTTTTTCGTGTCGAGTTGCAGGGTTGAGGCTGGGACATAGTAGATTTTTATTGACTGCATTAATGATCTCATGCAATAGATAGTATTGGTCCAGGCCTTCTATGTACTGAGATTATTCATCAAAACCACGTCTACTGCTCTCAAAACTGATATATATATATATATATATATATATATATATATATATATATATATATATATATATATATATATATATATATATATATATATATATATATACATACTGTATGTATTGCCAGACGCCGTAATCTCCTAAGGGGTCCCCACAAACAAATCGCCTCCATGTCGCCCTGTCCCCCGCCATTTCCCTGCCCTACACCCAGCTCACACACACCCTTTCACATATACCTCTCAACTCCATCCCTCTATCTCATCCTTGGCCTCCCCTTTCCTATCCCTCCCTCCATCTCAATCACTACACTCTCCTCGTCAGTCTCTCTCTCCCCATCCTCCCCACACAGCCAAACCACTCAGTGTGCTTCTCCTAACGCTTCCTATCACATCCACATCCACACCATTATATTCCTTCACTTCCTTATTTGTCAGTCTGTCTCTTCATATGACTCCACATGGTACTCAAATAACTCATTTCCACTGCTCTCACTCTTGGCTTGTGTCCCTCCAGCAAGGTCCTAACTTCACTTCCATACGTTCGAGTTGATATCACAATACTGTCATGCAGTAACTTTTTCACTTCGTTGCTCACATCCTGGTTTCTTATCACTGCTGTCAATGAACCAGCAACCTTTTCTCCTTGTTGTACCCTTTCAAGCACTTCACCCTCTAAACTTCCATCCTTACTCATCACACTACCCAACTACATAAACGCAATCACATTTTCCATTTCTTCATCATCCAACCTCACTGTACATTCACAGACTTCATTGCTTTCGAAGACCATAACTTTGCTCTTCTCTACATTCATTTTTAGATTCCGTTTATTACACACTGTCCCAGACTCATTCACCAACCCTTGCAGCTCCCATTCGTCTTCACTTAACAACACAGTATCATCTGCAAACAACAGTACAGGGAGTTTCCACACACTGCCCTTTCTCATTAGGGCCGCTCCAACTTTCACTTCCCTGCCTTGTATCTCTTTAATAACCCCATCCACGTACAGATTGAACAACCTTGGAGACATGACACGTCCCTGTTCCAATCCAACCTTCAAATAGAAAAATCACTCAGTTCACTGTCCACAAGCAATGCAGCTGTAACACCCTAATAAATACTTTTCACGGCATTCAGCAACTTCCCATTTACTCCATATATTCTTAATACTTTTCACAATCCTTGTCTATCCACCCTGTCATATACTCTCTCCAAATCCATGAAGGCCACATACAACTTCTTCTCCTCTGTAGAAACTTTTCTACTAAAGACCTAAGAATGAATATCTGATCTACACAACATCTCTTCCTGAAACCTCCTTGTTCTTCCCCAACTAATTCCTCTGTTGTTTCCATAATTCTGTCAATTAGTATCCTACCATATACTTTTGCTGTTACACAGAGAAGGCAAATGCCCCTATGATTACTACACACTTCTTTGTCCCCTTTTCCTTTGTACGGGGGAATAATTATTCCTGAATTCGAATCCCTTGGGACTTTATATAGGGTACCTTCCTCCCATGCCAATCTGCACATCTTCCACATCCATTGTACCACTATCTCTCCTTGATGCTTCGGAATTTCACCACACACTCCATCAATTCCTGGGGCTTTCCCCATCTTGACTTTTTCATTGCTTCCACAACTTATCTGATTCCTTCCTCTCATCTCACATCCCTCCTTTTCTCAGCCATTCCCCAGCCACTAATACTCGCATTACTTTCATTCTCTATGCTCAACAATTCCTAAAAGTGTTCTCTCCATCTGCTCACTTTTTCTCCCTTTTTCACCAATAATCTACCAATTTTATCTTTCACTCCCCAACTAACTTCTTTAACACCCTTTCTAACTCTCTTTACCAATTTCCAGAATATTTTCTTACATTCCCTCCACTTTACACTCAGATTCCTTCCAAAATCCTCATCCGCTCTCTTCTTACTCTCTCTTACTAATCTTTTCACCTCACTCTTCCTCTCTACATACAACTCTTTCTTCTATCTCTCAACTTCCTCCACATCCCTGTATGTTTTTTTTTCTTTTTTGCCACAGCCTGTCTCACCTCTTCATTCCGCCATGGTGTTCCTTGCACCCCGTTTCGTCTTTTCTTCACCCCACACACCACCTTACATGTTGCACAGATTTCTTCTATGAATATCTTGCACACACGTTCCACGTCCCCTATCTGCTCCATATCATATTTTCCCAATTGCTCCTCCACTTCTCTCTTATACTCTACCTTTTTCCATCCTCTTATAACCTTTCTACCCTCCATGTTCGAACTACTTCCTCCTGTCCTTCTTTCTTCTATTCCTCCATTTCATTTGAACCTTGACTCTCACCATCACCAAGTGGTGGTCAGAAAGTCAGCTCTCCTAACCTCTAATATGCTTTTGTATCCATTACACACCTAATTATCTCACCCACACACATATTACGTTCATTCAGTTCACCACCCACCCTTCACATCACTCACCATGTATACTTGTTGATCAATATGTGTCTGAAGAGGGTATTGGCTATCATCAAGCCTCTCCCTGCAGAAATGTCCTCTATAGCACTGCCATTCTCATCCACTTTTGCAGGCACACCCCACGCACCAACTGCTCCATCCAACTTCACATTCCTTACTTTTCCATTCATATTTCCAATCAAAAACACTCATTCCCTTCCACTTTTGTCCAGAACTCTTCTTTAACTCTGCTTGCACTATCTTGCGTTGGCGCATACACACACACACACACACACACACACACACACACACACACACACACACACAATCACTCACATTTGTAATCCAACTTTCAAACTTACCCACACAATCCTTGAGCAAACAGATCTATACTCACTTATATTCTTCTTCCATCTCTTGCACACAGCAATACACACTCCAGCTTTAACCTCTCATTCTCATCCACTCCCGCGCATATACCCCACCCATACTTACATTCTCTCACACTCTCACCTCCCATTTAGTTTCAGTTAACCCACGTCCATCTACTTTTGCACCCTCAAGCACCTGGACAATCTCCCTCTCTTTCACCTCATCATTTGCACCCTTCTCAAAAGGTTTTTCATCTCATTAACTCCCCTCCTTTTACTGGCTCCCTTCAACCTCTGTCTCTTCACCGCATTCTTGCATCTTTATCTCTTTGCTAAAATTACTTCAATGGTCACTGCTCCTCTGAACTGTCTGCTTGCATCCCTCCACCTGTATACGACGGGAGCGTAGCACCCGTCTAGCAACAAACTCTCATCCACTTTCTGTCCAACTCACTAATGCAAGAGTTAACCGTAATTCCCGGTCCTTCATTTATGCAACAGGTCAACTCTGGAACAGTCTCTCTCTGTCTGTATTTCCTACATCTTATGATCTCCAGTCTTTCAAACGCAGTGTTTCCAGACATCTCGAAGTGAACTGATCTTGAATTTGGCTATCTTTTGTATTGTTTTTGCTTTTTTTCTTGGAATGAACGGTTTGCAGGCTCCTGGTCTTTAGTTCCTTCTTACTTGCAAAAAAAAAAAAAAAAGATAGAAGCTACATATATGGATCTAATCTACATATGTATAGTATTCACACACACACACATGGATCTAATCTACATATGTATAGTATTCACACACACACATGGATCTAATCTACATAATTATGTATAATATTCACACACACACACACACACACACACACACACACACACACACACACACACACACACACACACACACACAAACACACACACACAAACTTAGCTTGAACTTCAAGCTGACCCTCTGCTACAGAAGACGACACTTGCTATTCGGTCATCATCTTTGGTGTCAATGTGTGTGACTGTGCAGACCAATCCTGGATCAGCAAACTTTGCCACAGAGTCGGCCTGTCATGTTCAGGTTTGATGTGAGAATATTTTGGTTGTGACTCCATTGTCTACGCCCTTCTCTAGCCAGGTTGAGAGCTTCTTCGGGAAGAATAATTCCTTCACTGCAGACGGCTCCATTATACTGTATTCTGCCAGAGGCATTGATAAGATCAAGATCTGTTGGAACTTCATAGCCACCATTTATATATATGTAACTCTTTAGTCTTGTAATACGTAAGTTTTGAGTTTTGGTTAAAGTTATTTTGGTAATTGAAGAGCAGGAGGACTTAAAGATGAATACAGGAAGTTGATCTTGATTTATTATCTTCAAAGAAAGTCTACGATGAGCAGCGTATGTATTACACATGGACTTAATTTACTAAGTCTAGTCGGACCCCTCTTCTTATTTGATCTCTCCGCTACCTGCCGGTTCTATGGCTTGCCCCATTCTGAGATCTGATTCCTACATTCTCGTTTAGCAGGGGTCATGTCACGTGGGCTGTACTGTTGTGAAGCTTCTAGAACACTGCATGTCTGTGTGTATGTACAGCTGCCGGTGCACAACCAGCATTCCTTCACTTAAGAGTTGCAAGGGTTGCTGACACACTTCCTCTCTTACCCCCTGGCTTGGTGCTTTATCTGTCTGTCTACCTATCTATCTATCTATGAGTTGTATTATTATAATATGGAGTCCTGACATCTCTCGGTCACGCCAACTGGCGGTCCTCCGACAGCATTCATCATTGACTTATGCTAATCTATTAATACCTAACATTGATTATAATATTGTATAGATATAATATTCATGTTAATATTGCAATGATCCAGTAATATTACATTTTGAACAAGTTGTATATGTAATTGAACAAATGCAATATGGTTAAATTGGTTATTGTATGACATTTTGTAAGATGTGTATGCATAAAAGTAAAATGCATATAAGAAAAAAAAATAGTTCAAAGTTAAAATCATGGTAAGAGCTATTAATATTTCATATAGAGTTAATGATACTGGTATACTTCTATATCATGTGTCATTCATTTTTGTGTGTGTGTGTGTGTGTGTGTGTAAAATTAATGCTATATACAAAATACGTACAGTTCATTCAGGGGGGTTTACTTGAATTCACACCTTATCCCCACTAAATACTGATTCCAAGTTTGCAATTCTTGCATGCATTCTGTGCATTGCGAACAACACTACTGCAAATCTATCTATCTATCTATATACCTAGGCTGCTTCCCCCAAGGAAAGGGAGGTAGCCGAGACAGGACGACTCACTCTCCATTTACTCATCCATTCAAACACATTCATTCGCATCTTAGCCCCAAAGGGGAGAATACAATACAAAAGATTATAAAGACAGTAGGTGATGGGCTATACCGATAATATGAGTTAAACATACTCAAACTCAAATCTTCCCCAGGGCTTCATTGTTTCGTTGATCAGTTGCATAGTTTCAAACTTAGGTGAAGTCAACTTAATACTTGTGCTCATGTTTAAGTCCATATCAGGCAGTGGGTGGAAATGTTTGTGTGTATGATTGAGGATGGCATAGTGATTGATGGTGGATAAAGTGGACATGGATGGTGTAAATATCGCACAGTAGTCTGGTGCTATGTATAATCCTGATGCTGAAGTATGAGATGGTGGTATATCTGGACAGACTATGTAAACTGATGTGTTATCAGTAAAATAAAAAAAACTGTGAGTGTCCGATGCGTTGATGGTGTACAAGCTTATCTGGAGCAAAAGTGAAGTTGCAATGATTATGAATACTGTGATTTCTTATGATAGCCATTTTACAAGGGACTGTTTCAGTAGGCTGAAACGTGAAAATGTACGCAAGATAAAGGTGAACAGCATGTAAATATGTGCGGCACTTTCGTTCAATTGTTGATTCACTTGCGAAAGTGACAGTGTTCCGTCTCTTGCAGACCATGATGAGTTCGGTGTCTGTGTTCATGTTGATGATGACCAAAGTGTTATTATTCTTAGAAAGGAAGGGGTGTATTTCGTATACTGTGAACAGGTCGTCAGTTATGAATGGTGCATGAACTACTACTGATGTTGGTGTTAGTGTTGCTTCTAAATATGGATAATATTGCTTGAAATCCCTACTTCAGAACAAAGGCTTCAATTTATGTTTATGTATGCCTTGACTAATTATCTGACGTAGCTCATGAACTGGAAGTAAGTCCATTGTGATCTTGCTGTTACCGGCATTTGAAATTCCTTGCATAAATGCCCTGTAATGAACTCTTGTGTTGTCTAATTGGAGTAGAATTGTGTCAATGTGTTCCGTGATGACGAAGAAGTGTTGGAAAAGTGTTATGTTTCCTTCCATGTCATTTTATTTTATCTACACTTTCGAGAGCTATGTTTTCCGCCTTTCTCAGATTTTTCACGATTGTCTTCATTGCTGAGTTATGTCCTGCAGTGAATTTATCTTGGTATGTTAGTCCCTGAGCTATTTTATTAAATTTGTTGTTTATTTCTTGAAGGTCTTCCTCTGTAGCCAATCCAAAGATGTTCCCAAGAACTGCACCACACAGGTCGAACAAACCGCGCTTCTGGCGAGTACGTGTAATGTTGTTCGTGGCACTCAATACCTCCGTTCCATGAGATGGGAGCTCTTGGATCATGATGAGCATAGTTGACTTCGCCTGTTCTATCTTCCATTTCGCTAACTTCACTATTTCATCCACTTCCTGTGTGTTATGTGCCTGTGAAACATAGCCTCCTATCATGAAGTCCAGGGTCCTCATGGGTCTTGCGATGTTTTCTTCTAAGAAGGTAATTCGTATAAGTAATCCAAACTGATTTCAGTACTCATGACATCTTTTACGATTGAAGTCGTGGCCGTTGGAGCTATGAGGCATCCTTGCCGTACTATGTGTTGGGGGTCTAAGTGAGCATATCCTCTTGCTATGTAGAGGAGAATCCATAGCATAAGTTCCTTCATCGTTATCTACTGACAAAAAAAAAAAAAATCTATTAATTTTCTAATATGGTCATGCTGTGGTTGATGATAGTGATGTTGTGCGTTACGATTGACGAACGTAGAACAATAACTTGCTTGTTATTTCATTTATAGAAGGAGTTTAAATCGATATTTAAATCAGGTAAATGATGTACTGTAGATTTTATTGAAACCGTTGCACCTATGTTTGATTGGTATATGACCTTAATTTATTTTTGTATATATTGTTGTTTTCTTGATTGGTTTCATGAGTTATGTTCGGTTGTTTGGTGGTCTCCGAGGCTGTATAATTATTGGATAGTTCCCTTGAAACTCGTTTTAAATGGTCAATATGAACTTGTTTCTCTTCGCCACATGACAATGACCTAATTAAAACTTTGTTTGCTTTTTATGTTAAATACTCTGTATGGACCCTCAAATTTCGGGGATAATTTATTGTCTCCCATATGAATGATGCCATAGACAATGTCTCCTACGCTGATAGGCGAGTTTCTTGCCTTTTTATTAAATGCCTCCGTCATTTCTTCCTTGGCCATCGTTAATTGTTTTTTGACTCTTTTGTGTATGTCCTGGAATTCACGTAAACGGAGTTTAGAGTATTCATCGTAGTTGTATATGGGTAGATTTATACCTTCTAGAATCTCATATGGTAGTTTTTTATCTGTCCCATATGTAATGAAATGTGGTGTGTCTCCTATATTATTTATAGATCCATTAATTGAGGAGTCTACTCTAGGAATCCAATCATCCCAGCTTGCATAATTTTAATTGAGAATGTGTCGTAGCACATCTAATACTTTTTTGTTTTGTCTCTCTACTAACCTATTGGATGCTGGGTGATAGGCTAAAACGTTAACCTTTTTTATATTGTATTGTTTATATATTTCTTGTAAGATATCAGAATTAAATTCTCCTCCATTTTCATTTATTAGTACCTTTGAGGTAGTAAAGTGACATATTACATTATCTGTTATTGCCTTTGCTACTGTCTCTGCTGATTAATCTTTAACTGGGGCTAAAATTACATAACGGGAAAAATAATTTGTTGCTTCGAATAAGTATTGGTTATTATTGTATGATAATGGCATCTTGAGTAAATCAACCACAACAACATCCCATGGTTGATGTGGTACAGGGTAATTACCCATCGGTGCAGGTGTGATTGGGTATCCTTTGTGTTTTGGACATGATTCGCATCTGTCTATATGATTGTTTATATCTTTTCGTAATGATGGCCAGTAATATAACAACTGGGCTTGGTTGAATGTCCTATCCTTTCCAGGATGTTCTGCATGTGGGCTATCGTGTATCGTTCGTAATACTTGGGGTATCATGTCATTAGGTACTACCAATTGGTTATTATTTCTTCGGCGTTTTAGTTGTTCTGGGTTGATCTTGTATAATGCATTATTGATTATTGTGAATTGTTCTAGTGGTACATGTAGTTTGGGTAATTGTATGTCATCTCCACTTTCTAACTTGTATATAACTTAAGACCATGTTGGATCAAGTCTTTGTGCTTTTGCGATTTCACCGTGGTTTGGGATGTCCCCTTTGAGATCTAATGCCTCGACCTGAATTGTTTTCAGGTTCCTAGATAATGTGTCGGCTATTAGATTCATTTTGCCTTGTATATAATGAATATGTACATTGTAGTTTTCCACTGTACATTTCCATCTTGCTCTCCTCCCAGAGAGGAATTTTTCTTTAAACATACCCACTAGCGGTTTATGGTCGGTGAATAAGTGTATTTCGTAACCATATACCAAATCTCGAAACTTTTGTAATGCAAAAACCACTGGAAGTGCCTCTAAGTCTGTAGTGCAATAATTTTTTTCTGCACCTTTTATTTGTCTGCTGGCAAATGCAATTGGTTGATTCTGTCCTCTTTTATCTTCCTGCATCAGTACAGCCCCTAATCCTTTAACTGATGCATCTGTACAGATAATAAATAGTTTTGTGAAATCCGGATATGCCAAACATGATGCATTTGTTAGTTTATTTTTATATTTATTAAATGCTTGTTTTTGATCTTCTCCTCATTGGAATATAGCATCTTTTTTGCGTAGTTGGAACAGAGGAAAGGCTATATGAGAGAATTGTTGTACAAATGACCTATAGTACCCAGCTAGACCTAAAAATTGTCTAACTTTGTCATTCGTAGTGGGTTCAGGAAAATCTCTCATTGCCTGTATTTTGTCACTAGTGGTGTGAATACCATTAGCACTTAATGTGTGGCCAAAGAATTTTATTTCCTTGTTGCAAAATTTGCATTTAGAAAGCTTCATTTTTAAACCAGCATCAACAAGCTTTTGTAAGAGTAGGTCTGATTTCTGGAGATGTTCTGTGATATCTTTCATTGTGATGATAATATCGTCAAGATAAACAAATATTCCTTGTCCTAAAATTCCGGACAATACGTAATTCTTAAGACGCTGGAATGTGCCCGGGGCTGTCCTCAGTCTCATGGGCATCCTTCTATACTGATAGCGTCCTCTATTTATGGAAACGGCAGTGTATTTACGTGACTGCTGATCTACAGGAATTTGATAATAACCACTTAGCAAATCGATCGTGGAAAATACATTATTTTCTGGTCCAATATTCTGCAGAATGTCGTTTAGCAATGGCATGGGAAATCGGTCTGGGATTATGTGATGTTTAGTTTACGGCAATCTACAACCGCACGCATTTCTCCATTTCATTTGGGCACGAAGAATAATGGGGCACTCCACGGGGAGACTGATGGCTAAATAATTCCAAGATTTAACATTTCATTGACATATTGATTTGCGAGTGTACGCTGAGATTATGGGATTCGGTACACAGGTAAGAAAATTGGTGGTGTATCTGGGTGCACATTAATCTTGTGATTAATCAAGTTAGGACACCCTAATTGTTCTCCGGGTAATGCTACGGTGTCCCTGTGTTGTTCCAACAGGGTTAACAAATCATTTTCTTCATCAAATTCACCTGAGTGAATTAAATTCTGTTTTATGCTTTCTCTATTTGTAGATTTTATCTCACTTGTGACTCCAGCTAAAACTATTTCAACTACAGGGGCGGGATATTTCAACTACAGGGGCGGGCCATTTTTCAGTAATAACTATACAAGTCCCATTTTTCAACTGTACTTCCCCATTCATGTGATTTATTAGAAACATCTGAGTTTGCCCTTCATCGTTCATCTGACAATGCGTTTTCTACTGACAATCCTTTTACTTTACATGATTTTTCTAAGACACGAACAGTACTATTCCGTAATTTGCTGTTTATGGTAACTTTCATATAGGAGTTAGGTGGTATAACTAAATCATTGGTGAGATAGACTGGAAAACTGATAAATCAGTACTGTTACCTGGGTTTCTAGTCCTGGAGGCTGGGGGGGGGGGAGTGAATCTATACACTCATCTGTTTGTGTATGTTTGTTTTAAGCTTTTAATATTACCAAATTCTTTTTGGTTCTGTTTTACTAATCGGTGAGAACTCTGATGGCATTTCCTCTATGAATTCATAATCAAAGTCTATTCTATTCATTTGTGGGAGTAAAGTTATTTTCTCTGTTCTCATGCATCTTAAGCCCAGTAACATATGAGCTTTAATTGCTAAGTTTTAAACGATATAAAAAATGCAGAGATTGGTCTTGTATACTCTGTGAAACTGATGTTTAACCGTATGATATCTTTTCCTGTGATTTGTTTGCCATCTACTGTATATAAGTCTAAATCAGATTCTTCCAGAAAAGTTACTTTCTTCTTATTTCTAAAAATTCTATTTATTTTTTCTTGTGTTATTAAATTAACTGGAGAGCCTGTGTCTAAAAATAAGGAAACGTTTTGATCCTCACATACAGCTGGTATCAAGAAACACTCATTTCCCAACATGCTTCCTATGTGAATTTTAGATTTGCTTCCTTTACATTTGTTCGTTTTTTTGTCGTGACTTGGTCTTCCTCTGATTTGAAAATAGACACTAATTTTTCTACTGTTTTACAGTTACTGGTCCAATGACCTTGGCACCGGTGATGCCTACAGCAGGGACCAAATCATTGTGTCTTTTGTCTATCCTCTTTTGTTTTGATAAAGTATTCATTCTTTGTGTGTCCTGGTTTTGCACAATAATGGCATAGAATGGACCTACCTCTTGACTGTGATCTGCGAGATGACTTCCCATATTTAGTGGTGTCTGTGGCGCGAGATCTGCTTGGACTGCGCGAAAACTTACGAAACTGCCTGTAGCCTGGTGTTTGTGATCGTACCCTCGATGCGTTTGGTTGTTTGCTCTGCCTGTTTTCGGGTCGTGATCGATTCTGTTCTCTGTTTTGGGTAGTTGTAGCTGTTTTCACAGCTGATTCTGTCTCAGGCACCGTCATTCTACAAGAATGTGACTGTGTTTCGATCACCCCTGCTTTGCTACACTGCATCTCTACCTCGTTCATTAAGACTAGTAAGCACATACCTGGGGTGTACGCTATCGTCTTGGCGATCTTGAGGGTCCTATCAGGTAATTTACACAAGGCAGCTACATAACCAATGATGTCCACGATGAAGTCTGGGGACATCTTTCCATCTCCTGTTATCCAGGTTGAGTTTTCTAAGGTAGCTAATAATGTTCTTTTGATCATGGAGACATAGGCAGTTATTTCACTGAGCACATGATTTGTAGTGTGCTCCCTTACAAGATTTACAATCTTATGTAATTCTGGGATTATACCTGGCAAAAAGTTTATACCTCCAGAAAATTTCTTCAAAAATTCAGTTTTAAATTCATCATATGTCTTACCTGGGAGAAGCTTGTCTGACTTAAGCGAGTTTCCTGCCGGGCATCTTTCCTGATTTATCCGAGAGGAAAAAATAGCAATTTTCTCATGTTCATCTGTAATGTGCCTTTTTACAAAGATCTGTTAGCATTGATTAACCAGTGAAATGACATCACTATGGTCTTTTTCTGTGCCAGAGAATTTCGGGGCAGTTTTATCTTCATGATAAACATAAACATTAGTTGGGGATGTTTGATCCGTGGTATTCATTTTCACTGGTTGCTGTTAACTTAACTTGGACTTGTTTAACGTTGTGTGAGGGAATAGTGGAATAGGTTTTCCCTGAACGATGAACTATGTCAAGTATATTTTCATAGGTATGCAAGGCAGAGACTAAGTCCTCACTCGCTACATCAGAGGAGGTTTGCCAATCATCATCTAGAACTGAGGTATTTGTTTCTTTATCTTTAGTTTGCGGTGAATTTTGTAGGGTGGGTGTGTTGCCCTGGTGCTCTCCTAATCGTGTATCTGCAGTGGGCGCTAACTGTGTATCATCTGGTACTAACATGGGTGGAGGTGAAAATATTCCTGTCATATCACTCAGCTAAAAAGAATTCATGTTGCTAAGTTATGGTGTTATGAAATACGTCTTTTGATTATATCCTAACTAAATAGATTAGTAAATAAGTTGTACTGAATGATAGACAGTGAGTGTATAAGTGTATATATAAAAATAAGTAAAGGAGGTCATTGTACCTAATTTAAAGCACTGAGAAGAAATGAGTAAGTATAATTACACCCACTTGATACAGATGGTCATTCAGAGAGGCGTGTCATAAGCAGCTGTCGATCTCGGAAGATAAATGCATAGTTGAATGAAGATCTCCTCTCGATAATTCTAGGGCTGTGTTGATGGACGATATTATTCAGGATATTTCATGGCCTGATGAATGTAGTGGTTAACAGTTGTACTCACAGGCGAACCTCACCATAGAACGTCGAATCCCCACTCAATACTGTCGAAATAAATGAGTATGAGTAGGAGCTATGTGAATAAGAATGAGTAACGAGTAGTGAGTGAGAAGTACCTGGTGTCAGTCACACGTCGACTGGCGTGGGGTCGTCTCAGCAAACACGCATGGTGACTTCGTCTCACAAGATACACATGGTGACGTCGGCTTCCCACACTGGTTGCTGTGGTGAGTAACTGAGTAGCGATAAGTAGCCTGAGTGAGGAAAGGTGAGTAAGATGCGTTATAAATGTAGCTCTGGCGTTTGCCGCATCGTCTTGACCTGCGTCAGCAGTGAAAGTCAGGGGGCGGTAGGAGAGAGTGTTGGGGATCTAGTGCTTGTTGCTTTGTTCTTGCTTTTTGTTTACTTGTTTTTTTTTATTCTTCTTGCTGCTGCTTGAAGTTGCATGAAGAAGATTATAGAGTTGTATTGTAGACTTGTTATTTGTAGTTAATCGTACAGCTCGTTGATCCTCACTCGTAACTCGTCATTGCTACTGTATGGTCGCAGACTCGTAGGCTCGTAGACTCGTTCTTCTTATTGTATACTCGCTTGTGGTTACTTGATCGTAGAATTGTAGTTTCTTGATAATGTAGAATCAGCTGTAGAACTGGAGCTGATCTTGGTTACAGTTTCGCCTGCTTTTGTAGAAATGATGGTTCGTATGCGTAGAGTCGATCGTTACTGCCATCATTTATTGTTGGAACTTCGTAGCCACCATTTATATATATGTAACTCTTTAGTCTTGTAATATGTAAGTCTTGAGTTTTGGTTAAAGTTATTTTGGTAATTGAAGAGCAGGAGGACTTAAAGATGAATATAGGGAGTTGATCTTGATTTATTATCTTCAAAGAAAGTCTAAGATGAGCAGCATATGTATTACACATGGACTTAATTTACTAAGTCTAGTCGGACCCCTCTTCTTATTTGATCTCTCCACTACCTGCCGGTTCTATGGCTTGCCCCATTCTGAGCTCTGATTCCTACATTCTCGTTTAGCAGGGGTCGTGTCACGTGGGCTGTACTGTTGTGAAGCTTCTAGAACACTGTATGTCTGTGTATATGTACAGCTTCCGGTGCACAACCAGCATTCCTTCACTTAAGAGTTGCAAGGGTTGCTGACACACTTCCTCTCTTACCCCCTGGCTTGGTGCTTCTATCTATCTATCTACCTATCTATCTATCTATCTATCTATCTATGAGTTGTATTATTATAATATGGAGTCCTCACAGATCTTTTGAAATGATGTTGCATTTCTTCGGAGTTGTCCTTATATGATCTTTACATGTGTTCTTCTGTACCCCTGGGTTGCGTTCTGCTGTAAGGAGGTGACCAAAAAATAACCTGACGGGGATGGCGGTTCTTAGGCATCCGGAACACGTGTCCGACCCATCTCATTTTTATTTTAGTCAGCATGGATTCTATGCTGGCTGACTTTCCCTGCTAGATTATTTGTGTGAGAGAGAGAGAGAGAGAGAGAGAGAGAGATTATATCCTCCTACATGAGTCCTAGGATGAGCTGTAAGCACTGGATATGAAATTATTCAAGCTGATTAATGTGACACAGGTACGTAGTTCAGGATTCAGTACAGTATAAGATGATGGAGAGGCATACAGCCGTATATACTGATATCTTCGTCTCGATTCTCAAGTTGGTATTTTCAAAGACACTGGATATAAGACGTCCAAAAGAGGCCAAAAATTGTTGATTCGTGCAAGTACTTCTGCATCAGAGTTACATTTATCTGTGAACACACTACCAAGGTACGTAAATTTATCCACCTGTTTTACATTTTTATCATTTATCTGAAATGCAAGACGTTCTCCTGGTTTGTTTCTCTAAGATGTTATTTCTGTTTATTGGCATTTTTCGTAGCCCTTTTGCATCGTACATATTAGAAACGATGCTTGTAGGGCTTCTGTAGGTATGTGCAAGGTCAGAGCAGTCATCAACTCTAGGAATGAGCCATTTCAGTCTGCGTTGGTACTTGAAGACTTCTGAGAATAACTAAGTTACCGTCTAGACGGAACTGGATTTTAATTCCATCATCAGGGTTGATTTGTTTGTGAAGTAAATAGGATGTCACCAACAAATGAATCCTCATGATGAAAATGACAGGAGCCAGGACACATCCTTGCTTTACGCCCATGTTCACGTTGAAGGGTTCGGATTTGCTTCCTCTTATGGACACACGAACATTCATGTTGCATACAGACTTTTCTGGTTGGTAAGAAACTTGTTTGAAACTCCAAATTTTGAAAGAGCATTTCATGAAAGTTCTCTGTTGACAGTATCAAATGCTTTTGCAAGATCGATGAATGTAATATATAGGTCATGTTTCTACACCTGGCATTTTCCTTGTATCTGTAGAGAAATAAAGATCATCACAGGTATTTCGTTCCTTCCGGAATCCACGTTATGCTTCAGGAAGTGTTGACTCAGGTAGATGTTTTGCCAGCTTGGATTTTTTTTTTTGTGTGTGTGTGTGTGTTTGTGACTCTGGGCATAGGCTTCACAGCCTGCTACCAAGGCCCAGTAGTCCTCCTAAATACCATACACCTCTACATGTCAGGATGATATTGCCTATTACTTTGCTAGCATTCACAAGGAGGGAGATGCCCCTGATGTTGTAACAGTTTGAGTGGTCCACTTTTCTTCTTTTAGATGGTTATATTATCTCAAGCACGCCATTCAGGCGGAATTCGTTCTTGCTTCCAGATAGTCAATATGAGACTTGTGGTAGGCCATCAGGGCCAAGGCTTTTACTTTTTAAACATCAACTGGCCTGAACAGTTTCTACAAGTGTGGGTGGGACACTGAGATCTGCTGCTGGAGGAAGATTTGGGATGTTTTCAAGGATACTGTGCTCCACTAGGTTTCTTTGATTCAGTAATGCACTGACGTCTTGTGGCTATCTGTCTTGCTTGCTTGTCTTTGAGGAGGTCTCCTTCAGCTGATCCAGTAGGGGTTATGTTGTGTTAGATGGTTTTTATGAACTTGTAGAACCTATGTTGGTTATTAATATCAGTCTGTCTTTGCAGCTCTTTTGCTTGTTCAGTACACCTTTTGTTCTCCGTGTCACGCAGTTTTCTCTGGGTTTCACTTCTAAGATCCCTGGAAATCAGTCTTTAGGGCTAACGAGCTAGGATGAGCCAGCCAGTTGTTTTGTGCTCTATTTTTCACTGCATGGTCCACGGTCATGTATGCCCTCAGCATTTTCATCAAACCAGTCTTTTTTGCCAGCGAGTGAAGAAGCCTAGGGTTTCTTCTGCAGTGCTTTGAAGTAGCATCTTAATGTTCAGCCACTCTGTGTCTAGGTTTGGTGCATTGTTGTTTGGGTCTAGTGGTTGACATTGAGAAAGCTTCTCTGTAATAGTGCTGTGGAAGGTGTTACAAGTTGTCGCATCCTCTAAAATGCTCATTTTAGTTTTGAAACATGGTCTATGGTGAATTTCTGAGTATATGACTAACTGCAGTTTGGTGACTATAAGGTTATGGTCTGCTGAGCACTCAGCACCTCTCATAGCTCAGGTTATAAGAACTTTTCTTCGATATTGCTGCCTTACAGTGACAGTCAGTTAGATGCTATGTGGTCTTTTGTTTAATCTTAAATTGAAAATCGTGTTGGTTATGACTAGACTGCATTTCGTGCATAAGGAAACTAGTTTAAAGTCACTGTTGTTTATGTTACCAACACCGTGGCAACCTATAATACCTTTCCATAGATGATTATCTTGTCCTACTTTGGCATTAATATCTACAAGCAGGAAGAGTTTGGCATTATGAAGTATTTAGCGAATGGAAGCATCCAGAGTGGCATAAAAGGAATAATTGGCGGTGTCCTTTGGGTCAAGCGTTGGGGCCCAGACACTGATAAGTGTTGCATATTGGCTTTTGCAGAGCGGTATGCCGCAGGACATCAACCTCTCCGATATACTCACAGGTGATTCTTGGATCTTCTGTAGTAGGTTGCTTCAAACTGCAAAGCCAATACCATGGTTTCTTCTAATATCATCTGGATATCCCCTCCAAAAATAGGTACACCCTTCTTCCTGCTTCAGTTAGTTGGCTCTCTCCTGAATGACGAGGGTCAGGCAAGGTAGCAATATAATTTTTTTATCTTTTCAGTTCATGAGCAATAATGGCACTTCTACAGCTTGTTTGTGTGTCGTGGTCAGTACCAAGCAAGGTCGAATATTCCAGGTAGCAAGAGTCAGAGGGCTTCTTTAGGATTTTTGGCTGCAGTGTGAGATGCCTATACTGCTGCGGCTATCTGCCCTGGTGGTGTGGAGCAGCAAAAGTTAAGGCTACCTTTTCTAAACCTCCCCCCATCAGGGGTAAGCACCTGGGTATCGTCTGCTTCGTAGTGCTGGATGCTGCATGAACTGCTGTTATGCCATCATCCCAGAGACCATTGGGCCAGTGCTTACATGTGCAGGACTCTAACTAATGACTTCTAGCCACATCCATGACCTCTCATCGTCACCATATCCTGTCGCCGTAGGTCTCTTGATTTTGATGAAAGAATGAAACAGGAAGTGAGTATAGCAGTGGGCTTGCACAATGAATGGATTTTGTGCGATAGTGAGGGTCCTCAGTACTTAACACCACAAGACTTGGTCTTTCAACAGTCTGTGACAGTGGCATGAAGATTCACGGCGATCATCTACTGAGCAGGGTTGCAGGAGTCTGCCGGGAGCTCTCTCTGTCGAGCCCCGCATTCCAAGGGACCGCACTCACGGATTATTCGTTTGGGCTTTACTCCTGTACCTTTAAGCCATCCTAAGGGTACTCCGCAAGTTCAATGGACCTGGGAACACTTAATCTGACCCCCCACTGATCGCCTCACCCACATGGGTAACTCTATCCTCCTGCTGAGTCCAGGGGGAATCTTCACACACTGGTGCGGCCCACCAGATTTGCGGGGTATACAAGCCTCCCACCACGACAACACACACACACACACACACAGCACTCTTGTGCCAGGTGTTCAGACATAGGCTTGAGTTTTGTTACGTACACACACACGCACACACACACACACACACACACACACACACACACACACACACACACACACACACACACACACACACAGCATTCTTGTGCCAGGTATTCAGACAGCATTGTATTTTGTTACACACACACACACTCATTATCTTGTCACAGCTATTAAGACAAAGGCGTGTGCTTTGTTAATACCTCAGGGCTGCAGTACAAATCGTGACTGGCTTAAGTCAGATCTTAGATAATCATTTACTGCATACAGTCACACTTACTGGAGAGGGACCCCTGCTCGTGGTGGCACTAACAGGGTCGGAAGATGGTAGGTGAAGGCCTTGAAGTTAATTTTAAGGAGTCACTTTTATTTGCGAAGATCCTATAGTACAAGAACGCCTCCGAGGTGACGGGATAAAGCCATTATGCCAGTTTACATCATATATCTGTCTGGAACGTCGTTATGAAAAATATTACTAACACAGTCTTATCACGTCCGTTTACATTTAAGCTCCTTGGCTTGTATTCTTACCGGTTGACTAAGTTTCCCAACACCTCTTCCGTTGTGATTAAACTTTGGACATGGCTGTATAATGTCCTTTGTACGTTATGTGTACAAAGTATAGCGATACTGGAAGGATTTATGGAACACAGAAGAGGACAGTAATGTGTAATGAACAAAATAAATCACTTAAGAAAAGGTGTAAAGGTGCCTCCTCAACCGAAGAGAATACTGGCTCATTACTAAAACGATAAGTGGAAGATGGAAAGAAAAGTACTTGGGAGAACAAACTGTGGAGGCCTCCTTCTTCCGGAGGCTATGGCGCAGTTACCTTATTTGTCTCACAGTTAATCCGACACTGTGCACCGATATAACCAGACGAAATTGCTGCCAGGTTATACAAACGCCTATCATCTCCATCCGTAAACCCAGAAAGGAGGATGGTGGGCTGCAGAGAAAGATCAGCTTCTGCCTGCAGTCCACCGGGTTCCCATCCAGATGAACCATAGGCCACAGCAACAACAGTCACAGTTACATTGTCCGCTAATGAATGAATCACTTGAACTGGAGGTAAATCAAGTAAAGAGGCCAGTATACTATAATTTACCTTAGTGTAGGTAGCATTGCATCGCACTACACCGACCCCTCACTACAACCACTGATGGACTACAGAGGAAAGTTGGGCACGAAAGACGTAGCAAGTGAAGTCTAAAAAAAGAAGATCAAGAAATAAATCAAGAAGAAGAAGAAGAAGAGGAGGAGGAGGATCAAGAACAAAACAAAAAAGAAGAAAAAAGATGAAGAGGAAGAAGAATTATTTTCTTGGTGGATTTTCATGAAAGATACCCCCCCCCCTCCCTTTAATGCAGCCTACTCGATGTGGTGGGCAATTTAGTGTTAGACCGCCACTCAAGAATTAAGAAACACTGACCTAATCTAACCCTAACATCATTATTAAACCTAACTTTCATAAAGCTTCACTGCTGAACCTCTGCCAAAAACAACCCAAGTCTAACAATGTAACTTAGCCAAATGTAACCCTAACAATCCAACCCAGCCTGAGCTAAATTAAAGTAACAATGTAACCTAATCTCGTTTAATGTAATCTAGTACAAAAATAATCTAAAACCAGTAGTCTAACCTAACCTAACCTAACCTAGCTTCCCCTAACGTATTCTTGTAGCAAAGTAATCTAAAAATAATCGCCCAACCTACCCTAACCAAACCTCACCTAACGTAACCTAGTAGCAACCTAATCTAACAACAGTAAGCTAGCATAACCTGACCTTATCTAACTAACCTAACCTAACCTGACCTTATCTGACTAACCTAACCTAACCTGACCTTATCTAACTAACCTAACCTAACCTGACCTTATCTAACTAACCTAACCTAACCTGACCTTATCTAACTAACCTAACCTAACCTGACCTTATCTAACTAACCTAACCTAACCTGACCTTATCTAACTAACCTAACCTAACCTGACCTTATCTAACTAACCTAACCTAACCTGACCTTATCTAACTAACCTAACCTAACCTGACCTTATCTAACTAACCTAACCTAACCTGACCTTATCTAACTAACCTAACCTAACCTGACCTTATCTAACTAACCTAACCTACACCTTATCTAACTAATCTAACCTAACCTGACCTTATCTAACTAACCTAACCTAACCGGACCTTATCTAACTAACCTAAACTAACCTAACCTATCTCGTCTTCAGATTGGAAAGCTGCGGTATAATTGTCGATCATGAAGACACTGCTGACTCCGGTGATGATGATGGTGATGATGATGATGATGGTGATGATGGCAGCCTCTCAACCATCGGGCGAGACGGGAATCATGGGCTGTCGTGTTGAGAGTCCAACCAAGTATAATCTCAGGGACCTGTATGATTGGAAGATGAGTGAGTAGGATATATTTGTTTGTTTGTTTTAATGCTGTGAGATTAAACAACGTAAAAGCTGCAGGTATTGATGTGATATATGCTCGTATTCTCGTCACGTAACGAACCTCCCTAGTACCTTTTCCTTAGCGATTTATTTTTGGATATAGTTGGTTTATATCCCTTTATACATTATTTATGCACAATGCGGTGATTTCTAAATGATTACTATACCACGAAGAGGAAAAGTTAGGTTTAATTAACAAAATAAATTACTTAGGTAAAGGTGCCAGCGAGCTTCCTCAACTGACTAGAATATGGGTCAAACCGTAGCGGGGAGAGTGGCATAAATATTTCTTAGGGATTATACTAGAAATTAGTAATAGAGAAATTATGGAGCGTAAGAATACCTTAGTTATGCTCCTGTACGAAAATAAGGGTGGAAGAAGTGGGTGTAAATACAAGTAAAGTATAATTATAGTCTATTTGGTTCACCTGTGCTCCTGAGATGTATGGGGGAGTAGGGTGTGTTTGATGTCCTTGAAGTAAATGCAGGCATGTATTGTAGTACAACATGCGGACGTGGGTGTACACCGTAGGTGGATATTATAGTGCAACATGCGGAAGTAGGTGTACACCATGTAGGGTTCCCACCTCGAGCTCTGAAAAATAAGGAACGCAGTTGTGTAAGTATAAACAATCGTGGCGAGCTGAGCGAGCCTGTCCACCGGGTGTGGGTGGAGGGGGGTACGGAGGGAGGGGGAACTGTGAGTCCCCCCTCCCGAGAAAATTTTTGTATATGTATTACTTCAGGGGCATTTTGAGGCTAACTGCACTAAACACGAGGGTGACGAGGACATGTTTTAATTCTAGTGAGTCACTGACGTGACTAGTCTCTGGAATTTCTAAATTATATGATATGCTTCGACAAAGACACTAAACCATCGTGTTTATTTACAGTCATTCATGTTCATAACACAGCATAGTTTAAAATAAAATGTACCAGGATTTTTCCATATACTAAATTACAATAGCCGTTGCAAATGGTTTCATATTACACTGTATTGTCATGTAATGTAATGTAATGTAATGTAATGTAATGTCATAATGTCAGATATCCAAAATGGCTGAATGCAGCTGTTTCAATCGAGAAAACCTTGAATTTTGAATGAAATTTTACAGGTAGTAATTTTTCATTTAAATCTGAGAACTTAAAAGTAAGATACATATATAAAATAATGATAATGACCCAATAACATCATTTAATCCGGCATTGAATAAGATTTAGCACAATTTTTGTTTCTTCTAAAAAAAAAAATATCCTACGAAAAATGGAACTTTTTGAGTGAATCAGGGAAACAAATATTATCAGCCATTCCTTCCATTATTTTTCCCATGAATACTTTGTGTTGTCCCTTGCTGCAACAAGAAGCCTTTTATCTTACTCTATAGTTGTGATAAAGTCAGCACAACTCTGAAGTCTCTGCGTAGGGGGAGGGTATGACGGTCTCATCGCTCATGTTACGTCGCGTACTTCACACGTACCGGAGAACGACCCTGATTAATTGGCAATATTTATTGTTGTCGATAAAGGCATAATATTACAGTCAGGTTTTATGACTGACCGAAAAATGCGCTCACTGTAATAATAAAATATTGACGTTCATCTGCTTGACCATTCAGACAGCTAAATACGGAACAAATGGCGTTCCTTGTACGTTCAAAACGGAACGCAACAGCTCTCTCTCCAGTACGGAACGAATCCGTATTTTAAGGAACGGGTGCCAACCCTAACACCATGGGTGGATGCAGGGCAACATGCAGACGTGGGTGTGCACCGTGGGTGGATAATTTGCGTCAAACGTCACTCATCGTTTTATAAAATTTATCATCTTTAATATTGCTTGATAACAGTAAACTTTTGAAGCTAATTTAGACCTCTTAAGCTTCGGATATTACTCCTTATTTGAATTGGCTGGTTATATTCCAGCAGTTGAAAACTATAAATATGTATGTGTTAAAATAAGAAGAGCTGTCAATTTACATCATCGGCGGCCAATCAGCAGCCGCAATTCAAACACACCCTACTCGCCCTATACATTTCAGCTGCACAGGTCAGTCAAATAGGGTAGCCTATAGTCTTTTTGAGTGTATTTAGGAATCATATATGGAAGAATAATTAAAGGAAAGGTGGGGAATATATCAGAATGTCTGGTTAGTATGAACAGTGTGTTTACAAGACACGTAGTCTAGGCCATTAAGGAAGCTTCGTAATACCCTTTCCTCAGTTATTTATTTCCTTACTACCTCCTACTGCTGCCTTTTATGTTGTATTTGTCTTTTAAACGGCAACATGGATGACAAAATATAACACACTGGAGATTATTTAATGAACTGTTAGCAAAAAAAAAAAAAAAATACTGATAAGGAAAAGGTGCTAGGGAGCTTCTTGAACTAACGTTAATACAGGCTCAAGTGTGGTAGGGGTGTGGTAGGGGATGTGTGGATCAAATATTTACAGTGAGAAAGTGAAGAATGCAAGTGTGAAGGAGGGTACAGTATCTATAATATTTATGGATCTGAAAAAGGTGTATCAGGGTGAATGCGGAAGGATTATGGATCGCTTTGCGGATGTATGGTGTGGATGGAGAGCTGCTGAATGGTGCGTTTTTTTTCAATGATGGTAGTGTATAGCCTACAACGTGGATATCTAAGGAAGTGCTTAAATATCAACAGTTGAATGAGACAAGGGTGTATGATGCATCGCCAGTGTTATGACTGTATAGCGGTATATACTCGTGTACATATATATAATTGTGGTAGGTGGGGGCGCTCACCATCCACTCAATGTAGTGCTGCTCTCAGATGTCTGCCCTGTCCTCTCCTCCATCCTTCTTTCCTTCCATCTTCTTCTATCTTTCTTTCGTTTATTCTTTCCTCATCCTTCTGCCTACGGGTGACTTTACACTCCCTCTTCTGTCTTTCATTCCTTGATTCTTTCCTCTTCCTTCTGCCTATGGGTGACTCTACACTGAGTGACAAGCCAAATGGTTTCCTGTACACCAGGAAACCATTTACTACGCTGGGTGGTAATCACATAACCAAATTTTGGTGCCTGGTGGTTTAGTGGGTAATTATTGTGCTCCAATCGGATTAAGCCGGTGAAGGTTTATATCGAAGGGTTGGTTGGGGTTTATTGCTCACGTAATGCCACTCAGGGATGAGTGAGGCTGGTCACTCTCATCTTAAATGTCAGGACCAACTGCCTAGCCCCGGGCTCCTACGCTCCTCATGGGGCAACGTAGGATTGGATGACGGATGGATGGACATATATATGTGTGTGTGTGTGTGTGTGTGTGTGTGTGTGTGTGTGTGTGTGTGTGTGTGTGTGTGTGTGTGTGTGTGTGTGTGTGTGAGAGAGAGAGAGAGAGAGAGAGAGAGAGAGAGAGAGAGAGAGAGAGTTACAGTTATGCTGGGTTATGCTGGTGTGTAGCAATATTTATTGCCACATCACTTCATTCATGTGTCAAAATCTCACAATTACTTCCTTCCTCTCCCCAGCGCTAACTCAATGCAGTAAACCAAGGACGATGGAGTTTTGCGAGTCTCAAATGGGCAATTGCATCCAGGTAACATATTTCACAGGCTTTATTATAGCTTTAATTTAACCCGATAGCTCCCAGGATTCCTGTGTGAGGGATTGTGCTGGAAGGGCACGAAGCGTACTGCCCTCCGCTTGTCGTGAAGCTCACAGGTCCCTACCCCTGGGTACCCTCCATTATTAACATTTGAAAATACCCAGTTCCGTCCTATACTGAGGACACTGGGGGCAATTAGGCTGATTATTACACCTGTTAAACTCTTGGCAACAGCACACATTCTCTCTCTGGAAGTTTGCCCTCATTCAGCCTGTCTCCAAGAAGGGTAACCGCTGTCATGTATTAAATGTTTTTATGCACTGTTTTTTAATGTTTGTTTTTATACTGAATATTTAATGACTTGGTTGCCTTTCAGTTTTTTTTTTAATTCTTATCGTTGTGTCTATTACCCATTTCCTTTGAGTCGTAATCATAGAAATCCGGCGGCATTTAACCGTGCCTGCTGCACAGCCGGGAATATTTCTCCCATCCATCCATCAGTCAAACCCGTTGTTATCACCAAAACAGCCTCATCTTTTGTATTTCTGAAGCCTTTGAATCTATCTTAATTATGATGATTCTGAAGCATCTTTCCATTCGTAAACTTTACTCTGACCGTCGATATGGATTCAGTCAGAAATGCTCCACTGGTGATTTGTAATCAATTAACTTTAATTGATTTGCATTTTTCTCTGACTCTTTTTGGTATTTATGTGAAGCCTTTACTATTGCACTAAACATATACAAGTATATATACATACATACATACATATAGATAGATAGATAGATAGATAGACAGATATATATATAGATAGACAGATATAGATAGATATAGTCTTTGTACTGAAGGGATTCACATGTAGCTATGGTTGACTTATTATACTTTCGTCTTCACTACAGTTTATAAAGAGGCAGCGCAATGGAAATGGAGTGAATAATGTGAAAAAGCAAAAGCAAAACCATGACAATTGTCAATAAATGTTTTGATTGTGTTATCATAAAATTTAACATTAAGTATGGATGAATATCGTAGCACCCTTTCAGCTGACATACCGTAGTAGTAGTAGCAGTAGTAGTAGTAGTAGTAGTAGTAGTAGTAGTAGTAGTAGTTGCAGTCCCCAGACCCATCTGAATGTGATCCCAGAGACCGCAGACTGAAGTTACCCTAGTCCTTCCTTTTGGGGGATAAGGAGTAGGTTAAGGGAGGTTTGTATAACCAGGCAGTGGAACCACCTGGTCATATCGGTGCCATTACGTGAAGGGGTCCCTCTATAGGACCGGACATACCGTAAACTGAAAAAAATAATATCATGGTGGTAAATATCGGTCTCCAGTAAGTCAGGTTACATTTACGAGTACCTTGCTTCGCAGTCAGGTCAGGCTCGTTAGGTGGAATCTGAGTGGGTTAAATCTTTATACTCTGGTGATTAACGGATTTATTCTACCCCCATGAAACTGATTGGCTTAACCGTTTATGCTGTGGTGATTAGCCAATTTCTTTGAACTTTGAATTCGAGGAAAGGTTAAAGAAGGCTAATCAGGCAATGGGAATGCTTAAAAATATTTGGAATAATAACAATTTCTCTGTGCATACAAAAAATCAAACTTTATAAGGTAATGGTTAGGAGTATCTTAATTTATGGACACGAGTCTTGGTACAGCACAGTGACTATGGAAAATAAATTCTTGGTGTTTGAAAATAAGGCACTTAGAAGAATATTAGGAGTTAAATGGTGGGAAAGGATACCAAATAGTAGAATTAGAGAAATAACGGGAGTGCAGCCGATCGATGAATATGTTAGATTCTCACGATGGAAGTGGCTAGGACATGTGTATAGGAGACAGGGAATAGTACGAGGTACACCAGGGTGGGTGGCACTTGGTAGGAGAGGTAGAGGAAGGCCAAAAGAGACGTGGGTGAGGACAATGAGACGGGAAGCTGGAGATGAGTGTTGGGGAGATCTTGAGGAGTTAGCACAAGATAGGATGTGGTGGTGTGAGTTCATCGAGGCCCTATGCATCCCCGAGGGTGCCACAGGAAATGATTGATTGATTGATTGATTGATTAGCCAATTTATCCTACCCCCATGAATCTCCTTCACACTTTCCTATGTAATTCCCACGTTAGTTTTTCTACATCGTGTGTTCTTTCTCACCTTTTCCTGCCGTTTTCGGTAGGAGGGTTTGGTGGGCGGAGGAGAGCCTTCTTCTTTGCTATCTCTGTTTTTTCTAGTAGTTTTGTCACACTCTTGTAGGAGCTGCCTAGCATGAGCCGACTGGCCTACTCCAGTTTTCTTATGATCTTATCTTCTTATGTATGGAACGAGAAGGTATTCCACCCAGACCCAACCTGCAAGTCCTATTGTAAGTGTTAACTGGTGGGTTTTATTTTTTTATATTTGTAATTTTTTCTCCATCCTACCTTTAGTAGTATCGTAATAAGATCAGGTTTCCCCAGTCCGATTAAGAAAGGCACAAGGGAAAGAAAACAATATTTGGTTAATATGTGTTGTATTCTCGTGCGATTAGGAAGCTTACTATAACACCTCTTTCGTACCTTCCTTATTTATCGCCATTTTAGTCTATGGGGAGGTGGCTGTGTTAGTGTGTGTCCGGATTGAGAACGGGCATACGGTTGCGAGCGAGAGCAGGTTGAGGCAGGAGGTTATACTATATACAGTAACTCACACACGTGGCCGCTTTGCCAACCAGTGTCGCCAACCATGGAGAATTATCCCCAGATTTGGGGAATTCGGATACAAATGAGGAAATGAGGAAATCGGCTTTCAATTTAGGGATATTTTGCCAATGGCAGGGTACTTAACCCATAAACTTAGCTGTAGAAATTGAAACAGGTTATATATAAATATCGTAATTTCAGAGTGACTTCATATTTGCTGAAATGAAACAGTAGTGCATCTGTTTTTCTTCATCAGTTAAGTCGATATTTCGTGTGCATTCGAATAAACGATAATGGGTGACAACAACAGCAGCTGCAGCAGCAGAGATCAGCTGACTAATAATAATCATAATGATGTCTTCCACAAATCGTACCATTATTACTTTTCCTGTCCAGAAGTAACTGTACAGAAAAAAAAATTAGACGGACCCTAAGTTAACTCAAGAGCAATTTTTATTTCGGGTAATGTTTTTCTTCATAATAGATCTTTTCCATGGGACGCCACGAGTCATGTGGCTTTTGTTTACGACGCCACATTAGACGGTAAATTATCGGAAGTCTAGAGAGAGAGTATTGCAGATTCCACAACGGTATTCCACTGCTGTGCCTTCGACTGTAAGACAAGGCAGAAAACTGGAAGTGGTGTATACTTCTACCAGCTTCCAGCCAATGAGGAAAGGCATTATAAGTGGATACGGTAGGTGCCGTGAAGAAGGAGAATTGGCAGCCGACGGCCTACACCAGACTCAATAGCAAGCATTTTATATCAGGTGAGCCGATGATTTGTGAGTAGATAATGGCATATTTATCATTTTTTGCAGCTGCAGATGTCATGGGATATCCCAATTATGCTAATGTCACAGAGTACAAGACCCACATGGCCATATGTGTGTGAGGGAAAAGAGGGGGAGGGTCGATGTTACAGGCCTCGTTTTGGTATTATTCCAGAGTTTCACCCAAACGAAATCGGGCATAATCTATATTCTCCATAGCAGTGATGATCAAGAATGTTGGATGTGTTAGTACAACAAATTAAATTACAGGTTAGGTCATACTGAAGGTTAGGTTGGGTTAGGTAAGGTTAGGTAAGATTAGGTTGTTAGGTTAGGTTCGGTAAAAATTATTTTTTTATTTTTTCAGTGTTTTTCAGTGTGATTCATTTGAAACTGATATTTGTGTCATGGTGGATCACTTTAATAATAGTGCAGTACAGAACACTCCAGTGTAATACTGTAATATACCACTGTGAGTCAGTATGCTAAACAATGTTTCAGTTACAACTAAAGGATAATTACTAGTAATACCATGTATAATTTTCAGTTTTATTGCTCCACTGAAAGCCAAACTGCCAATACATGCGCCAGTTAAATATACATTTTTCACTGAGTACAAAATACATCAGTTACAATTGAGAAGACAAACACTGTACTTATATCAACAGCCCTTTATATTTATCTTTTACCAGGTATGTACTGTGACTTTCTTGTTCATGCAACATGTAATATCATTAAAATTATACTGTTGAAGTCTTTAAGTTTTATGTTGTGGTATTCATCAGCATGAAATGAATGACCGTAATTTAAATTTGTGCCAGTGTTATGCTTCAGTTGCAATGTAAAAGTTAACAGTTTTGACATATACTGGTACTGTCAACTATGTATTATATGTTAAACTATTTTAAACATATATAACTATAGGCTGTGTGTATGTATCTAGGCCTATAATTACTGAAATTTCCAAAATAAGTCAATTATTGGCAAATTTCCAGAATTACACCTAACTCACACTGAAGCTTAAAATGTTTTATAGTGTGATTATTTTGAAGCTAATATTCATTTCTGTCGGAAATTACTTTTTTTTTTTTTTTTACACCAAATCAAGCTAACCCAACCAACCTAACCTAACCTAACCTGGGACCTAACTTGAAGGTTAAGAAGAGAGAATAACTGCAGTAGGCCAATAGGCCCATGCTAGACAACTCCCACAAAAGTGTGACTTATCTACCCTGCCTATAATATCCCATGCAAGCCCATGCCAGGCAGCTTTCACAGGAGTGTGACCACAAGAATGGAAAATTTTATATGCAGCCTATACCTGCCATATGCCTATCTAGGCTATGCTTGAAACTTTCTAGAGAGGTGGCAGCAACTACGTTACTGGGTAACCTATTCCGTTCATCAACTACTCGATTCACAGTCAGAAAATAAGTAAATTTTTGGCAAATTTCTAGAATTACACCTCACACTGAAGCTTAAAATGTTCATTTTTCAATGTTTTATGGTGAGGTTAATTTGAATCTGATATTCATTTCTGTCGGAAATTACTTTTTTTTTTATTATACATCAAACAAGCTAACCCAACCAACCTAACCTAACCTAGGACATAACTTGAAGAGAATAACTGCAGTAGGCCAATAGGCCCAGCTCCCACAAAACTGTGACTTATCTACCCTGCCTAAAATAGCCCATGCAGGCCCATGCCAGGCAGCTCTCACAGGAGTGTGACCACAAGAATGGAAAATTTTATATGCAACCTATACCTGCCATATGTTTATGTGGCCTATGCGTGAAACTTTCTAGAGAGGGAGCAACAACTACCTCACTGGGTAACCTATTCCGTTCATCAACTACTTGATTCAGTGTATGCCATACAATCCCTACCTCCTTGGCCCCTCTTAAAAAATTTACTGATTACCAAGATAATTAACATGTACTGTGTGTCAATTGCAGCTAGCTATATTACACATACAGAATGTGAATGTTTATATACCTTGAGGGATGCCCTGGTGAACTTTGACGGGGTGTTCACCAAATAGTGATAAAGGTTGCCATATCTGAGATGGTTTCGGTCCCCAGTCCTTGAAACTGGTGAACTACTCACTAGATATGGTACAAGGATCCAGCCCAAACACCTTATCATGTTCCTGTACATATCTTGGTGGTGTTGATCCATATTTCTGCATATATCTGACAGTTCCATCTCTGACAGCCCTGTCTGGACAGCCATTACTGCGAGGAGTTTGCCGTCCATTATCGAGTTGTAAACAAAACCACGTGATTTCTGTGACGTCACTGGAAAAGGTCTATACAAGGATACTTTGATGAAGCATAATCTATATTTGTCTCGTATATTGCATATTCCAAGGCTAACCCAAAAGGATATTGTTTCTACCATTCATAAGTGAAGTGTAACACTACCCAAGAGTATATTGTTGATACCATGTGCTTAATGTTCGCCATATCCCAAAAAGAGCATTACTTCTACAGCCATTGTTTTTATTTTATTGTGAATAACCATTTCTTCTTAATGTGTTTGCAATATTCTGTCTATTAGACTGAACCTGTACAATAATAGACATTGTATTATTTGTGAATGGGGGATTTTGGGAATGTTGGCCTGGAGCTGTGGGGTATTCTGGTCGTTACTGGTTGGCAACACTGCTGCCAGCGGTTGTGAGCCCGCACGGGTTCACGCGGGAAGAGTTGACAGCTAAATCATCTCGCTTGAACCCATGAGGTCAGTATGAATACAAACTTACTACTGAGATTTCACTAACACCATCTGTTTGGGAGAGTACATCCCATATGATGCAGAGTGACAGAGCATTTATTGCACAGCAGTGGAAGTGGACTGGAGAAAACAAAAAAATGTGTAGTCAGTTTATTTTGATATACATACACATACCCATCTGGTGATAGAATTTTTTATCGATGAATTTCTGTGAAAATGCTAATCAAAATTTACACTATAGGTACTATAATGGATGTGGAAGATATTAGGCTGGATTTTGCACCAATAAAATAATAGGACTACTGCAAAGCTCTACATACGGGTAATTAAACAAAATTTATGTGACTTTGCCAAGGTTCTGAACCTTCATCTGAACCAATGTTTCTCAAACTTTTCACTTCATTTCCCACTTGTGGGGATCTTAACATCCTCGTGGCTCAATTTCAATTTTTCCTCAAGTACCTCACAAATAATTGTGAAAAAAGTTTTTGTACTCTTCATTTATTATAATGCATACAACAGTTAATCAGAATGCATTATTTGTTACATAATATCAATGGAATGGATGACACTTCTCTCAGCCAATCGACTGAGTCGAGGCTGAGTCGCTGATCATGCACATCACATGTTTGGGTCCACATCCAACTGGTTTCGGCCTTTACTTTTTACTCACTGAGAGGCCACCTTCGGCGGCCTCCGCTAGATGTCAAGTCACTTCCTTTCTTCAGAAATGAGTCATAACTCTGGAACCGGTGGCCCGATTGGACCGGAAATTGTTTTATTCTTAAGTTAGAGCATTTTAATGGTACTTTTCTCTAACACAAATTTGCGCTACATGCGCCGTTTTTGCAGCATTACGGTAACAAACAAACCAACAAACATACAGAAGTTGGATCATTATAATAATGATAACACTATACAATTGTACTATACAATTTTAGAAGTATAAGGAGGGAGGAAGGAGAGGCGAGAGAGTGATAATACAATGAAAGCACCCCTTTTCTTCTCCGTATCATACTGGTACTTTGAACGCTGGACCAAGAAGGAATCCATTTCCTTGCACTAAAAGCAAAAAATAATTTTGAAACAAAAGGCCAGATATGAGTTATAACTCGGGAACCGGTCGCCCCCTTGTCCTGAAAATTGTTTTAGTCTTTGAGCTAGATCATTTTAATGGTAGCTTGCTCGAACAAAAATTTGTGCTACATGCACCATCTTTGCTGTGTTACGGTAACAGTCCAACAGGCATACAGAATATTAGTTATGTATCAGATATCCGCCTCCGTCTCCGCCTTTGCGGAGCCGCCACAGTGAAAATAATGTCCGCATTACTCTCCGCGTCCGCGTCTTCAGACAACAAAAGCTCCGCATCATTATCCGCCACCGCGTTTTCAGACAATAAAACCTCCACATAATAATCCGCCCCCGCGTCAAAGAACTGCAGAGGTTGCTGATCTCCACCCATCCAATATTTCTCCTTTTTTTTTTTTTTTTTGCCATAATTCTTTTTCTCTCTCCTTTTCATCCACAACTCTCCTCTCCGTTCCTCTCACCTACCAGTCCCTCTTCCTCTTTCTGTTTTCTTCTCTATTAGCTCTCTTCCTCCCTCCGTCTCTCATTGTTCCACTTCTCTCTCTCTCTCTCTCTCTCTCTCTCTCTCTCTCTCTCTCTTTCTCCCCAAATCAGCATATATCAAACTATAATTTATCGGTGACTCTCAGTGTACAGTCGGTAGCAGTTCCACGGTGTACAGACAGGCACCGAATTTCGGACAAGGTGGCAGTGATCTATTTACCTATGATGCATGACGAGTGGAGTCCCCGTCCCGCATCCTTGTAAGACTTATGTGTACACTTAAGTGTGGCTGAAACTCGTCACTTTATATTGCATAAATGTACTGTAATATGTGTAAAAAAAAAAAAAAAATCCGCGTCCGCGTCCGCAACCGCGGACATGGAGGTAAAAATAATTCGCAGTTGTGTCCGCGTCCGCAAAAATTAATATCTTAACCTCCGCAGTTTTATCCGCAACAGCATTTTATGAGAAAAAGATATCCGGCTACGCCTCCGCCTCCGCGGAGCTCTAAAATTTGTTATCTGATACATCACTAATACAGATGTAGAAGGGTGGAGAAACCAGATTCACATTCATGTGTTATGGAAAATGGCAAGGAGACTTTAAGAGCGATTTCATTAACTCCTGGATAATTATGACTGATACATGGAGAACCAGAACACAGAGATTTTCCTTCATAAATGTCTCTGGCAGCAGAATCATTCTTGAGGTCAAGGAATTCGTCCTGAACATCATCGGGAATGGCCACAGTATCAAGACTGTCTGGGCATGGATTTCTTACCAATATCCCTTCTTCCTCCTTGACTTATGGGAAGTATCCTTTGAGCTCACTTTCTAAGGAATTCCAGTGCTGAATTATTTCTCTTTGAGTGAAGGGTCAAGTAGGTGATCCTCTTCAGTCTCAAGAACAGATGACAGAATCTCAAACATGGCAACATTTTCTGCACTCACTTTCCTTTGCCAGTTCTGGAGTTTAGGAAGAAATGCACGTATCCAGTCCCTGAAGTGAAATACATTTCTTTCCTTGCCTTGTAGCTTTAAATTCTGCCTGTTTAGCTGCTCAAAAATGTCGGCCACGTATACAAGACGTGACTTCCACAACGCCTAGTTGAAGAGCTTAATAGATCATCCTTCCTTTTCATTTCCAGGAAAAGTTTTAGTTCTCACCGAAGCTCAGATACTCTGTTCACAACATTGTCCTTGGAGAACCATGACACTTTCGAGTATAAAAGGAGGGATTCAAACTCTGAATTCATCTCTTCACAAAGTTTCTGGAAAAGGCGAGAGTTTAAATCTCCTGTTTTCACGAAGTTGACGCATTTTACCACTGCCTCCAGGATCTCGCAAACGGAATCAAGAAGAATTTTTGACACCAGTGCAAAACGATGGATCATACAGTGAACCACTTTCACATACGTAGCTACTTTCTTGACATGTTTCTGTAGTCCCGATTGTGATCCAGGCATCGCCGGAGCCCCATCAGTACAGACTGCACAACAATTTCCCCTGGCTATTCTGTTATCTGTGGAAAAAGAAGTCAACTTTTCCATCTCATCTAAAGCTTTTGTGGTAGTTTCAAGCTGTGTACAGAAGAGATATTCATCTTTGTTGTCATGAATGAATACTTAACCAGCAACTACGAGTAACTGTGCACAAGAACTCACATCCAACTGTACTGCGAACATACCAGTTGGAGACAATTTAATCTGTATCACGTGTTCCATTATATCAGCTGACATTTCACTAATTCCCCGTTTCACTGTGTCGTTTGACAAGGAAATCTGCTGAATCATATGTGCACTTGACTCCAAGAATCCTTTTGACCATCTTTACAGCACACAGCTTAATTGAAGTTTCACCGGTTGTGTGGGCCTTTTTTTTTTCTTGCTATTTCAAGGGAAATTTCATGTGATGCCTCTACTGCATTTAAGTTTCTCCGCATAATGAGGGTGGATTGTCGTCAGATGATGCTTCAGCTTACTAAGCCTCATAGAATTATTCCCCAGCACTTTGAAACAGCACACACTTAGGTTTCTCGATGCCATCAGCGAGGATTTATGTAAATCCGTAATGTACTCATCATTGTACTTCCGCTTCTTAGCAGCACTGGCTGCCATTGCAATAATTCTATATTAAAAAGGCAAGACAGAAACAGACAAATGACAGTTTTAAATTATGTGGCCACTTGCACCAAAATGAGTTAATTCACTTGACTTATTTAAAACCAATGTCGAGAAAAAAAGGAAAAAAAAGTGTCAAACGACTTACACCAAAATAGCATGATTTATTTTTCACTACACCCAAGTGAATAAAATTTTATGCAGTATGAAGTTGATGGTTTTCAGTATTTGATTTTTTTGTAAACAATATTGCATTAATTTGCTCATTTTTTGTTTCCAATAAGTTAGATTAAGATTCGTTAAAGAAACTTTCTAGTTAATAATGTTGATTTTTACCACTAGCACAATTAAAGCAAAATTCGTCTGGCATCATATTAACTAGTAAGTTCTCCACGTGTGGTAGCCGGTCCTGTTGGTGCCTTTACGAGTACTAATGCAAAGATTATGTAAAATCATGGTTATACCGTAAAAACAATGTGAAATATCGTGTGAATTGCTAAATGCAGCATTACACTTTGAATTATCATACTTCGGCTAATCACTGACACATCATTTTCACACTGTCACAGGTTTTGACAGTGAACAGTAAAGGTTGATACAAAGCAATGGGCAAAGAATGTGTCAAATGCAACAAAAGAAACATAGTACCACATATGAATGCATAATCATTCAAAAACATCGATAATAATGAAAAAGTAGCAAAAAACGAATACTGTTTTAAATTTGTAGCCGACTCTACTCTGCAGATTTCGTCTTGCCATAAATTTTAAGTCAGAGCTGCTAAATCTAGACCGAAATCGAGTTTGATGAAAGCAGTTTAAATTCAACGAAACATGGTGATTTTTTTTTTTTTTTTCAGCACTGATTTCAGTTCAGATTTTTCGGCGAAAGTAAATTAGCTGAGTTTCGTCATATATTTTCAATCAGTGCTTTTTTTTATTTTATTAATGTAAGTGACCAATAATAATAATAAAAAAAATGAATGAATGAGAAACTGAACAGAAATGAGACTACAAAGAGAATATGTGAGAGCAACATCAGAGGTAGAGGCATGACAGGGACACCACCACAGAGCTGGGAAGGCAGAGTGAAGGAATACATAAACTATAAAACTATAAATCCAAATATATCTACAGGTAGGTAAATAGATTAAAAAAACAAATATATGTCGCCTTCACAACACTAACATCAATTAAATAATTATCTCGCAAGTAACACTGGAACACTGCACAGATAGCAGAAGATATTTCTCACAAATTACATCTGTGGGCGTCAATTGGGGTCGTGGCTGAGAGGAAGGTTACAGCAGCGAGAGTCGGTGGCACATTTGCACCCTGTACAAGTCCTAAGTCTATTGGAAGAATCCTTTCAATAGAGGCGAATAGGACTTCAAATATGATTTGCTCGACAACAAATTCATTCCTGCATATTGCATATAAAGTATTGCCAATTAGTCATATTTTTTCCTTGCCCTCTCATTGGTCCAGCAGTGTCAAAATGTAGCAGGTATGCACTGGAGTGAGAGAAAGCAAGGCAACAACCTAAAACTCGTGGCCCCCATACCCGATTGTAAGACAGACACACTCAGATATACTATTTGCACTAGCCCGCCATGGCCCGCAAAAAATCCTGCCGTGGCCTTTTTGGGGCCATGGTTCCTAGTCTGAGAACCGGTGATCTAAACACAAGTGCTCTGCAAATGGCTCTCGCATTTTTTCAATTACTGTGTTACTTTTTTTTTTTTCCTAAAGTTGGAAAACCAACTTTAGGGAAAAAAAAGTAACAACGGGACTAACTGTTCCACCCAACTCCTTCCTAAATAATCATGTTGTAATGTAGGATGAATACAGATTTAGTAAGCTGTACATTTTTATAAAAAACTACCCAGGTTTTATTTATTATACTTAAATTTTTTGGTAATACCAGAGGCAAAATCATACCCATCTGGCTTTCTCAATAGGTGGTAATTAAACACCATTTTGCTGGATTAAACACTGTCTAGGATATGATGTCTCTTTCAGGCAGCAGTTTGTACTCCAGCATTCTTAGGAATGCCATCTTTTTTTTTTTTTCTTAGTACAAGGGATCGTGAAAAGAGTAGTAAGGGAGAGTAAGAAGAGAGTGGATGAGGAATTTGGAAGGAATTGAGCATGAAGTGGAGGGAATGTAAGAAAATGTTCTGGAAGGAGGTAAAGAGAGTTAGACAGGGAGATAAAGATGTTAGTGAGGAAGAGAAAGGTATAAATGATAGCTTGATAGTGGAGGTGGGAGAAAAAGTGAGCACATGGAGAGAACAGTTTAAGGAACTGTTAAACATTGAGAATTAACATACTACGAGTATAAGGGGCTGGTGGATGGCTAGAACAAGGAGGGAGGTAAGAAGGGAGGACGAGATAAGTAGGATGAAAGTAGTGACAGCAATGAAGAAAGTCAAAATGAGGAAAGCCCCAGGAATTGACTATGTGGTGAAAGTCAAGAGTGAGAGCAGTGGAAATGAATTACTTGAGAGGAGCATGTGGAGTGACGTGGAGGGACAGGTTGACGAATGAAGAAGTGAAGGAATGCTGTGGGGTGGATGTGGATGTGGTTGAGAAGATTAGGAGAAATACACTGAGGTGGTTTGGACATGTGAAGAGAATGGAGAATGAAAGACTGACTAAGAGGGTGTATGTAGGTGAGGTGGAGGGAGGGAGAGGGAGAGGTGGACCGAGGATGAGGTGGAGGGATGGAGTTGAGAGGTATATGAGGGAGGGGGGGGGTGAGTTGGGGGGAGGGTAGTCAAATGGTGGGTGACAGAGCGACTTGGAGGCGTTTTGTCTGCGGCCACCCTTTGCGGGATTAGGGCGTCGAGCTATAGTTAGATAGATAGATAGATGTGGTGAAATGCTGAAGCATGGGGGAGAGATGTAGAATGGCGATGGAAGTTGTGCAGATTGTCCTGGGAGGAAGGTAGAGTCCCGGAGGATTGGAAGTCAGGTATAATTATTCCCTTGTACGAAGGAAAAGGGGTAAAAGAAGGGTATGGTAATCATAGGGGCATTTGCCTTCTTAATGTAATAGGAAAAATATATGGTAGGATACTTATTGACAGATTTAGGGAAATAACAGAGGAATTAGTTGGAGAAAAACAGGAAATTTTAGAAAAGGAAGAGGTTGTGTAGATTAGATATTCATCCTTAGGTCTTCAGTGGAAAGGCTCCTAGAGAAGGGAAAGAACCTGTATGCGACCTTTAAGGATTAGGAGAAGGCACTGTAACAGAGTGGATAGACTAGGAATGTGGAAAATATTATTAATATATGGAGTAAATGGGAAGTTGTTGAATGCCGTGAAGAGCATGTATGAAAGTCCTAAAGATGCAGTGCATGTGCATAGCGAACTGAGTGAAATGTTCTATTTGAATGTTGGATTGAAACATTAGGTGTGTCATGTCACCATGGTAGCTCAATCTGTATTTTATGGAAGGGATTATAAATGAGGTACAAGTTAGGGCACTGGATGTTGGAGCAGCCCTAATGAGAGAGTGAAGCGTTTGGAAATTTCCTGTACTATTGTTTGCAGATGATACCGTATTGATAAACGAAGACGAAGGGGAACTGCAATTCTTGGTGAATTAGCTTGGGAAAGTGTGTAAGAAACGGAATCTAAAGGTGAATGTAGGGATGGGTGAAGTTATGGTCTTCGAGAGACATGAAGTCACTGAATGTACAGTAAGGCTGGATGATATGGAAATGGAAAATGTGAGTGCATTTAAGTACCTGGGTTGTGTGATGAGTAATGATGGAAGTTTGGAGGGTGAACTGCTTGAAAAGGTACAACAAGGAAGAAACGTTGCTGGTTCTTTGAAAGCAGTGATTAGAAATAGGGAGGATGAAATTATAAAAGTCACTACATGATAGTACTGTAACATACAAACTCTTACGTATGGAAGTGAAGTTTGGACCTTGTTGGAAGGACACAAGCCAAGAGTGAGTGCAGTGGAAATGAGTTATCTGAGGGGAGCATGGGGAGTTACATGGGGACAAATGAGGAAGTGAAGGAGCGACATGATGTGGATGTGAGAGAAAGCGTTAGGAAAAATACATTTAAGTGGTCTGGCCATGTGGAGAGGATGGAGAGCGAGACACTAACGACGAGAGTGTATGTAAGTGAGGTGGGCGGGAGTAGAGGGAGGGGGGCGGCCAAGGACGAAATGGGGTAATGGAGTGGAAAAGTATATGAGAGTAGTGGGTGTGAGCTGGGAGCAGGGCAGTGAAATGGCGGGGGACAGGGCGACATGGAGGCGATTTGTTTGTGTCCACCCCATACGAGATTGAGGCGTCTAGTTAGATGGAACAGACAGATCGTGCCCCGTGGAGTTGCCATGGGTGATATGTTGACGTCGCCATGGCAACACCCGCCTACTCACATCAGGTGCTGGCGTTCAAAAGCTCCAGCCCGTCCTAACTCTCTCCTGCCCCCGGCTGCCTGCTTGCAGTCGGGACGCCCACTTATGGCCAAATACTTAATATTCCTTATAATTTCTTCCACAGATCCTGAGTAAACTCCATGGTGAGATGGACGACCAGACTGTCAAAGCTCTGCCTCGGTATTTTCACGAATGTTCTGAGATCTTTCACGCCGATATTAATACAGAGCACATCCCATCAACACTGGAAGGTAAGTTAGTTCTCTCTCTCTCTCTCTCTCTCTCTCTCTCTCTCACACACACACACACACACACACACACACACACACACACACACACACACACACACACCGCTTGCTGGTACAGTGGTAACGTTCTCGTTTGCCAACTGGTGGACGGGAGTTCGCGCCTCGCTCAGGTTGCGAAAAGTTTCACTGACGAATTGGGTGGTTACTGTCCCCCTTGAGCAAGGGGACGGGTGTGTGCTTGTGTGAAGGTCACAGCCTTGCCCTTAGATCGGACTATATGAGCTCTCAGCTCCCTTCCGGGAGGGTAAAAGCTGACGATCACGACCATCAAGTGATCCTGACCGACCCGGTGAATTACACACACACACACACACACACACACACACACACACACACACACACACACACACACACACACAGCAGGAATAAACACACAAAATCCATTATTGAGGAGAAAGAGTTGATTAATACGATACCTTAGATCGCCACCCTCCTCAAGGTTGTCCAAACACTGCCCACCCTTTTCTCGGTTGCTCCGGGAACGGCTCAGTCAGCGTTGCCATGCAATGTTTATCCAATGTAATTTTCTAATTACCATTATCCATTTCGTGATATATAGTACGGTAAGGTACCCTTTTTTATACGTTCATGAATTGTATCATTGTCACTAATTTAGCAGAGGAACCAAAGTCTCGGTTGCCCACACCAGCAGACTGGGCCGTAACAAAAACGGATTATGATACATTATGGATCATTTTAAATATAAGTTAGACCAGAGGGAACATATATTTATTATTATTATTATTATTATTATTATTATGGAGAGTGAAAGACTGACGAAGAGAGTGTATGTGAGTGAGGTGGAGGGGGGAAGGGGGAGGGGGAGGCCGAGGATGAGATGGAGGGATGGGGTGGAGAGGTATATGAGAGAGGGGGGGTGTGAGTTGGGAGCAGGGCAGTGAAATGGCGGGGGACAGGGCGACTTGGAGGCGATTTGTTTGTGGCCACCCCAAAAGGGATTGAGGCGTCTGGCAATAGATAGATAGATAGATTATTATTATTATTGAAATATACCATCAGGTCGAACAAACACCTTTAAGTGCAAGGCCTCGTAGCCACCTTGCCGCTGCGGGTGGATACGTGGCCTCGCTCTTAGAGGTGTTTACTCGACCAAATGGTATACTTCAAAGTGCCATTCTGCAGTTATTGTTGTTGTTGGCGTTATTATTATTATTATTATTATTATCATTATTATTATTATAATTATTATAATTATTATTATTATTATATCATCATCGTCATTATTATTATTATTATTATTCATACTTGTTGGGTATGTATCGCACCAGAGCCCAATCTCAGTTTCAGTGACCCTGACCTACTTTACAAGGTAACTGGTCCAAAAATGTCAAATATTCATAAATATTCAACGTCAGTTTACTTCAAAACTATAATAGTTTTATGATTATGGATGGAAATCCCATGATATTATTTTCTAAATATTTATATGGAAAATTTTGAAGGCTACTCATGCGTGATGTTACAATATTTGGGACCCCACAGTTTTCAACAATTTCCAGTTGTTCTTCCATACAGGATACAAGGTAATATAAACTAGAGGGGCACTCATTGGAGCGCATCTCTCCGACGAGGGCAACACAATTTCCAAACCACTGTTCATAATGGCTTGGGTTTTCTCATCCCTGATTAGGGTTCCGTGAAAAGTGTTTCCGGATCCAGAATCTGTAATACGATCCGGATCGGTCCCAAGAGTTAACTGATTGTTCCCTGGGACATAGGTTATCTACCCACCAAATATGGTCCATATCTCACTTTATGTTTTTGAGTAGTCCTGCTAACAGACATGCAAAGTAACAAACATCGGTCCCAAAAGTTAATCGATTGTTCCATGGGACATTGGTTATCCACCCACCAAATTTGGTCCAGATCTCTCCTTTCGTTTTTGAGTAATCCTGCATACAGAAAAAATAAAAATAAATGAACAAACAAACAGGAATGAAAACATAATATCCTTGTTTGACAGACTGAGGCATTCCTGTCCCTTGAAGCTTTCTCTGGTCCCGGACCAGGTCTGTATTCTTTTTGATGACAGTTTGACCAACTGTTTTGCAGTTACCCCAAATAACAATAGTTTCACATGTGAAGATCAGTAACAGTCCCTGACAGGTACAATGTTCTAGTTATTATCATCATCATCATTATTATTATTATTATTATTATTATTATTATTATTATTAATTAGTCCCTCACTTTGTCTACAAATTTCATCATACTTATTAAAGATGGGCAACACCACGACGCTATTACACTACCCCATTTCCAGTGAACTTCACCTTCTTTTCAAGGTCCTAAGTCCAAAAATGTCCGTAAATCATGAGTTCTCCAGCTCAGGTTATTCCAAAACTATTTTAGATACATAGACATTGATGGAAATCTAGTGATGAAATTATTATCCACACATATGTACTGTACGTGTTTGGAAAATAAATCTGAAGGTCATATATGCTTGATATTAAGACATTTTGGACACCACAGTTTCAGACACGTTTCATTTTTTTTTTATATAGAGGAAAAACCAAAACATAAGTGAGACACTTCTTTGCCCTACAAGTTTCGTCTGGTCCTGGACCAGGTCTGTATCTATCTGGTGGCAGTTTGACCAATGTTTTTTTAGTTATTACACAAAACGTAAGTTCAGCAATTTTCTCATCGGTGAGTATCAGTAACTGTCTCATACAGTTACAGTCTTCTAGCTGATGACCTACTACCATAGGTGGTAATCTCCGGATCCGTCATTATCTTTATAATTATTATTCCGTCGCTTTTTGTCTCAAATTCTCATCATACTTATTGGGGATGTACAGCACCATGACCCTATTACCCTGACCCAGTTTCAGTGACCTTTACCTACTTTTCAAGGTCACAGGTTTAAAAATGTCAAACAATTATGAAGTTTCCACCTCAGTTTACTCCAAAACCATCAGAAATACATGAACATGGATGGAAATCTGGTGATAATTTATTTTTTCCGACATTAATGTGAACGAAACTGAAGGTCATTCATGCGTGACATTACAGTATTTGTGACCAGGACTCTGTACCTAGACTATATATCAGGACTATATACCAGGACTATATACCAGGACTATATACCAAGTCTATATACCAGGACTATATACCAAGTCTGTATACCAGGACTATATACCCGGTTTATATACCAGGACTATATGCCAGGACTATAGCACACATAACATTTGCCGGTCAGTCTTCTAACATCAGAAACTTCACAAACGGCGTCCCCCAAGGATCTGTTTTGTCCCCTACACTCTTTAACCTATACATGCACGACATACCCACACCCCACACACCACAGATACATATAGCTTCCTATGCAGATGATATAACACTTACATGTACGCACCAAAACGCAAACACAGCTGCACACATCATACAACCTTACCTCAACACACTACACGAATGGTTCACCACAAACAGTCTCAAAATAGCCCCAGCCAAATCTACAGTGACCCTTCTCACAAACTGGACAGCAGAACACAGTCACATCCAACACCTCACCATAAACAACACCCCCGTACCACACACATACACACCCAAAATCCTTGGTGTAACGTACAATACATCAATGTCATTTAAACAACACATCACAAACATTAAAATAAAATAACACCAAGGCTTAATGCTTTGAGGTCACTTGCCCATACAACATTCGGACACAACAAAGAAATCACCACCACAGTATACTGTACAAACAATACATACGTTCAGTGATGAATTATGCAAGCCCTGCCTGGGTTTCTAACCTCACCAAACCACACTACAACACTCTACAGACCATACAGAGCAAGGCCCTAAAAATAATCACAGGCTGCACAGCTACTACACCCACAGATCACCTACATCAAGAAAACAAAGTCCTCAAAGTCAAGGATCACCTAGACATGAGAGGTACCCAGTTTCTTGCTGCAGCCTCCACAAACCCACAACATCCACTATATTACATGGCAGCACATCCACCCACAACAATCTATCTATCTATCTATCTGTATACCTAGACTGCTTCCCCCAAGGAAAGGGAGGTAGCCGAGACAGGACGACACACTCCCCATTTAAGCATCCATTCAAACACATTCATTCGCATCTTAGCCCCAAAGGGGAGAACGGACAGGTCCTCACCGCACCACACTGCACAAGGGTCAACTGTGCAATGCAATCAGTGACATCCGCAGCAGGGCCCGACAGCAGAGCTGGTTTACCCCTGCCACATCATAACAGACTCATCCCCTTACCCGCACCTGACCTGAAATAGCTGATCAGACCAAATGCGGGAGAATATCCCCTCAGGGCTGTGTCATCACTTATTCATTCACAATTTCTCTCCACCCATTTCTGTCACGCACAGCCACTCTTCCTTGCTCAACAGACATCCCTCTCGCATCCAGCGCTCTCTTCACACTGTCCATCCATCCTATTCGTGGTCTTCCTTTCAGCCTTACACCTCTCACACCAGATCTAGTTATCTTTTTCACCAATCGCTCATTATCCATTCTCTCCATATGCCCAAACCATCGCAACACCCTCTGCTCAACTCTACCAGCCATCTCCCGAACAACTCCAGTTATCCTTCGCACTTCATCATTCCGCACTCGATCCATACGCGTCACTCCACACATACTCCTCAGACACCTCATCTCCATTACATTCAAACTTTTCCTCTCTGCTACACCCATATTCCATGTTTCAGCCCCATACAATGCAGTCGGTACCACAACACCCTCATACAGCCTTCTCTTTACATCCATTCTAAGCGAACGACATCTAAACACTTTTTTCATTCCTCCCAGCACCTTTCCTACTTCATTTATTCTAAACTTCACTTCTGCATCTATTCTTCCATCCACAGCAACATGTGACCCTAGATATTTAAAACACTCTACCTCCTCAAGCAACTCGCCATTTAAAACTATATTCATCCCCCTACCATCTACCAACCTCGTACACTTCATCACTTTACTCTTATTCTCATTTACTTTCAATTTCCTCCTTTCACACACCCTTCCAAACTCCTCTACCAACTGTCTCAATCTCTCCTCTGAATCAGTCACCAGTGCAGTATCATCTGCAAACAGCAGCTGCTTCAGATTCCACTCTCCACCATCAACATTCACCAGACTCAGACCTCCACCTAAAACTCTTGCATTCACCTCCCTTACAACACCATCCATGTAAATATTAAACAACCAAGGCGACATCACACATCCCTGTCGCAGCCCCACTCTCACGGGAAACCAATCACTCACAGCATTTCCCACTCTTACACACGCTTTACTATTTACATAAAAACTTTTCACCCCTTTTAATAACCTACCATCAAGTCCATACAATCTTAAAACAGTCCACAACAAGGAACATCAAAACAACACCCAGCACACGATACCATACACAAATACTGTCATCTCTCTCCCCTAGCCCACCTCAGACCAGCTTTCAGAAGCATATCCACACTGAGATCACTCGCCGCTCTATTCAGTCACTTAAAGACAACACACAGATGCATGCACGGCCTCCTGACATCCACCCTTCTGAATCCTATCTCCCTCGTGAGGACAGAGTCCACCTGGCCAGGCTGAGATGTGGGCACCATCCAGCCCTCTTAAGCTACCAGAAGAGGCTGGATGACTCCGTCGCTGATACCTGTCCATGATGCAACACAGCACCCCATGCACATTATGGAAGACTGCATTGCACACAATCACCTACGCCAACAACACAGCATACACTCTTTGAGAGCTCTGTGGGAAAGCCCGGTCTCGGCCATGGCCTTCCTAAGGGACTCGGGGCTGTTTGGCAAGACTGCCTAGGGAACAACTACTTCTACTGCTACCAGGACTATATACCAGGACTATATACCAGGACTATATGCCAGGACTATATACCAGGACTATTTACCAGGACTATATACCAGGACTACATACCAGGACTATTTACCAG
>NC_136984.1:12998649-13096149 GCF_032717465.1 Coenobita brevimanus
CCTTTTTTTTTTTTTTTTTATCCCATAACACTATAACTGTATGTTTACCCAATTACACGTTTTTTCCCCGTGACTATTTTTTTTTACCCCATGACTGGTTTTTACTTCATCACTGTTTTCCCCCATGATCATTTTCTTCCCCATGGTTACTTTTTTTTTTTTTTTACACATGATTATTTCATTTTTCATCCCATTTTCTTTTTTAATTTAGGAATGGGTTCTGTCACCATAGACCTGGACAGCGTGATTTAGATTAGCTCTACCTGTATGTATTTTGTATATACCTTTGTGCAGTACAGTACTCTGTTCTTTAACCCCGTGTCTTTAATTCTCTTTCCTAAGCTGAATAAAATTTTCTTTAGGTATAAAGAAATGTCACTGTCTTGGATACAGTATCATCATATTCACAGTAGAGTGTTTTAAGCACTTCAGTAAAAAAGGCTTTTTTTCCCCCCCTCGGGCGACTTTATTTTATCTCTATTCTCATTATACATTAACTTGGCCTAAAATTACCATCTCTTCAGCTTCAGTATTGACTTATAACAATCGATTCTCAACAGAATATGATGCCAGCCATGTAGAAGTGCTATGGAAAGGATGCCTAGTTATATCATTGCCTTTTTCCATTACTGAGAGAACCAGGAGAGAACTGGGCCAGACAGGAGCCCACAGGGCAGTTCCAACAGTCTTTCCCTGTGTCTAACTGGATGCTAGGCGATGTGTTCTAGGGATCTGAACCATATTCGGAGAGCTTATTCAGTTAACCCCTTTGCTCTCCGTGTCCCCATTATAGGACGGAACTGGGCAATTTCAAAATTTAATAAAGAAGGGAACCCTGGGAGAGGGACCTATGAGCTTTGCGACTATGAGCCGACAGGCAGAGGGCTGTACGCCTAGCATCCTTCCAGCAGAATCCCTTGAACAGGACCTCTGGCCGTTAAGGTTTATATATATATATATATATATATATATATATATATATATATATATATATATATATATATATATATATATATATATATATATATATATATATATATATATATATATATATATATATATATATATATATATATATATATATATATATATATATATATATATATATATCTATATATATATATTTTATTCGAGGAAGAAGAAACCAAAGGCCATGAGCCCGCAGTAACAGTTCCCTCCAAGAGAAAAACAAAATACAATAGAGAGCCAAATTCAAGATCCGATCATTTTGAGATGCCTGGACACACTGCGTTTGAAAGACTGGAGATCATAGGCAGCAGGAAATACAGACAGAGGGAGACAGTTCCAGAGATGACCTGTTGCATAAATGAAAGACTGGGAGTAACGGTTAACTCTTGCATTAGAGAGTTGGACAGAAAAGGGATGAGAGTTTGCTGCCAGACGGGTGCAACGCGCCCGTCGTAGAGGTGGAGGAATGCAAGCAGACAGTTCAGAGGAGCAGTGACCATTAAAGTAGCGATAGAATAGAGATAAAGATGCAACAGTGCGGCGAAGAGACAGAGGTTGAAGGGAGTCAGTAAGAGGAGGAGAGTTAATGAGACGAAAAGCCTTTGACTCCACCCTATTGAGAAAAGCTGTATGTGGGGAGCCTCCCCACACATGAGAGTTGTACTCCACACAGGGGAGGATAAAACCCTTGTATAGAGTCAACAATTGTGCAGGGGTAAAGAAAGATCGGAGTCGGCTTAGCACACCCAATCTCTTGGAAGCAGATTTTACAAGAGATGTAATATGATCTTTCCAAGATAAGTCCCGAGTAAATGAAACCCCAAACATGTTCAAGGATGATGCAGGATTAAGCTGAATATTATTAAACATTAGTGGGTATACCTGTGGAAGATTTTGTCGGGTTTATAGGTGTAAGAACTGAGCCTTAGATGCATTAAAAACAACCATATTATTTTTACCCCGGTCAGAGATACGAGCCAAGTCAGACATTAGGTGTGCCATATATATATATATATATATATATATATATATAGATAGATAGATAGATAGATAGATAGATAGATATAGATATAGATATAGATATAGATATATACCTTCAGATTCTTTGCGAATACGAAGTCAAATTCTTAACATAATCTCTATAGGATCGTCTTCAGCCATTCTTGTTCCTTTCAAGGCCAAGAGCCCCAAAGGGTCAGGCAATACACAGCTTGGCTTTTCTAGTTAGAGGGATGAGAGAAACAGCCAGAGTGTAAGCTTCATTATTAACCACATTATTTATAGTATACATTTTTTATCATTATTTTTCCAGGATCAGATGGATCGTTTCACAGCCTGCATCAATGGACTGGAATAATTAAGGACAAGAGTAACACCTTCAGTCCGATGACGTATTTTGCTGTGTACTCTCGTTGCTTTCAGACGATTTTATTCAGCTGAGGTTGACTTAGGTTGTGACGGGGTTTATGGAGTATATGTTTAACCCTGACATAAGTGATGGTTTATTCTGAGTTGAGGTGATTGTTTGAAGGTGGCAAGGATACACACACACACACACACACACACACACACACACACACACACACACACACACACACACACACACACACACACACACACACACACACACACACACACACAGTACGTCCGGACACAGGGTGTTAAAAATTGTCTCTCCCTGGAAGACCTTCGACTGGATTCAACATAGTCCCCTGCACATCCACCCCTTCCCCTTCACTACCACTAGGTCATATTTTATTCTTGACACCTCCAGACGATTTTACTTAATTTGGGAAGGACGTGTCTTAAGGAAGGAGTTAGAGAAAACTAAGATCTAACTCTCCTTCCGTCTGAACAGTCTGTTAAAAAAGGATGTAAAATCGTGTGTAGAGAGCAAGAGGAAATATGGATGACCTTTTCTTTTGTGAAGTGGGTGAGGTATTAGGATAGTTGTTAGTATATACAATTATTCTTTGATTTAATAACCATCTTTTTTTTTCTTTTTTGCTTCTCTAGAATAATATTTTAAGTAATTTCCCTACTTCCGTGCCTCCTCCTTGCTTATTATTAGATCCTAACTCACCCTTTCATTTCGACGGAAGAAAGGAGTTAGGGTGATAGTGATGATGACGATTTGCCAGAATTTATTGTATATTTGTCAACTGAAATGTAGGAAAGAAGTAAGGTTCAATAGTAATAATAATAATAATAATAGTAATAATAATAATAATAATAATAATAATAATTAACAAGATAATAATGATGAGGATAAGGATGAAGAATCCCCTGCACACACTACGCAAATCTGTTAATTTCTTCATCGGCTCCTCCGTGTTACTTCCCAGCCAGAACTACCTAATCACGTCCCTCATTCTAATGGCGTTCCATATTTCTAAACGTATCTTCGCTACTTTTTTACCATAATATTCGTCTTAAGGGGAGAAATAAGATTGGGAAGGGGCTAAGAAGACTGAATACAATCCCTTCACTAGGAATGTTTTCTCCAACGTTAACAAAATCGCTTGGATGTTAACAGGAACCAAGTAAAAAGATCTGAAATTACACTGAAAGAAAATGATGAACCAAATCTATGATAAATTTCTGGTCAAGGACACAGATAAGGTAAAACATAATGGTCTGTCGATTATCACCTTGAATTTGTGTGTGTGGCTGTTGCATTCTTCTGTTGTTTTGCTTGGAGGGTCCCTGTGTGCTGTATCAAATATAATCTTATTGCAATGCTCGTGTGCGTATTATTTCCCTCACTGACTTGAGCTCTTGTAAAAATTATTGAGATTGCACGCGCTCGCTCAAACATGAGTGTGTGTGTGTGTGTGTGTGTGTGTATATATATATATATATATATATATATATATATATATATATATATATATATATATATATATATATATATATATATATATATATATATATATATATATATATATATATATATATATATATATATATATATATATATATATATATATATATATATATATATATATATATATATATATAGTGTGTGTGTGTGTGTGTGTGTGTGTGTGTGAACGAGAGGATCTAAATACAAAGGAGCCATGACTCTTACTGTTTTACTAAAACTGATGAAGACACTGTGGTCATGTTTTGGACAAAATGCATACATTAACGATGTGTTGTTGCTGAATGCACTTTGTAATGTGCGATGCAGGTTAATTGCATCTAGCAGTTACAGTGTTCCTAAGTAGCTGCCAATGACTGAGGATTTGTTTGAATCTCCGCATACAGTTTTAACCCCTCAGAATAAGTGACTTATTTTTGGTTACATTCTTCCTGCTACGAGACATTTATTACACTCATATGGATTTCTCATATTGGAGCTCATCAGTGAGGTTATATTACGGTTTTGCAGGTCAAAATCTTCCGGAAATAGCAAGAAAAAAACGAAAAAGGCGCATCCTCTCTCATGTGTTAACGATATGGCCGTGAATGTCCTTGGGAATGTTATGGTCAAATGGCTACAGGTATACAATGCTGAGTGTAAGATTTATTTGATATAGATGTCATGTTCTCAGGACTCGCCAGTGCTCAGTGATCCCTTTGTATCAGTACGCATAAGAGACGGTAGAGGGAGGACCGGGCACGATGCTTCATCTAACCAAAATGACCTGACCTGACCTAACCTACCCTGACCTGTCTAAAATTAACCTAACCAAGCCTAAAATGGCCTAACCTAACCTACGCGAAACTATCCCAACCTAACCAAACCTCAGCTAACTTTCTTAACTTAACCAAGCCCAAAATGACCTAACAACCAAACTCCTAACTCCTAACTTAACCAAAACTAACCAAACCTAAAATAACCTAACCTAACTCTCCCATTAATTATGCCTTCTAAAACGTGCTGTGACCTCTCTCTCTCTCTCTCTCTCTCTCTCTCTCTCTCTCTCTCTCGTCCACACTCTGTGTACAGGGTGGCCCATAAGTAACGCTTCACTAAAAATTCACGTGGCAGTATCTTGTGTATTGCGAGGACGGCTCAGTCGGCTGGTGAGGGCGTGGTTGTGGCAGTGGGATTAGGAAATGAATAAATGATGCAGGGCAGGTAAAGATAACACTGAGCCGTCCCCACAACACACGAGAAATCACCCGACGGAGTGGAAATTTTTTTTTTTTTTATGTGCTCGACTCTGGGCATAGGCTTCTCAGCCTGCTATCAAGGCCCAGTAGTCCTCCTACATATCGAACACCTCTACATGTCACCACTTCGGCGCTAACACCCACCGTCCATATTGAATACATGCTAGGGATGTCTCATTCAGGACTGGTGTATTGGTATTAGCGGGGGTATTTTTACGACATGTCGGCGGGTCTTCTGGTAGATCGGTAAAGTTTGCCGTAATGAAATTCAAATTCCTAAACTGTTCCCTGCTCCTGCGGAGATTTGAACCTGGGTCCGGTAGGACTGCAAGCCACCTCTCTACCGATTGAGCCACCGCCTCCCCCTCAAATAGAGCCTTATACATGGATTACCCTGCCTTTCTGTCTCTAGTTTAGGGCAGCAGGGTGTGTATTGGTTAGCACATCTACTGTAGACTGAAACTGGACCAACCTGAGTTTGCTTCTTTGGCTGGTCAGATTCTTGGATAGTGTTTGTTTCACCTTGACAATGTTCAGCTGCCAGTGTTTTTAGGGACGTGGACGTAATTTCGATCGTTGCGTCGATTTTGTGAGGAAGATTTAGGACTTCCATTAAGTGAATTATCTGCCTCTATGAGCCCCGTGTAGTTGATAGGCGTTCTTCTAACTTTTATTTGTCTTTACTTTCTTCGTGGATCATACGTACCTCATTTATGACAGGCAATAGAGGACGAGTGATGATCATGACGATGCTGATGATGCTGATGATGGTGATGATCTTGTGTGAGCTTTCCTCGTTCTTTTCATTTCCTTTTTCTTTCTCCTGGATCATCCCTACCTCATGCTTGATAGAAGAAACAAAGTGATAATGAAGATGATGATAATGTTAATGATGATGTTGATGGTGATGATGATGATGACGACGACGATGAGGAGGAGGAGGCGGAGGAGGATAATGGTGATGATGATTTTTTTTTTTCATGTGAGGAAGGAACTAAAGGCACCAAGCCCGCAAAACTGTTCCTTCCAAGAGAAAAACAAAATACAAGAGAGAGCCAAATTCAAGATCCGATCATTTCGAGATGCCTGGACACACTGCGTTTGAAAGACTGGAGATCATAGGAAGCAGGAAATACAGACAGAGGGAGACAGTTCCAGAGTTGACCTGTTGCATAAATAAAGGACTGGGAGTAACGGTTAACTCTTGCATTAGTGAGTTGGACAGAAAAGGGATGAGAGTTTGCTGCTAGGCGGGTGCTACGCTGAATATGATGATAATGATGATGAGGAGGAGGAGGAGGAGCAGGAGGAGAAGATGTTCTTTCATCTCATTGTGCATCTTGTGCCAGTTTTCAAAATAATTAGTTGTATCAAAATCAGAATTTAAAAATACTGAATGTCATGAAAACTGGAATATGGTTCAGGTGTCTTTAATTGTTTCCTTAATGTTTCGTTTAATTTACGGTGCATCTCTCTCTCTCTCTCTCTCTCTCTCTCTCTCTCTCTCTCTCTCCACACATAGATAAATAGACTGATAAGTAACAGATACAGTAGATGGATCAAAATAGATATAGATAAAATAAACTCGAATAATTAGATAGGCAGATAATACATAGACACAAAAAGATAAATAGATTGATAATAGATAGATAGATAGACAGACAAATAGATAAGTAGATAGAGTATTCAATTTTCCAGACAACATTATTACCTTTGAGCAGACCTCTGGCAGTAAAGGGGTTAATGAAGGCTATAATAATTCCTGTCATTTTAAAAGTCTGACGGCAGCAACAGTATAATACAAAGGAGAGGTGGCTGAGTTACTGTAATGCTAGGTGTATCCATATGTAAGCCACCTGATTCCTAGAACTGCAGCCACTATGTATTTTTTTGTTAACCCATTTGCGTCCTGTGTCCTTAATATTGGACGGAACTGGGCATTTTCAAGATATAATGAAGGAGGGAACCCCGGGGTAGGGACTCATGAGCATCGCGACTATGAGACGACAGGCGGAGGGCGGTACGCCTAGCACCCTTCCAGCAAAATCCCTCGCACAGGAACTCTTGGAGCTAATGCGTTAAGGTGATTTTCTCTGTATGTGCGTGCGAATAATATGCCGTTAGTTACAATGACAGGAAAATTTTTAGACCCACCCATATATTGTCATCTATTGTATTATACTCTACAAGGGGTTTTGCTCATGTTGGGAAAGAATGTTCAAACTACAGAGGTTAGATACAGTTTTCATTGACCTCTTTATTGCCAGTTGGTTATACTACATTCAGTGGCGCTGAGGAGGAGAGTGCATGTGGTGGTGATATGCATCTTTCACAAAGCCAAACCTCCTCATACTTACCTGTACCTCGCCGTGGGAGAGATCCTAGTTCAATCCTGGTGAGGTGCTGTCTGCTGAAAGGAGTGCCAGATCCCTCCACGGTTTATGTACTGTACTGTACCTGAAGGACGGCCTTACAGCAGCAGTAGCTTACCTTTGGTCGATGAATCTGCTCGGCCAATCATCCCGGGATAAAGCAACAATAACAACTAAACTGAATGAAACCGTGTGTCACCAGCAAGAATATAATGTAAAAAGACGTTACTGTACAGAAGGTGTTAAGAGAGTGGCAGAGGAGTTGGTACCGACCCTAAGCTGATGCTCGGGGTCCGGATACCATCCATGCCATTAACTTTTCTTGTTCGACCATTACTACTATACTACTGCTGCTACTACTACTACTACTACTACTACTACTACTGTTGAGCAGGAAGCAGCTCAGACTGCAACAGTATACACGGAGAAAGGCCAAAAGGAGAGTACAGGATCCAGTTTATTTCAACTTTTCGCCCACCAGAGCTTCTTCAGCAATAACACAGTGGACAACAATCCACTCCATAAGTAGTCACCAGCCTGGTTGGTAATCAAAACACAACATGTAAACAATTATACACTACGTGGTTAACCTGCTGTCTGCTCGTCAAGAGGTATCCCAATGGCTTCGCTAACCGAAAGAACCCATTATTTGGTTATTACGTATATTTGCAATTGGCGGACTCATAAAATCTACGTTTCATGGTACTATCAACATAATCACTTTAGAATCTTTCCAGTAGGCATTGTGGGCTGTGTCAATCCTGTGTTTTAATATCACATTATTTATATTGAAACACTTCATGTCATATTTGTGTTTCATCACTCGTTTCTCTCACTTCCCGCATCTGACTAACTCAAGGCTGACATTAAAATTTCTTCAGCTGATGTATTTTCTGCCAAAACAGGCCTCAATACTAAGAAGGCATATGGGCCTGATGAGGTCCCTCCTGTTGATCTCAAGAACTGTGCTTCTGTGCTTACACCCTGCCTAGGCACACTCTTTTGCCTTTGTCTATGAACTTGTACCTTTCCTTCTTGCCGGAAGTTTGCTCTCATTCGGCCAGTCCCAAAGAAGGGTGACCATTCCCAACCCTCTAACTATCGTCCAATTGCTTTAACATCCTGTATCTCAAAAGTTTCCGAGTCAATTCTTAATAGAAAAATTTTAATGCATCTTTCCTGTCACAACCTTCCTTCTGATCGTCAGTATGGGTTCCGTCAGGGACGCTCCACTGGCAATCATCTCACTTACCTTTCAGACTCCTGGTCATCCTGCTTTCCGGACTTTGGCGAAAGCTTTGCCATTGCACTTGACATCTCAAAGGCTTTCGATCGAGTCTGGCATAAATCTTTAATTTCCAAACTGCCCTCTTACGGTTTCTATCCTTCTATCTGTGCTTTCATCTCTAGCTTCCTTTCCTGCCGTTCTATAGCCGCTGTTGTAGACGGCCATCGTTCTTCTCCTAGATCTATTAGCAGTGGTGTTCCTCAGGGCTCTGTCCTATTACCAACTCTCTTCTTATTCATCAATGACTTTCTAAGCTGTACATTTAACCCTATCCACTCATACGCTGATGACTCCACCATTCACCTTTCCATTCGGTTCCCACAACGTCCATCTCAGAAGTTACTTCAACATTCAAGGGATGAGGCTATTGCACACCTAATGTCTGACTTGGCTCGTATCTCTGACTGGGGTAAAAATAATCTGGTTGTTTTTAATACATCAAAGATTCAGTTTTTACACCTATTAACCCGACGAAAGCTTCCACAGGTATACCCACTAATGTTTAATAATATTCAGATTAATCCTGCATCATCCTTGAACTTGCTTTGGATTTCATTTACTCGGGACTTATCTTGGAAAGATCATATTACATCTCTAGTAAAATCTGCTTCCAAGAGATTAGGTGTGTTAACCCGACTCCGTTCCTTCTTTACCCCTGCACAATTGTTGACTATATACGGGGCTTTTATCCGCCCATGTGTGGAGTACAACTCTTATGTGTGGGGAGGCTCCCCACTTACAGCTCATCTCAATAGGGTGGAGTCAAAGGCTTTTCGTCTCAATAACCCTCCTCCTCTTACCGACTTATTTCAACGTCTGTCTCTTCGCCACACTGTTGCATCTTTACCTCTTTTCTATCGCTACTTCAATGGTCACTGCTCCTCTGAACTATCTGCATGCGCTCCTCCACCTATACGACGGGTGCGTAGCACTCGTCTAGCAGAAACTTTCATCCCTTTTCTGTCCAACTCTCTAATGCAAGAGATAACCGTTACTCCCAGTCCTTCATTTATGCAACAGGTCAACTCTGGAACTGTCTCCCTTTGTCTGTATTTCCTGTTTCCTATGATCTCCAGTCTTTCAAACGCAGTGTGTCCAGGCATCTCAAAATGATCGGATCTTGAATTTGGCTCCCTTTTGTATTTTGTTTTTCTCTTGGAAGGAGCAATTTTTCTGGCTCGCGGCCCTTGGTTCTTTCTTCCTCACATAAGAAAAAACACACGACTTATATATATATATATATATATATATATATATATATATATATATATATATATATATATATATATATATATATATATATATATATATATATATAATGATAACTAAACAATCACTTGTGATTACAAAGGCAACGAAATGATTTTTTCATACATAATAACATGTAAAGTATACTAAAGATTAATACATAATATCAGGGACACGTCACAAATGACAGTCCCTAATTTAGTCCCGTTATCCGTAGCAGAATAAAATGTACAAAATCATCATGTACAGTTATCTCCACTTCTAACACAGCGGGTGGTGTGTTTGGTGAAATATGGCACCACTGTGTTTGTTTACATCTTAGTAATATTAAGTGAATGGGCAGACCCGGCAGAACTTCCCCTCCTCCACATTATCTAGTATCCACAGAAGCAATGTTCTATCAAGTTATATTCTGTCTGCAAATCCAAGTGTTTGCCATGTATGTATAGTTGGAAGTAGAGAGAAAAACAAATAGCAATGCAACTGGATGCCACTGCTTCCCTGACTGATGACTGTGAGGCGAGGGGGAACGGAGGAGAGGGGGGACAGGTGGTGGGAGCGCATGTATCGAAACTTTGTTGTGTTTCGTTTTGAAACATGAAGGGTGTGATTATACAGATGTTTTGAGGTGATCTGTAACTCGGATGCAATAACGTGTATTGGATGAATATTGGAGTCTTGATGTTTATCGTACAATGTAATGAACAAGGGTAGTTGAGCATAAATGTTAGGTGTGATGTCCGGTGTCTCAAAACGTGGTTCACCTGAGTCTAGTGTGTGTGTGTGTGTGTGTGTGTGTGTGTGTGTGTGTGTGTGTGTGTGTGTGTGTGTGTGTGTGTGTGTGTGTGTGTGTGTGTGTGTGTGTGTGTGTGATTCAACTGCTGTAACATTTTTGTGGCTGAACCAGGGGGGCCAAAAATGATTCTTGATCATGCATTTGACACAATGGTCATGCCGTGTTGTGCATCATCCAGTCTGTTTTATTGTGAGGAAAAACAATCATTATAATCTCAAACCATGATATAAGTAGATGTCCTGTTGCATAGGATTATAGCTACTCTGAGTGTTGGACAGCTGTTGGCTTATTGTGCGAAAATGTTGTGCAGTCATCACACCGATGGATCACGTGGAGGCAATGAGATACTGTATTTGAATAATGAATGCATATCTTGTATTATAAAAATTGAAATAACGGTGGTACTTGTGTCAAGTCCACAAATGATGTCGCTTTCTTCGAGGTGCTATTTCATTAGTCTGGATAGCTTGACACAACATCCACAAACATTTCCTTTACCATGGATGTCCGTCCGTTGTCTGCCATTATAATACAATGATTTAGTATGTGGCCACGGCTACACAAAATATATCGGTGGAGTGGTGCTGCTGGAGAGTCTAAAAATACGTATAGTCTACGTGTGGTCGTGCAGTCTGGTAATACACTTTGCCGATATATTCACATTCCTGCCAAGATAGCAGCCAAAGTCGCGGTTTTGGTGACTATACTGACTGAGCATTGAACGCCCTTTCACCTCCCATCAGTCTGAATGAGGTCCTGTTTTCAGCTAACAGAAACATTAAGTTGTGCAGTGGCCAACGCAATTTTATAATGTAAAGTAAGGAGTGTTTTATGCACCGTGTCGTCATACAGGCTTATACAGTATTACACAGCCAAGGATAAGCTGGACCTACGGTAGGATAAATGTCGAGTGCTGCTGGAGCGTCCAAGTAAACGCAAGCAACATTGGTGCACCAGCACCCGGACGGAAAAACCCAACCACCGTGGTTTACGCAAAATACTCCCGAGTTCTGAAGCTACCCCACGTCATCCACTAGATTTACAAAAGGTCATTGATAAGGCTACAATCTCGTCGTAGTGATGCGATATGATAAGAAAGTCAATATCAGGTCTCGTTACCCTTTTTACGAAGAAGGGCCTGAATTGTGCGTGAGTGTGTGTGTGTGTGTGTGTGCGTGTGTGTGTGTGTGTGTGTGTGTGTGTGTGTGTGTGTGTGTGTGTGTGTGTGTGTGTGTGTGTGTGTGTGTGTAGAGAGGGTGGGAGGGCTTGACCACCCTCCTTGGTGGCAAGATGAGTGTGGAGTAGGAGCGAGCGAGGAGGTGGACTGGTGGGAGTAGGGTCATCACCAACATATGTGATGTTGGTGTGGATGAACAGTGTCTGGGTGTAGACACACAATTAATTAGTATAATCCGTCTGGAGGTGAGGGCCTGAATGTGTAATACCTGTATGAAAACTAATGTATGAATTTTGTTATGAGAATATAAAAAACGATGATCAATATTTGTGAATGTTATGTCATAAGTATAAAGACTAATGAAACAGCACCTCGAAGAAAGCGACATCATTTGTGGACTTGACACAAGTACCACCGTTATTTCAATTTTTATAATACAAGATATGCATTCATTATTCAAATACAGTATCTCATTGCCTCCACGTGATCCATCGGTGTGATGACTGCACAACATTTTCGCACAATAAGCCAACAGCTGTCCAACACTCAGAGTAGCTATAATCCTATGCAACAGGACATCTACTTATATCATGGTTTGAGATTATAATGATTGTTTTTCCTCACATTAAAACAGACTGGATGATGCACAACACGGCATGACCATTGTGTCAAATGCATGATCAAGAATCATTTTTGGCCCCCCTGGTTCAGCCACAAAAATGTTACAGCAGTTGAATCACACACACACACACACACACACACACACACACACACACACACACACACACACACACACACACACACACACACACACACACACACACACACACACACACACACACACACACACACACACACACACACACACACACACACACACACACACACACACACACACACACACACACACACACACACACACACACACACACACACACACACACACACACACACACACACACACACACACACACACACACACACACACACACACACACACACACACACACACACACACACACACACACACACACACACTAGACTCAGGTGAACCACGTTTTGAGACACCGGACATCACACCTAACATTTATGCTCAACTACCCTTGTTCATTACATTGTACGATAAACATCAAGACTCCAACATTCATCCAATACACGTTATTGCATCCGAGTTACAGATCACCTCAAAACATCTGTATAATCACACCCTTCATGTTTCAAAACGAAACACAACAAAGTTTCGATACATGCGCTCCCACCACCTGTCCCCCCTCTCCTCCGTTCCCCCTCGCCTCACAGTCATCAGTCAGGGAAGCAGTGGCATCCAGTTGCATTGCTATTTGTTTTTCTCTCTACTTCCAACTATACATACATGGCAAACACTTGGATTTGCAGACAGAATATAACTTGATAGAACATTGCTTCTGTGGATACTAGATAATGTGGAGGAGGGGAAGTTCTGCCGGGTCTGCCCATTCACTTAATATTACTACGATGTAAACAAACACAGTGGTGCCACATTTCACCAAACACACCACCCGCTGTGCTCGTTAGAAGTGGAGGTAACTGTACGTGGTAGAAGGGGACGCTTTCCATCCATTCACTCGGTGTAGTGTTGCTTTGGTTGTCTGCCCTTTCGTCTCTTCCTTCCTTTCTCTTCTGTCCTTCTTTCCTTCATTCTTTCCTATTCCTTCTGCCTAAGACTGACTTTACACTCCCTCTTCTGTATTCCTTTCCTTCGTTCTTTCCTCTTCCTTCTGCCTATGGGTGACTCTACACAGAGTGTCAAGCCAAGTGGTTTCCTGTACATCAGGAAACCATTGACTACGCTGGGTGAAAACCACATAACCAAATTATTGTGCTTGGTGGTTTAGAAGGTAATGAAGGCGCTGCTAACCGATTGAGCCTATGTAGGTTTATATCCAAGGAGTGGTTGGGATTTATTGCTCACGTTATGCCACTCAGGGATGAGTTAGGCTGATTGCTCTCATCTTAAATGTCAGGACCAACTTGCCTAGTCCCTGGCTCCTACGCTCCTCATGGGGCAACAAAGGACTTGATGATGGGTGGATGGATGGTTGAATCATTCTTAGAAGTATTTTTCATTAAAACTTAAAACTTCAACCTGTTTTCATCTCTTAATAAAAGTACATCAAGCGAAAGCAACCAATTTACATTTTCATACTCTTTCGTAAATTGTACACTGTTTTCAACACTATTTACCTGATCTAAAAACCTGCTCAAATCTAACCTGCGAGGAGCTATCACAAGTACATCGTCTACGTACACCTCCGGACATAAGTTCGTAATACAGGGTAATCTGCCATCAGAGGTCAGGTTAATCTCACAAGTCTACCCCTCCCCCAACTTCCCCTCCTTACCCCCACCAAAACACTGATTTGTTAGGCGGATGGATCGGAGATATGAAGCTTCGATCACTCTCACGTCTTGCCGCATGTAATGTTACCTTCATTTATCTTACTATTAGGTGTATTATCAAGTGCATAGATCCATCCTCAGTTCCATGAGAAGTGATTATATCGAAGTTTTAGCAGATTTCAATACAATGACTTTAATGTATAGTGTCTGGTTTCCAAATAGTTATCCAACGCATTCTAAGCGACAGACTAAAATCCAAGTAACAGTTTAAAGTTATATGGCCAGATAAGTCCCTCTCTTGCCTTGTCATGTGGACAGCCACATATACAGTCACCTACTTATCCACCTACCCACTCAACCCATCCAACACAACCCACCGACCTCACCCCTGCCACCCACCCAGCCCATCGATCCCTGCTATCCACCCTGCTAACCAACGAATGCCACACACGAAGTTCACCCAACAATGCCACTCAGCTCATTTACTTATTCACTTCTCCACCCTGAACCTATCCAGCCACCCAACCCAACCACCCACTTTGATCATCCGGACCACGCAATTGTCTCAGCCACCCTGGCGACCAACGGTGCCCACTCACACTGGCGACTCACTTTGCCCACACATCCCGACAACCTGTCTTGCCCACCGACCCCTACCACCCACCCTTACCACTCACAAACTTCACCCACCCTTCCCACTCACAAATTCCACCCACCCTGGTCACCCCTCAATGCCATCCATCTCATCCATCCACACAAGCCTACCATCTCTCCCTGAACACTCACCACCCACCTCACCCTGCCCATCCACCCATCCTGTCCAGCCACTTCTCCCACCGATTCACCCGCCCATCCACCCTTCTTACTCAACCCCATTCACTCCGCAACCCCATTCACCCATTTGGACCTGACTTATCCATCAAACTCATCTTATCCAAACCTAACTTACCGACCCCTCCCCGACCACCCACATATCCAGCCACTTACCCACCCAGCCCACCAAACGCATCCACTCACTAACCCAATTACCTCTACAACCCACCCAAAACCACTCCACACACCACACCTAACAACTGTCTCCCCCCCCCCCTCTCCACCATTATCACTGTGCATCCCCCCTGGCAATGCACCGAACTACCACACCCGCAATTTAACTTCATCAACTCCACCCACCCAACCAACTGACTCACACACACACACACACACACACACACACACACACACACACACACACACACACACTGGCGCATACAGGGAGAGAGAGAGAGAGACGGACCCAGTAAGATACAAACAACACACACACACACACACACACACACACACACAAACACTGTTCCCCTAGTCAAGAAAGAAAATAAACAGAATCCACTCAATTATAGACCAGTATCACTGACCAGTGTTGTAAGCAAGGTAATAGAAAAACTAATGAGAAAAGTTTAGGTAAACCAGCTGCAAAAATGCAATATGATAACAAAGAGACAGTTCGGTTTTAGAAAAGGAAAATCATGTGTTACAAATCTATTAAGCTGCTATGATAGAGATCCAGAAACACTACGGAAAAGAGAAGGCTGGGTGGACGGTATCTATTTTGATATTAAGGAAGCATTTGACAGAACACCGCACCAATGACTTCTATGGAAGCTGTACCATCAAGGAGGAATCCAAGGTAATCTGTTCCGTTGGATGCAGGATTTTCTCAGGAAAGGGAAATGAGAACAGTACTAAGGAGTAATTACTCATCACAGAGGGAAGTGACTAACAGAGTTCCACAGGGCTAGGTGATGGCACAAATTATGTTTTTAGTATATATTAATGATATAGGCTAGACAGGATCATTTGAATGGGATGCTATCTAAATGTCTGCTGATGATGCAAAAATACAAAGGATAATTACAGACTCTTGCAGAGAGTTACAAGAAGAATTAAACAAGCTTCATAAATGGAGCAATAGATGGCAAATGGAAGTCAATGTGGATAAATGCTATGTAATTAAGTTTGGTAAAAGTGGAAAAGGACCAGATCGGGATTATAAGATAGGAAGTTCAACCCTACACGTATCAGAAAAGAAGAAGGACCTAAGAGTGATTATCAATAGCAGATTTTTTCTCCGGTAGACCACATAAATGAGAAGGTACGAAACATGCACACACTGCTTGCTAATATGAGAATAGCATTCACATATATAAATGAACGCATGCCGAGAAAGATAATTACCTCATTCATCAGTCCAACCATCGAATTTGCATTAGTGGTCTGGAATCCTCATCTCAAAAAAACACATAGAGAAGACTGAAAAATACAATGGGCTGCTACAAGATGGGAACCAGGCTTAAAGGATCTAAGCTATGAAGAAAGACTAAATAAAACTGAACCTACCAATACTACAAGAGAGATGGAAGAGGAAACATGATGACGCTATATAAATACATCTCAGGGAAAGAAAGAATAGACATCAATGAGTATATTACCTATGGGGAAGCATCAGCAAGAGGACACTGAAAAAAAAATGCATAAAAAGAGAGGTGAGAAAGACGTAAGGAAATTCAGTTTCCAAAATAGGGTAATTGATCAGTGGAATGCGCTACCGAATGAAATAATGCGTGCCAAAGCTATTCATAAATTTAAGGATATGTATGATAAAAATGGTTGAATACACGAGACAATACGAGCTTGACTCATTCCTGTAAAGATACAATTAGGTAAGAACAATTAGATAAGAACAGATATATGCAAACACACACACACACACACACACACACACACACACACACACACACACACACACACACACACACACACACACACACACATAGATGCGAAAGGGTGGGAAAGGAGGGAGGGAGGATTTGGGGACGGTGAAGGGGACGGATGAGATGTGGAAGTGTTCTAGTAGCAGCCTGTACAGTACACTGACTCATATCTCCGACATATACCCTTTAATTCAGCTATATTATGGATGTATTTTCATTAGGATTCCATGATATACTATCCAATTGGCAATAGTTTCAATGAGCCAATACTTTGGTAAAATAAATATCATAACTATGCTAGTTTCAGTGTTACATGCCGTTCATACTGTTCAATGATTATACAGTCAACCATCAAACAGTAATTCGTAAGACGTGGGGCCAATCTTCCTCGGGGATAAACACCCACTGATGATGATTAGTGAGTGAAGTTGTTGTGAACTACTCTTTCCTTGTGTGTGTGTGTGTGTGTGTGTGTGTGTGTGTGTGTGTGTGTGTGTGTGTATTTATGCGTGTTTTGTTTCTCTTAGGGAGAGTCCACACGTGCTCTCGAACATATACTGGCAACACGGCAGGCAACATGTTCGGGAACATGTTTGCAGCAGTATTTGGAAAGATGCATGCAAGCATGTTTCAGTGCAGCTTCGAACACTTGCATGAGAGGAGATGGGATAAGTGTATCCATACCAGGCAGTTGAGACTTCATCATGATGTTGCCAATATGATCTAGACTTTTTTTTTTTTTTTTTTTTAATAAATAACAGAACGGAGGAAGGAAAAACAAATGTGGGAAAAAAAAAATAATCCATACACCAGACTACTGGTGACCTCCATTCATAAAATATCTGTAACAGTTAGACTTGAACAGTTGTGGGTTGAAATTTGGAGGAAAACAACTCTGGGGAAGCGAGTTCCAGAGAGATGCAGTTCGGGGAATGAAAGAATTCTGATAGGCAGAAGTTCTGCAATATGGTTGAGTGACATTCCAGTCATGAGCGCTACCAGATGCCCGTGTAGCACGAGGGAAGGCATGGAGAGGCGGCACCATGGACGCAACCTCGTCTGAGCACTTGCCAAAAAAATATCTGTAAAATAATGCAAGGGAGGCAACATTCCTTCTTACTTGCAGGGGAGGTAGTTCATATGTAATGGCAGGGTTGTTAATGATTCTAACAGCTTTATTCTGAATTTTGTCCAGTTGTCTCAATGCAACCTCTCCACAACCATTCCACAAGGGTGAGCAATATTCAAGCTGAGAGCGCACATGACTCTTATAAATTATAGGTAACTGCTCATCGGCGAAGAAGTTACGGACTCTGTACAATAATTCAAGTTTCTTTGAGGCGGCCTTAGCAAGTGATCTGACATGAGAGGTCCAGCTGAGGGCACTGTTAAGTGAGACACCAAGAATTTCAATACTTTTGGAGATGGGAATATTAGTAGCACTGAAGGTAATGTACGAATCTGGCAATATCTGTCTATTAGTAAACTGTATATATTTAGTTTTACTAGCATTAAAAGAGACAAGGTTGTTTTGTCCCCATTCACTGATTGTAGCTAGATCTTGATTTATGAAGATGGCTGTACTGAGTTGAGAGGTAGAGATATTAGACTTTGTAAATGGATGTCTGAGTGTGAATGAACTATGTAGTGTTGAGTCATCTGCATATGAGTGAACGGGATTGTGAGTGACAGATAAGAGATCATTAATATGAACCAGAAATAGGGTTGGCGCCAGAACTGATCCCTGCGGCACGCCGGCGTTAATTGAGTGGAAATTCGAATATACTGTACATCATCTACTTTTACTCTTATTTTCCTGTCACTAAGATAAGAAGAATTCAAAGGAACAAAAGACGTTAGTCCATAGCAAGGGAGTTTGGACAGCAGGGAACGGTGCCACACTCTGTCGAAAGCTTTAGAGATATCAAGAGCTACTGCATGAGATTCTCCAAAAAGATCAATTGATGGATGGATGGTATGAGTTAAGAGACTGAGTATGTCAATGGTGGATCTTTCGTGGCGAAAACCGTATTGTCCATCACTAATTAAGTTGTTGCTGTTCCCAGCATGTTTGCAGCGTGGTGGTTGCTGTGTTGCCTACATGTTGCCAGCACTTGCTCGAGCACACGCGTGGGCGCGCCCTTACTGTATCAATCTCTCTCTCTCTCTCTCTCTCTCTCTCTCTCTCTCTCTCTGAGTCAGTTGGTTGGGTGGGTGAATTTGATGAGGTTAAATTGGTGGGTGTGGTAGTACGGTGCATCGCCAGGGGGGTGCACAGTGATAATGGTGGAGACAGGGGGGGGCGACAGTTGTTGGGTGTGGTGTGTGGAGTGGTTTTGGGTGGGTTGTAGAGGTAATTGGGTTAGTGAGTGGATGCGTTTGGTGGGCTGGGTGGGTAGGTGGCTGGATATGTGTGTGGTCGGGGAGGAGTCGGTAAGTTATGTTTGGATAAAATGTGTTTGATGGATAAGTCGGGGTCAAATGGGTGAATGGGGTTGGGGAGTGAATGGGGTTGAGTAAGAAGGGTGGATGATAGGGTGGGTCGGTGGGAGGAGTGGGTGGACAGGATGGGTGGATGGGCAGGGCGAGGTGGGTGGAGAGTGTTCAGGGAGAGGTGGGAGGCTTGTGTGGATGGATGAGATGAATGGCATTGTTGAGTGACCAGGGAGGGTGGAATTCGTGAGTGGGAAGGATGGGTGGAATTTGTGAGTGGTAAGGGTGGGTGGTAGGGGTCGGTGGGCAAGATAGGTTGTCGGGATGTGTGGGCAAAGTGAGTCGTCAGGGTGAGTGGGCACCGTTGGTCGCCAGGGTGGCTGGTCGGGATGATCTAAGTGGGTGGTTGGGTTGGGTGGCTGGATGGGTTCAGGGTGCAGAAGACAATGTGTAACTGAGTTGAGTGGCATTGTTGGGTAAACTTCGTGTGTGACATTCGTTGGTTAGCAGGGTGGATAGCAGGGATCGATGGGCTGGGTGGGTGGCAGGGGTGAGGTCGGTGGGTTGTGTTGGATGGGTTGAGTGGGTAGGTGGATAAGTAGGTGAGTGTATATGTGGCTGTCCGCATGACAAGGCAAGAGAGGGACTTATCTGACCATATAACTCTTAACTGTTACTTGGATTTTAGTCTATGGCTTAGAATACGATGGATAACTATTTGGAAACCAGACTCTATACATTAAAGTCATTGTATTGAAATATGCTAAAACTTCGATATAATCACTTCTCATGGAACTGAGGATGGATCTATGCACTTGATAATACACCTAATAGTAAGATAAATGAAGGTAACATTACATGCGGCAAGACGTGAGAGTGATCGAAGCTTCATATCTCCGATCCATCCGCCTAACAAATCAGTGTTTTGGTGGGGGTAAGGAGGGGGAGTTGGGGGGGGTAGACGTGTGCAATTAACGTGATCTCTGGTGGCAGATTACCCTGTATCACGAATTTCTGTCTGGAGGTGTACCTAATCCAAACTATCTCTCTAGGAAATATGTCGTTAAATCTAGTATTTCTAGATGATCTAAAAATAAGTTAGCTATAAGTGGGCTGAAGGGGGACCCCATTGCCATTCCTGGACTTTGTCTATAGTATTTATTATTAAAAGTGAAGCAACAGTTAGAAACACAGAGTTCAACTAAACTAATAAAATTATTCACAGGCACAGGCAGATCATCATCATCAGATAGAGTATTACTCAGTGCATTTATGGCCTTACCAGCTGGTACAGTCACGAACACTAATAAGGGGACAAGGTAGTTTGCTACCAGAGGGTAGGTTAATGGCACACGTTCACCCCCAAACTCCCCCTCCTTACCCCCACAAAACGACCGCATTGGCTGATTGGATCAGGATTCTAAAGCTTTCTTGCCTCACGTAACATAAGTAAACTCGTAATTTATTCTGCCATTATGTTGATTATTCTGCGTATACATCCACCTTCAGTTCAGTGAGCAGTAGGCTAATTATACTGAAGTTTTAGCAGTTTTCACTGGGATGATCCTACAGTATAGAGATTCATTCCAAGTATTTGTTCAGCGTATTCTAAACGATATACTCATACTAAAATCTAAGTAACAGTGATAAGTTATATAAATACTGGCCATTAAAGTCCTCCTGCCTTATCATCTGGGAAGCCACATATTCACTCACCCACACATCCTCCTACTCACTCAACCCATCCAACACTTACCCTTCTCAGCCACCAGTGAGACTGTCCAAGCTCACCTATCGCGGCCATCCACCCTGCCCACCCACGAATGCCACCCACCAAGTTCATCTATCAATGCCACCCAACACATCTACCCACTCACCTACCCACCCTGAACCCACCCACCCACCAAACGACCAACCCAACCACCCACGCAGAGCAACCCGGCCACGCAGTCTTCTCAGCCACCCTGGTGACCCACCGTGCCCACAAACCCTGGCGACCCACACATTCCGATGACCCATCTTGCCCACCACCCACTGTCACCCACCCTCCCCATCCATGAATGCAACCCACCCTGCTCACCCAACATTGCCATCCAGCACATCAACCCACTCAGTCCTCCCACCGTACCCACCCATCTCTCCCTGAATACTCACCCACCCTGACCATCCACCTCATCCTGGGAACCCATCCATCCTCTCCAACCACTCCTCCCACCGACACACTTTCCTATTCACATTCCCAACCACCCTTCTTACCCAAACCCATTCACCCTGCCATCCCATCCACCCATTCGAACCCCACTCATCCACCAAACTCATCCCATTGAAACCTAAATTACCGACCCCTCTCCTACCACCCACCGATCTAGCCACTCACCCAGCCCGCCCCACGCAATCATAACCCTTTTACTCCTACAACCAACCCCAAGCCACTCCACACATCCCACCCAACCAATCAGCCCCACGCAACCAACCATCCTGTCCACCCACCCTGGCGATACACCGAACCACGAATCTCACCAATCAAACCTCACCCACCCCAACCACCCACCTATCTGACTCCAGCACCCCCCTCCCACACACACAGAAAGACAGACGGACAGACAGACAGATAGACAGACAGACATTAAGCAACACGCATTCGTAGGCAGACACACGGACACACAGAGACACACACAAACACACTGACACACACTCAAGATCACAAGAGACAAAAAGGAGATGGCAAATGTAATGAGCTTACTGAAAGAAGTATCAGAGGAAATCTGTAGAAAAGACATAGAGGAACACAAAAAGTTTGGGAAATACGAGAAAAGCAAGACAAGACCTCTAAAGGTGACTTTCCAGAGTGTAAACACTGTGGAAGAGATACTAAAAAATGCAAAGAATCTTATGGAAAAAGAGGAGTTCAAAAATGTATGGATAAAAAGATGCCTAACACAAGAGGAACTGGAATTACTGAAAGAGAAAAGAGAGGAAGCAAAAACAAAAAATGAGGGAAGATCAGAAGAGGAGAAGAAGAATTTTTTTTTACAAAGTAATAGGATTGCAGGTACGAAAGTGGGACACAAACGGGATGGAATAAAAAGGAGGAAGGTAGTAGAACCATGTCATGACAAGTATATAAACAAGATGATAAAGTTGATGTACTCAAATGTGGATGGAATGGTATCTAAATTACTAGAGATGAATGATTGTCAGAGAAAATGAACCACAAATAATATGCCTAACTGATACAAAATTAACACCAAGGATATCCAATGACATACTAAACTTAGAGGAATACAATATATGGAGAAGAGACAGAAATTTAAAAAAAGGAGAAGGAATTATAATATTAACTAAGAAAAATCTAAAAGTCAATGAAATAAAACTAGATATACCATCACAAGTAGAAATGATTGCAGTAGAGATCAACACATCTGAAGGTAAAGTAATTGTAGCCAATTTGTACATGCCACCCAGATCAAACACATGGGAAAGAGACGAATATGAGGACCTGGCAGAGAGTACAATTCAGAGTTTAAGATCATTACTACATAAAATGGAAGAGAAATCGGAAAGAATTATACTAACTGGGGATTTCAATACAAATATAAATTGGAATACTCTAGATATAATTAGCCAAGAAAGCTGTTGGGACCAAAAGCTCCTGCATCTCGTGCAAGAGTTTTTCTTAAAGCAACATGTGAGGGAAACCACCAGAAAAAAAGGACTTGATGTACCTTCAGTGCTAGATCTAATATTTAATAGGCAAGAAAATGATATTGACAGTTTAATATATCACCCTCCACTCGGCAAAAGCGATCATGCTGTACTAAATTATAACTTCAGGATAGCATATGACATAGTAAACAGCAATGACAGTTACAAAAAGAGCCTAAACTATAAAAAGGGAAATTATCAAGACCTAAAGAAGTATTTCTTAGAAGTTGATTGGGAAAATGAGCTTAGAGGACAAGATTTAAATGCTGTATATAAAAAATTCTGTGAATTTTATGAAATAGGAGTCCAGAAGTACATCCCACAGCACAAAGAAGCAGATAAGAAAATACAGAAATGGTTCAATACAGAATGTAAAAAATCAAAAGAAAGAAGAGATTTGTTGTGGAATAGATACAGAAGACACAATAGTGAAAGGGCGTATAATAATTACAAACAGGCAAGAAACGATTATACAAGAATAAGGAGGGAAGCCCAAAAACAGTTTGAGGAGGATATAATAAATAAAAGTAGTGATCAACCAAAGCTGTCTTACAGCTATATCAGAAGCAAAACCAAAGAAAAAGATATAATACAATCCATTACGGACGAGGGAATCACTTATACACAAGAGAAAGATATTTGTGAAGCACTAAATAAGAATTTCCAGTTAGTTTTTACAGAAGAAAAAAATTTTGAGAGGGACTATGTGGAACATGCATGTCCACACATACTACTAGATATACAAATAGCAGAAAAAGTAATACAGGAGGAGTTAAGTGGATTAGACAGAGGAAAAGCAAGTGGTCCTGATGAAGTTTCATGTTGGGTATTACGAGAATGTGCAAAGGAGTTATGTAAACCATTATTTTTAATTTTCAAGAAATCCTTGAGTCAAGGTAAACTACCTGATATTTGGAAAAAAGCAAATATTGTCCCCTTATTCAAGAAAGGAAATAGACAAAATCCACTCAACTACCGACCAGTATCACTGACCAGTGTTGTAAGCAAGGTATTAGAAAAGCTTATAAGAAAAGCTTGGGTAAATCATCTAGAAGAACACAGTATGATAACAGAAAGACAGTTTGGTTTCAGAAAAGGAAAATCATGTGTTACTAATCTGTTGAGCTACTATGACAGAGTAACAAACACAATACAGGAAAGGGAAGGATGGGTGGACAGTATCTATTTAGATTTCAAGAAAGCTTTTGACACAGTACCACACCAAAGACTTTTATGGAAACTGTACCATCAAGGAGGAATTCGAGGCAAACTGTTTTGTTGGATGCAAAACTTTCTCATAAAAAGAGAAATGAGAACAGTACTAAGAGGAAACTACTCATCATGGAAAGAAGTGACTAGTGGAGTACCACAGGGTTCAATGCTGGCACCAATCATGTTTTTAGTGTATATAAATGATATAAACAGTAACACTGCAAATGAGAGCTATCTGAATATGTTTGCAGATGATGCAAAAATACAAAAGAGAATTATTAACACAGACTCTTGTAAAGAGCTACAAGAAGAATTAAATATACTTCATGAATGGAGTAGTACATGGCAAATGGAATTCAGTGTGGACAAGTGTCATGTAATCAAGTTTGGTAAAAGTGGAAGAAGACCTGATTGGGATTATAAGTTAGAAAATAAAACCCTGTACACATCAGAAAGAGAGAAAGACCTAGGTGTGAATTATCAATAACAGACTATCTTCGGCTGACCACATCAGCGAGAAGGTACGGAACATGTATACACTGCTTGCAAATATGAGAATAGCATTCACATACATAAATGAAGACATGCTAAGAAGGATAATAACATCATTCATTAGACCAACCCTGGAATATGCATCAGTAGTCTGGAGTCCTCATCTCAAAAAGCACATAGACAAGATTGAAAAAGTTCAAAGGGCCGCTACAAGATGGATACCAAGCTTAAGGGACCTAAGCTACGAAGAAAGACTAAATAAACTGAATCTACCAACACTACAGGAGAGAAGGAAAAGAGGTGACATGATAATGCTATATAAGTGCATATCAGGGAAGGAGAAAATAGACATAAATAATTACTTAACATATGGAGAAGCATCAGCAAGAGGACACTGCAAAAAACTGCTTAAGAAGAGAGGTCATAAAGACGTAAGGAAATTCAGTTTCCCAAACAGAGCAATTGATCAATGGAATGCACTACCGAATGAGATAGTGTGTGCCAAAACAATTCACAAATTTAAGGATATGTACGATGAATATGGTTTAAGACACGGGACAGTACGAGCTTGACTCATTCCTGTAAAGATACAATTAGGTAAGAACAATTAGGTAAGAAGAACACACACACACACACACACACACACACACACACACACACACACACACACACACACCGATATACCCACAAACACAGATTTAAGCACAAACATAGACATGCACACAGACACAGACCCAAGAGTACACACACAGACATGCATACACACTCAATCATACGCACTCACAGACACCCGCACACACAGACACGCACACACACAGACACCCGCACATACAGACATCTCCATAAACACACAGACAGACATACGCACACATCGAGCAAAGTAATATATCGTTCGTGCTTTAGTTTCTGTACGGAATATCACGAGCAAATGGATTATACGTGGAGAGTTGTGTTTGTAACTTAGTGTGTGGAAAAGGAAAACATCTTGTGTGGTCAGTGCTACAAGTTATAATCAAGTGTGTGCTTAACTGCTACCATACTGGCCATTATTTTGGAGGAATTAGACTCGGTTATCCATTGAATTTCTACTGTCAAGTCATCTCTTATACATTGCTGGGATAGTTTCCCATTCCAGTGATTTGACAGGAAGGTTATACAAACTCACCTAAATTTATGCTAATATATGGCTAAACTTATAAAAGGTGTCCACACTAACAGTACTGAGAATCCTACATCATAAAATGTGATCGGTGTGTGATATGTAAGACTGCTGGGCCCCAAGCAAAAAATTATTTAATCTATGCTGAAAGTTGGAAATCTATAAATAAAATCCACTTTTAAAACATTTATTATGTATGGCACACATGACCGGACATAAATTTGCATAATTGTCAATGACTGATTGCATACAACACTGTTGCTTCCCTATGCAAGGCAGGAATGGAAACATGATAGTATTTAAAGCGTGTGAAGACATTCAGTAGCACCATGTTCTGTGGGAAGAGCTCAGACAAAGAGATGATGCAGGCAAGACCAAGGAATGTGGTGGGAAAGGAGGGAAGGAGTAGTCGGCAGGCCAAGACCCCTAAAAAAACGTTTGATGGCATTTCTGTTCAAAGCTGTCAACCATGCTAGAAAGTATCACTATGGTATAAGGGTTTAGAAACACACGGTTGCCAAAATGGCAAACTTGATGGTCAAATGGTCAAATAAGGTCAAATTTTGTGTTTTGTACTTCCAAATATTGTAAGGTTTGGCAAGAGACACTGAGGAATTAATGAGATACACTGGATTTAAGCTGCAAAATTATAGGTAACTGTGAAGAAAATTAGGATTTAAAATGCTCGTTACTCTATTATGGATCCGATTACACTTCTTCCTGAAAATAAATCAGTTTCTTCATCAAGAAGGCACTACGATGGTTGAATATCATTTTCCCTGTGTCCCATTACCTTTGATAATGTTGCTCTTGAAATCATTAAGATTTATCCTGACCATGTCCACTCCCTGCGATATTAAGGCATCTGTCTACATCACAACCGCAAGCAGGTATACATGGTTGCCCCATCCGATGACAAACTCAAGCTTGTGTGTGGCACTTGGTTTTGCATCCACAAGTAACCAACTCTAAACAGCTGCTTAGAACATATGGCTTCCATAACCACACTACTTCTAACCGTTTGTCCAGTACCTGCCAACCTCCTGTCTCCTGAGGGCTTGGGATAACGATGTCAGGTTTGTTTGCCTGCAGCCACACTTTGGCCTGGTGGTTGGCACGTGAGAGATGTAACACTCATTGGTGGCAACATTTCAATCGCCTTATTTCCTTTCTAGAACAGGTCATGTTTGTCCCTAACAACACCTGAAGTAGAGCACGGAGCATTGTACAACATACATACTAACTCTTCAACTTTGCCTAGCGGACCATCCCTACCAACACCTTGCAACAGCTCTGGATGTTGCAAATGCACACTCCAACACGATTTCTTCCCATGCCCAGCAAAGGACGAGACAGTATCGCAGCCAGTTATGGCATGGAAGCCAAGCACATTCTCCACTACTACTCGAGGGAGATTCTCGTTGACGGCGTGAACTGGAAAACATTCCTGTTCCTTGGAGGTGCCACTCATCATCCACACTTGGCATGGTTTGTCCCTGGTAAAGTGAATGAGCAAGAGGAGGACGTCTGTATCACGACACTTCACGATTATGCTTTCAAATCCAGCATTAATGGCTTCATGGGCATGGAGGACGATCCTTGTGTCCGCCTCCTCGTGGTTTGCCTGTAGTGTTGGGATGACTCCCCGTTTTGTCGAATATCCGTCTGCTTTGCTGCCACCAACAACTATCTCCTTGTCTCTGTCATCGTGCTTGGCATGTCGGCCACTCAGAATCATGGCAAGGTCTTCCTTGTTTTCATCTAAAGCGATGAAGTTCTTCCATGCATGGGGAAGTGGAAGATCCTCCCAGTCGTTCACCTTTCAGGATCTCCCCAGCCCTCTTGATCCTCGTAGCTGACTTTGATAGATAAAAGCCTGTACTGGTCAAATACAACGTCAGTCCTGGAAACCATGCCACTCTGGTGGCTTCTCTAGGGACTGAATCAATGCATGGCAACTGATTATGATGCATGTTTTTCCTATTGTATCTGGTGTTCCAGAAAGAGTTGAGTTGTGGTCTTGACGACAAATTAGGGCCAAGATTGGCCTGGAGCCCTCACGTCAGTATCAGTATAGATAGGGTATCCCAACTTCCTGAAAAAACAATGCATTAATGAGAATTTGAAATTTATTTTCAAAGCTTTCTTCACATTTGCCTACTATTATGGATTTTAAAACCCTTGCATTTCATCATTTCCTCAGTATTTCATACCAGATCTAACATTATTTGAAAGTATAACATAAAAGAGGGAAACACAAACTTTGACCTTATTTGACCTTTTGACCTCCAAATTTTACCTTATAGGTCAAAGGCCATTTGGGCAACCGGGTAATTCTAAATGCCTGGACCATAGTGATACTGTCTGGCACGGCTGCTAGCTTTGAGCAAAAAATGCCACCAAAGGCTTTTTTTAGGCATATTTCCTGGGGTTGGCCTGCCGACTACAGAAGGGACAGGAGTTAGGGATGGTGAAATTGAAGGATGAGAGGTGTTAGTGTCGGATATTGCTCTAATTGCAGATTTCACAATTACTGACTCTCGGCTTTTCGACTTACATCTTTTATTGGAGCTGTGTTATGGGAGTATTTCCATTTAATTACATAATATGTTATTCAATAGACAATAGTATTAATAAACGAATAATTTGGTAAAATAAGAAATATCATAACTGTACTAGTTTCATTGTTGCTTGCTGTTCATACTGTTCGGTAATTACACAGTCAACCATCATATAGTAATTCATAAAATTTGGGCCCAATATTCCTCGGGGGAAAACATTCATAGAGGATGACAGGTGGGTGAAGTTGTGAACTACTCTCTTTCTCTCTCCTTCTGCGTGCATGCATTTCTCTCTCACACGATCGGTCTGTCTGTGTCTGTTTCTCTCACTGCCTTGTGTGTGTGTGTGTGTGTGTGTGTGTGTGTGTGTGTGTGTGTGTGTGTGTGTGTGTGTGTGTGTGTGTGTTTATAACCATCCTGGTTCATGCTGGTGCTGTTGGTACTGGGACATATAGCACTGGATACGTGGGTTGGTGATGAGTGGTTGGGTATGGTGATAACAGGTTCACCGGTGAATAGGCCTACCGAGAATATACCCAAGGTCCTCGGTGGGAATCAGTAAGTCAACCCTTGTAGAGCAGTAGGTCCATCATGGCAACATTTAAATCCTATCAGTGGAGCAACATAACTCCATGCTGAATGGCCAAGGCCATTCGAAGGGTTAGTGCTTCCACAGGGGAATATGCATATTCCCCTTGAGGATTATACTCTTATATATATAGATGATGCGGGAATAGGTATGTCATCCCCCTCCATAATAGTTAAATAGGTCCATGAGGAAACAAGTATCTCATTTAAGGGGGAGTAGACCCAGGAAGAAAAGGTTAGTTCCCCTCGTATGGGGAAACAGGGCAATAAAGGCTACAGAGGATTTTTTTTTTTTTTTTTTTGAATAACAGAACAGAGGAAGGAAAAACAAATGATAATTGAAAATATGTCCAGTAGGAATGGGTAACTCCCCTAATATGGGAAAAATTAAATCTTTTTGTGTCTTACAAACCTCGTCTGAATTCGATACATTTGCCTAAAGTCACTACTGTAAACAAAGCCAGAGAGAGAGAGAGAGAGAAAGAGACAGAGACAGAGAGCAGACAGACAGACAGACATGCACGCAAGCAGTGTGTGTGAGAGAGAGAGAGAGAGAGAGAGAGAGAGAGAGAGAGAGAGAGAGAGAGAGAGAGAGAGAGAGAGAGAGAGAGAGATGCACTGGAAATTAAACGAAACATTGAGGAAACAAATAAAGACACCTGAACCAGACATATTCCATTTTTTTTATGACATTCAGTATTTTTACATTCTAATTTTGAAACAACTCCTATTTATTTTGAAAACTGGCAAAAGACGCACAATTTGATGACAAGAACATCCTTCTCCTCCTCCTCATCATCATCATCATATTCAGCAGCAGCAGCATTATCATCATCATCACCATTATCATCCTAATCATCATCATCGTCTTGGCCGTCGTCATCATCATCGTTATCATCATCATCATCATCTTCGCCGTCGTCATCATCATCATTTTATTTCCTCTGTCACACATCAGGTAGGGATGATCCAGGAGGTTGAAAAAGGAAAAGAAAAGAACGATGAAAGCTCACACAAGATCATCACCATCATCATCACCATCCTTCCTGTATTATCTCAGATCATCACCATCATCATCACCATCCTTCCTGTATTATCTCAGATCATCATCATCATCATCACCACCCTTCCTGTATTATCTCAGATCATCACCATCATCATCACCATCCTTCCTGTATTATCTCAGATCATCACCATCATCATCACCATCCTTCCTGTATTATCTCTGTCATAAATGAGGTAGGTATGATCCACGAGGAAAGTAAAGAAAATAAAAATACCAAGAACGCCTATCAACTACACGGGGGTCATAGAGGCAGATAATTCACTTAATGGAAGTCTTAATCTTCCTCACAAAATCGACGCAACAATTGAAGTCACATCCACGTCCCAAAAAAACACTGACAGAATGAACACTGTCAAGGGCAAACAAACATTATGCAAGAATCTGACCAGCCAAAGAAGCAAACTCAGGTTGGTCCAGTTTCAGTCTAGATGTGCTAACCAATACACACCCGGCTGCCCTAAACTAGAGACAGAAAGGCAGGGTAATCCATGTATAACGCTCCATTTCCACTCCGTCGGGTGATTTTTCGTGTGTAGTAGTAGTAGTAGCAGTTGTTCCCTAGGCAGTCTGGCCGAACAGCCCCGAGTCCCTTAGGAAGGCCATGGCCGAGACCGGGCTTTCCCACAGAGCTCTCAAAGAGTGTATGTTGTGTTGTTGGCGTAGGTGATTGTGTGCAATGCAGTCTTCCATAATGTGCTTAATAGTATGGGGTGCTGTGTTGCATCCTGGACAGTCATCAGCGACGGAGTCATCCAGCCTCTTCTGGAAGCTTAAGATGGCTGGATGGTGCCCACATCTCAGCCTGGCCAGGTGGACCCTGTCCTCACGAGGAAGATAGGATTCAGAAGGGTGGATGTCAGGAGGCAGTGCATGCATCTGTGTGTTGTCTTTATTTCTCGGTGTTGTGGGGGCGGCTCAGTGTTATCTTTACCTACCCTGCATCATTTATTCATTTCCTAATCCCACTGCCACAACCACGCCCGCACCAGCCGACTGAGCCGTCCTCGCAACACACAAGATACTGCCACGTGAGTCTTTAGTGAAGAGCTATTTATGAGACACCCTGTACACAAAAAGTGGACGAGAGAGAGAGAGAGAGAGAGAGAGAGAGGGTTTAGAAGGCATAATTACTGGGAGAGTTAGCTCACGTTGTTTTGGGTTAATTAGTTAGTTTTGGCTAAGTTAGGAGAGTTTCAGTTAGGCTGTTAGGTCATTTTGGGCTTGGTTAAGAAAGTTAGCTGAGGTCTGGTTAGGTTGGGATAGTTTCGGGTAGGTTAGGTTAGGTTATTTTAGGCTTGGTTAGGTTAATTTTAGACAGGTCAGGATAGGTTAGGTCAGGTCAGGTCATTTTGGTTAGATGAAGCATCGTGCCCGGTCCTCCCTCTACCGTGTCTTATGCGTACTGATACAAAGGGATCACTGAGCACTGGCGAGTCCTGAGAACATGACATCTATATCAAATAAATCTTACACTCAGCATTGTATACCTGTAGCCATTTGACCATAACATTCCCAAGGACATTCACGGCCATATCGTTAACACATAAGAGAGGATGCGCCTTTTTCGTGTTTTCCTTGCCATTTCCGGAAGATTTTATTTAGTTTCAGATCACTGTTTTGACCTGCAAAACTTAAATATAACCTCCATGAAGAGCTCCTGTATGAGAAATCCATATGAGTGTAATAAATGTCTCGTGGCAGGAAGAATAGCCCCCAGATAAGTTAGTCGGTTCTGAGGGGTTAATACTGTATGCAGAGATTCAAACAAATCCTCAGCCACTGACAGCTATTATGGAACACTGTAACTGCTAGATGTGACTAACCTGGATCCCACATTACAGAGTGCATTCAGCAACAACACAGGATGGTTAGACACTGTATCATTAATGTATGCATTAGAGGTTTTTGTCCAAAACTAATGACTTGTCCACAGAGTCATCGTCAATTTTAGTAATACAGTACGAGTCATGGCTCCTTTGTATTTAGTAAGTCTTGTTCATTTCTGAATTACGTGTCTTGATTATTCTATACATAACAAGATATATCATTACACACACACACACACACACACACACACACACACACACACACACACACACACACACAGATAGATAGATAGGTACAGTATATATATAGATAAATAGAAAGATAGAATAGATAGATAGATAGATTGATTGATTGATAGCTAGATAGATAGATATATACAGTATATATATATATATATATATATATATATATATATATATATATATATATATATATATATATATATATATATATATGTTCAATCATCATCGAATCATACGTTGCCTCATGAGGAGCGTAGGAGGCCGGGGCTAGGCAAGTTGGTCCTGACATTTAAGATGAGAGTGACCAGCCTCACTCATCCCTGAGTGGCACTACGTGAGCAATAAACTCCAACCACCCCTTAGATATAAACCTTCACCGGCTCAATCAGATTGGAGCGCCGAAATTGCCCACTAAACCAGCAGGCGCCATAATTTGGTTATATGGTTACCACCCAGCGTGGTAAATTGTTTCCTAGTGTACATGGAAACCAGGTGGCTTGTCACTCAGTGTAAAGTCACCCACAGGCAGAAGTAAGAGGAAAGAATGAAGGAAAGAAAGGCAGAAGAGGGAGTGTATAGCCACCCGTAGGCAGAAGGAAAAGGAAAGAATGAAGGAAAGACAGAAGACGATGGAAGGATAAAAGGATGGAGGAGAGGAGAGGGCAGACACCCTAGAGCAGCATTACATCGAGTGAGTGGAAGGTGAGCGCCCCCACCTACCACAATTTTATACATACATACATACATCCATACATACATACGTACACGCGCGCTCGTGGGCGCGTGCAATCTCAATAATTTTTACAAGAGCTCAAGTCAGTGTGGGAAATAATACGCACACGAGCATTGCAATAAGATTATATTTGATACAGCACACAGGGACCCTCCAAGCAAAACAACAGAAGAATGCAACAGCCACACACACAAATTCAAGGTGATAATCGACAGACCATTATGTTTTACCTTATCTGTGTCCTTGACCAGAAATTTATCATAGATTTGGTTCATCTTTTTCCTTCAGTGTAATTTCAGATCTTTTTACTTGGTTCCTGTTAACATCTAAGCGATTTTGTTAACGTTGGAGAAAACATTCCTAGTGAAGGGATTGTATTCAGTCTTCTTAGCCCCTTCCCAATCTTATTTCTCCCCTTAAGACGAATATTATGGTAAAAAAGTAGCGAAGATACGTTTAGAAATATGGAACGCCATTAGAATGAGGGACGTGATTAGGTAGTTCTGGCTGGGAAGTAACACGGAGGAGCCGATGAAGAAATTAACAGATTTGTGTAGTGTGTGCAGGGGATTCTTCATCCTTATCCTCATCATTATTATCTTGTTAATTATTATTATTATTATTATTATTATTATTATTATTATTACTATTATTATTATTGAACCTCCCTTCTTTCTTACATTTCAGTTGACAAATATACAATAAATTCTGGCAAATCATCATCACTATCACCCTAACTCTTTTCTTCCGTCGTAAGGAAAGAGTGAGTTAGGATCTACAGTAATAATAAGCAAAGAGGAAGCATGCAAATTACTTAATCAAAATATACTTCTAGAGAATCAAAAAACAAAAAAAAAGATGGTTATTAAATCAAAGAATAATTGTATATACTAACAACTATCCAATAACCTCACCCACTTCACAAAATATGTCATCCATATTTCCTCTTGCTCTCTCCACACGATTTTATATCCTTTTTTAACAGACTGTTCAAACGGAAGGAGAGTTAGATCTTAGTTTTCTCTAACTCCTTCCTTAAGACACGTCCTTCCCAAATTAAGTAAAATCGTCTGGAGGTGTCAAGAATAAAATATGACCTAGTGGTAGTGAAGGGGAAGGGGTGGATGTGCAGGGGACTATGTTGAATCCAGTCGAAGGTCTTCTAGGGAGAGACAATTTTTAACACCCTGTGTCCGGACGTACTGTGTGTGTGTGTGTGTGTGTGTGTGTGTGTGTGTGTGTGTGTGTGTGTGTGTGTGTGTGTGTGTGTGTGTGTGTGTGTGTCCTTGCCACCCTCAAAAAATCACCTCAACTCAGAATAAACCATCACTTACGTCAGGGTTAATCATATACTCATAAACCCTGTCACAACCTAAGTCAACCTCAGCTGAATAAAATCGTCTGACGGCAACAAGAATACACAGCAAAATACGTCATCGGACTGAAGGTGTTGCTCTTGTCCTTAATTATTCCAGTCCATTGATGCAGGCTGTGAAACGATCCACATGTTCCTGGAAAATTAATGATAAAAATGTACAATATACTTTTTTAAAACAACAGAACAGTGCAAGGAAAAACAAAGGAAAAAAAATCCATGCACCTGTTTACAGGTGTCCTCCATTCTACAAATAAATTGGTTAATAACGAAGCTTACACTGTGGCTGTTTCTTTTATCTTTTTGACAAGAAAAATCAAGCTGTGTATTGCCTCACCCTTTGGGGCTCTTGGACTTGAAAATGGCTTAAGACGATCCAATGGAGATTGTTTCAAGAATCTTACTTCGTATTCACAAAGAATCTTAAGGTGTTCATATAAAAACATCCAGCACAGAAGAATCTTTCTGAATTTGATTCAGATCCCTAGAACACATCGCTTAGCATCCAATAAGACACAGGGAAGATTGTTGGAGTCGCCCTGTGGGCTCCAGTCTGGCCCAGTTCTCTCCTGGTTACAATGAGTGACTCAGAGACTAATGCATTAGTAGGCTGGACTCCGTTGCTTGATGGGTTTGACAATTATTAGCAATATAATACAACTATAGGAGAGGAAGGGGGGGGGAATATGCTTAATTTGGGGGGCTAATTATGAGAAAAAATGCTGCATCAACGTGGGCACAATCCTCACCTGTTATGAGCTGCGATGAATGTTTTTTTTTTTTTTATAGTAATAAACGCTTTTTCAGCTTGGGTCTAATAGTGAACCGTTTGAAATTAAAATAAACGAAAAGACAATAAAATAAAAGCCACAGTGATGTACAAAACCTACGCCTGACACCTTGCTCTTTAAAAAATCCATTCTAGGGTTGATAACGCCGTCTAGACCTGGCAAGAAGAGTATATAACATACGTCATTAGAATGAAATATTTAGGTTACAATGCTTGGCTGGATGTATTAAGTATCTGCTTCTTAAGACATCACCAATAATATCTTCGCTACGCTAAATGTCTCAAATTTCGTTTTCCTTTAATTTAGACGATATTTTGCACATTGGGAGGATTTCCGAACTAAAGGGGGTTAGATATAGCCTTCATTAACCCATCGCCATTATAGTTCTTTCACCTTAACTTGGCCCAGATTTCAGTCCTTTTGCAGCTTATTTCATGTAGCTCAGTGGAAGAAAAAGACATTCTGGTGATAATCGATTGTTATAAGTCAATACTGAAGCTGAAGAGGTGGTAATTTTTGGCTAAAGTAATGTAAAAAGGGCATAGAGGTAAAACAGAATCACCTGACAGCAGCCAAAAGAAAAAATATATATATTTACTGAAGGGGTTTAAATACACTGCGATGAATATGTTGATATTTTCTACTGTACAATGACCTTTTTTTATTTATTGTTATTTACCTAAAAAAAAATTCTATGCGGTTTAGGAAAGGGAATTTAATATCGAGGTTAAATGATAAATTACTGTACCGCAGAAAAGTATATAGTTGAACTAATTTAAATCACGTTGTTCAGTTTGAGGGTGACAGAACTGTATCCTAAAAGAAAGAAAAAAAAAAAAGCTTGGGATGAAAAATGAAATAGTCATAAGGTAAAAAATAATCACTGGGTAAACTTTTAGTAATTGAGTTATGGGGGAAAAGAAATAGAAATGCGATATGAAAATAAAATAGTCATAGGTAAAAAAAAATAAAGAGTAAAACAAATAAAGTAGCCATAAGGTAAAAAAAAAAAAAACAGTCATGGAATAACAAGAAAAACTAATAATTCTGTGAAATGTAACGGAGAATTAAAAGCGGCAATCCAGCAGAGACAGACAGAACCAAGAGGTCTTACCCGACTCAGTTCGTAGGCAAAACATCTGTACATAGGAAAGATGGTCATCATGGTAACGCCCAAATCAGCCAAATCGTCCAGACTGTAGCACCGTTTCTGGAGTTCTGGTTAAGGAGCATTACACAACATTATCTCGCTGGACTTTGAAGAGACCTGAGAGGCTGTGGGGGATTGTGGAGGAAGATTGTGGTTGTAGTGGTAGTGGATGGTGGTGGTGGTGGTAGTGGTCCTGGATGGTGCTGGTAGTACTGATGGTCTTGTGGTAGTGAAAGTTAGTGACCCTGATGAAAGGTGGTGGTGGCGATGGTAATAGTGGATGTGTGTTGGGTGGTGGAAGTTAATGGTGATGGAAATTAATGGCGGGAGTTAGTAATGGTGAAGCGGTGGTGGTGGTGGTACATGCTGGTGGTGGAAGTTGGTGGTGGTGGTACATGCTGGTGGTGGAAGTTGGTGGTGGTGGTGCATGCTGGTGGTGGAAGTTGGTGGTGGTGGTGCATGCTGGTGGTGGAAGTTGGTGGTGGTGGAAGTTATTAGCGGAGTGGTGGGTGGTGGGTCTTAGAGTTTTCAGGAAAGGACACGTGGAGGAGATGGTGGTAGTGACATTGACGAAGGAGGATATGGTGGTGGTGATAGTGATGGAGGGGAAGATGGTGGTGGTGACAGTGATGAAGAAGGATATGGTGGTGGTGATAGTGATGGAGGGGAAGATGGTGGTGGTGACAGTGATGAAGAAGGATATGGTGGTGGTGATAGTGATGGAGGGGAAGATGGTGGTGGTGACAGTGATGAAGAAGGATATGGTGGTGGTGATAGTGATGGAGGAAGAGATGGTGGTGGTGATAATGTTGTAGTCGGAGTTGGTTGTGGTGATATTGTTGTAGAGGGAGATGGTGGTGGTGATAATGATGGAGGGGAGATGGTGGTGGTGATAGTGATGTACAAGGAGATGGTGGTGATGGTGATACTAATGGAGGGGGAGATGGTGGTGGTGATAGTGACGTACAGGGAGATGGTGGTGGTGGTGATAGGAACGGAGGGGGAAATGGTGGTGGTGATAATAATGAAGGGGGATATGGTGGTGGTGAGTGATGTTGGGGAAGTTGGTGGTGGTGAAGGGAGAGGGTGTTTGTGGTCCAAGGTGGAAGGGAGAAGATGGTGATGACAGTGATGTAGGGGGAGATAGTGATGGTAATGATGATACAGGGGGAGATTAAGGTGGTAAACAGAGGGGTGATGACGGTGTGAGGTCGGCGGGGACAAGATGAAGGGGTTAGTGAGGAGCTGAGAGATATATGGTGGAGATTTACTCGTATGAAATGGTGGTGATTGTGAGCGTGTTTAGTGAGGGCCATCTGGCGGATTCGGTGGTGATTGACATGGAATGTAGACGATGGTGGTGGTGAAGAGGGTGGTGGCGATTATAGTAATAATAATAATAATCATCATCATAATAATAATAATCGTAATAATAATAACAATAATAATAATAGGCCGGTAGGAGACGATGGCCAGCTCTAAGTGGGCCGTTGCGGTTCAGCCTGTACACACAAAGGAGGACCTTTTCCGGTTAGAGTCTAAAAATACCATTTTCGACTCTCTTTGGACACAAACCAAACCACCCAGACAACAGAAATTACTCGATACTTGCATAAACACTAGAAGCATCAAAAATTGTGAAAATAATTAATAATATATATTTTTTAATGAAATCTCCCATATTATGTACTGATTTTGTTCGTAACACACATATCTAGCCATTTCAAACCATTTCAGCACAATTGAAATTTTTGGGAGGTGAAAATATGGATATTTCTTAGTGTGTTCCTCTATGTGTTTTCACCGGCGTGTAGCGATTATTTTGCGAAATTTTTCGTTCTTCTCTGTGAAGCACTGGATGGGTTTATCAAGCTAAAAATTGCATTACCTGGTGTGCCAGACGTTAATCTTCAATTTATCAAGAAAAAATATCGATATTCGAAATCTGAATAAATGGTGCCCAGGCAGGCCACTGGGTCCCCACAGTTTCTGGACCCATGGCCATGGAGGGGCTAAAAATGGGAAAGTAGCTGGGGCTGATGTATGCCGAGTTAATCAAATGTAGTGGAGAGAGCGGAATGAAGTGCTTGTTGAAGATACAGTATGTAACAAGGCATGGATGAATGAAACTGTGCCAGCAGAGTGGAAAAGGGCTGTGATTGTACCCCTACACAAAAATAAAGGTGAGCAAAGTGAGTGCAAGAATTATTGTGGCAAAAGTTTATTCAGTGCGGTAGGAAAGGTATGTGGAAGAACTATAATTCTTCCACAAAAGTATTATAGAGAAAGTAAAAGAAGTATCAGAAGTTCTAGTGAGTGATGAACAGGGTGGCTTTAGGAATGGCAGAGGATGTGTGGCTCAAATATTTGTGGTAAGGCCCCAGTCACACTGCAGGTACGACTTATTGCAAACCACCCACGACCTGTAAGTCGTGGGTGGTTTTGGAGAGGTTTACGAACAGTCTTCATATGTCTCGGTCTAGTCACAAGCCACCATGGCGACCAAAAAATCGTCACGGGGTTTTTCGTGCTGGACGAAAAACCTCCCCTCGACCACCGATGTCATGGCATGGAAGCCACCCACTGGGCAGCTGGACTGCATCTGGCCTGCTTACAGACTGCGACTGGTCAGCAACACCTGATTTTTAAGCAGTGGTTGCCATCCAGACTGAGACCGGTCACCACCCACTCTGAGCGGTCGCCGTCCACACTCCATCAAGGCGTTGACTGGACTGCGGCGGCCACCGTCCACAAGCCTCCTGTTCGAGGTGGTGGTTGAAGTCCGGCCACCGTTTGCCGGCGACTGGTCGAGCTACAGGTGGTGGGCTGGACCGAGACCAGCCGCCGGCCAATCTTCTACATGAGGTCACGGTCTAAACTGCGACAAGACGTGGACTGGCGGCCATTTGCCGGTGGCCTGCCGATGACCGGCCGGCCACCTGTCTGTGTCTTGACCTGTGTGTACCTGGCCATGGTCGCCATTTGGCTGCCCACTGGACGGACACTGGACAGACACTGGACGACCACCGGTAGCCGATTGGTGGCACGACTGCTCGGAGACCTCCATGGTTGGGGACTGGTTTCACGATTTTCAGGTTTGCGACATGTCGTACCTGCAGTGTGACTGGGGCATAAGACAGATGGTGGAGAAGGCTTGTGAGAAGGATTATAAGATGTTTATGGCTTTCATGGATATGGAAAAAACATACGACAAATTAGACACAGAAGGACTGTGGAAGGTTTTGTGCATGTATGGTGTAGATGGTAAGCTGCAAGGTGCCGTCAAGAGTTCTTATAAAGATAGTGAAGCATGTGTAAAGGGAAATGGGCATCTAAGTGAATGGTTCACGATTAGTGAGGGCGTGCGACAAGGTTGTGTGATGTCCCCTTGGCTGTTCAATATATATATGGATGGGGAAGTAAAAACACGAATATTGGAGAGAGGGATGGCATTGGTGATGATTGGTGATGGATGGAATATCTCAAATTTGTTGTGTGCTGATAAGACAGCACTACTCGCAAATACCGCACAAGAACTTGGTGGACTAGTGAACAGTGTTGCAAATCTCTGTGAACGTCGTGCCTTGAGAGTAGATGTGGAAAAGAGTAAAGTGATGTTTATTGAGAGAGAAAGCGAATCCCAGTGTGATGTTACAGTGAATGGAGAGAGACTGGAATTGGCGAGAGAGTTCAAATCCTTGCGTACTAGGATAGAAAAGAGATGAAAATGTGCAAAAGAAGTGGAAAGTAGAGTAACACAAGGATGGAAAGTACCTGGTGCTATGAAGGCCTTCATAAGAAACAGAGGCTTGAATGTTGAAGCTGCAGGAGACTTACATGAAGGAGTGATAGAGCCAACTTTAATGCATGGATGTGAGACTATGGTGTGGCATGAAAATGAAAAGTCAAGAGTAAAAGCAGTGGGGATGGGACTGCTGAGGAATGTATGTGGAATACCGAGAGTGGATAGGATACAAAATAATGTGATTTGTGAAAGATGTGGAATAAGGAAGTTTGTGGACATCGGAAATGAATACTGTAGAGTGTGCTGAGATGGTATGGTCATGTGGATAGAATGGATAACAATAGAGTGGTGAAAAAGGTATATCTGAGCTAATTTGAAGGACGAAGGAGGCGAGGTAGGCTAAGGAGAAGGTGGAGGGATATGGTGGATGAGTGTGTGACGAAGAGAGGCATGGAAGTCGGTGAGGCTGGGGGACTGACAAGAGATCGAGCTGGCTAGATGAATGTTGTGAAAAGAAGTGCATAATCAGGGATTTGGCACCCATTTTAATGTAACAGCATCTGGAATGACTCTATCGGATACGTTCATGTGAAGCTACAGAATGTGGTGAATGTTTTTGGCGTATCAGATAGAGCTAGGATTCCGGGGGCTTAAATGATGAGTGAATGGAAGCGTGGCCCATTGGACTGGGCAAACTTGGCTGTCTGGACGTGCTACTCCTCACCCTGCCCCAGGGTGGGAAAGGAGGTCCGGGTGATGATGATGATGAAGATGATGATTATGGTAATATTAAATAATAGAAATATATTATCTCTCTTGTCTTTGGGATATTCAAGGTGGTCCACATATATTTCATAATCCTTGTGTGTTGTAAAGACGGCTCAGTCTGCTGGTGTGGGAAACAGAGACTTTGGTTCCTCTGTGAAATTAGCAAAAACCATACAATCCATGAACGTAAAAAAATGTAACATAAATCACAAAAGACGTAATGAGAAATAGAAAATGATACTGGCTAAGTACTACATGGTATCGCTGACTAAGCCGTCCTCGGAGCAGCCGAGAAATGGATACGCAAAATTTGCACAACCCTGCATGAAAGTTTGTGCAGAGGGTGGCAATCTTTGGTGTTAATCAACCCTTTCTCCTCAGTGACGGATTTTGTTTTTATTGCTGTTGAGAGAGAGAGAGAGAGAGAGAGAGAGAGAGAGAGAGTAGAGAATGTCATAATAATATCTTCCTCAAACACTGAAGTATTGGAGATACGTTGAAAAAACGTGGGAAAACTCTATGTTAAGGTGGACAAACGACAGAGAGAGAGAGGTGGGGAAGGAGAGAAGCAGAAGACAGAACTAACTTACCAGCCAGGGTTGTAGGGATGTTCTCTGTATTAATATGGGCGTCCAAGAACTCAGAACATTCAGCAACATAACCAGGCACGGCACTGGCGATCTGGTTGCTCACCTCACCGTGGAGTTCATGCAGGATCTGTGGAAGTAGTTATAAAGAATCTTAAGTTATTGGTCATAGGAGTGCGTCCTGACTGCGAGCCGGTTGGCGAGGCGAACGAGGGCTGGAGCTGGCTGGAACGTTTGAATGTCTGAACTAGAGGCGAGTAGGCTGGTGGTGCCATGGCAACGTCATCAAGTAACCCTCGGGAACTGCAGGCAGCAAGACTGCTGGCGTTAAGGAAAAAAAAAAAGTAGACGGCATTCTTAAGTCCTGCTGGAGTACAGTATCCTGGCGTACAAACTGCGTCCTGAAAGACACATTATAACCAAGACAGGGTTGAAACCTGCAAAAAGCTGTTTAATTACCACCTATGGAGGTAGCCAGATGAGTATGAGTTTGCTTTTGAAATTACGACAAAAACTGACAATAATGAATAAAAAGAAATTTTTCGATAAAGCTGTACAGATCACTAAATCTGTATGCATCCTACAGTACAACATTATTACTGATGAAGGAACCGGGTGCAACAATTAGTCTAGTAGGTTGTGAAAGATAATCCTGGTAATGATTTCCACCACTTACACCCAATTAGGAGTGATCCAAATGTCCTCCTGCAGTTTTAACGAGTATTTATTTGGCGAAGGAAACAGGTCTAACCCATTCTAAGCCAGCCCTCCGACTGCCAGCAGTGGTGCGGGGAATCAGTTGCAGTTGTCATCACAATTTCAAAAGTTGTAGAGACTTGTACTAATACATGCATGATACAGTTATACACTAATAGATACATATACAGTACTGTTATATTTACACACTACTAGATACTAGTACATATACTCTTATACATATACACTACTAGCCAGAATAATATTGTTTTTACTCTAGTTTGCAAGTTCAAGAAATTATTAAAATATGGTTACAGATGGTTACAGTATAAAAGTATTGACAGAAATGTGTGGTTTTACATCTCAACAGGGAAAAGTTATACAAATATGGAAAAAAAATGCGAGAGACATTTCCATAATACTCCTTTTCGGATAAATGCTCAGTACCTTGGAAAAAGCACTTAAGTTTTGCATAATTACACGGGAGTAGAGCTTTGCAGTGGTCCAATTATTTTATTGGTGCAATTTTCATCCTAATTATCCCCATTATTTCACACAGTCACTATAACGTAAATTCTGATTTGCCTTCAAATGGAAATTCATGGACAAAAAGGCTGTCGCCAGATGAGTATGTCTGTCTAACTATTGCCAGATGCCTTATTCCTATAAGGGGTGGCCACAAACAAATCGCCTCCATGTCACCCTGTCCCCCGCCATTTCACTCCCCTGCTCCCAGCTCACACCACACTCTTTCATTTACCTCTCCACTCCATCCCTCCATATCATCCTTGGCCTCCCCCTCCCTCTTCCCCCCTCCACCTCACTCACATACACTCTCCTCGTCAGTCTCTCACTCTCCATCCCCTCCATATGGCCAAACCACCTCAGTGTGTTTCTCCTAACGCTTCCTATCACATCCACATTCACCCCACAACGCTCCTTCACTTCCTTATTTGTCAGTCTGTCTCTCCATGTGACTCCACATGCTTCTCTCAAATAACTCATTTCTACTGCTCTCACTCTTGACTTCTGTCCCTCCAACAAGGTCCAAGCTTCACTTCCATACGTTAGAGTTGGTATCACAATACTGTCATGTAGTAACCTTTTCACTTCCATGCTCATTTCCCTGTTTCTTATCACTGCTTTCAAGGAACCAGCAACTTTTCTTCCTTCTTGTACCCTATCAAGTACTTCACCCTCTAGTCTTCCATCCATACTCATCACACTACCCAAATACTTAAACGCACTCACATTTTCCATTTCCTCCTCATCCAACCTCACTGTAAATAATTCACTAACTTCGCTTCTCTCGAAGACTATGACTTTACACTTCCCTACATTTACCTTTAGATTCCGTTTCTTACACACTCTCCCAAACTCATCCACCAAGCCTTGCAGCTCCCCTTCGTCTTTACTTAACAACACAGTATCATCTGCAGTACAGAGAGTTTCCGAACACTGCTCTCTCTCACTAGGGCCGCTCCAACATCCACTGCCCTACATTGTATCTCTTTTATTACCCCACCCATGTACAGATTGAATAACCATGGAGAAAGACACATCCTTGTTCCAATCCAACCTTCAAATAGAAAAATTCACTCAGTTCACCATCCACACGCACTGCATCCTTAGCGCCCTTATACATACTCTTCGCGGCTTTCAACAACTTTCCATCTTCTCCACATATTCTTAATACTTTCCACAATCCTTGTCTATCCACCCTGTCATATGCTTTCTCCAGATCCATGAAGGCCGCATGCAACTTCTTTCCTGTCTCTAGAAACTTTTCCACTAAAAATCTAAGAAAATCTGATCTACGCAGTCTCTTCCTTCCTAAAACCTCCTTGTTCTTCTCTAACTAATTCCTCTGTTATTGCCCTAACTCTGTCACTAAGTATCCTATCATATATGTTTCTTATTACACTAAGAAGAAGAATGCCTCTACGATTACCACATATTTCTTTTTCTCCTTTTCCATTGTACAAGGGAATAATCATACCTGACTTCCAATCCTCCGGGACTCTACCTTCCTCCCAGACCAATCTGCACATCTTCCACATCCATTCTGTTACATTTTCTCCCCCATCCATCAGCATTTCATCACACACTCCATCGTTTCCTGGGGCTTTCCCCATTTTAACTTTCTTCATTGCTCCCACAACTTCCATCCCACTGATTTCTTCCTGTCTTCTCACATCCCTCCATCTCCCAGCCATTCCCCAGCCACTTACACTTGCATTACTTTCATTCTCTATGTTCAATAATTCCTTAAAGTGTTCTTTCCATCTTCTCAAATTTTCTCCCATCTCCACTAGTAATCTACCATTTTTATCTTTCACTCCCCAGCTAACTTCTCTGGCACCCTGTCTAACTCTCTTCACCTCTTTACAGAACATTTTCTTACATTCCTTCCACTTTACACAAAAATTCCTTCCATATTCCTCATCCACTCTCTTCTTACACTCTCTTACTATCTTTTCACCTCTCTCTTTCTCTCTACATATAACTCTCTCTTCTGACTCTTAACTTCTTCCACGCCCCTGTTTCTCATCCAGTCACTATATGCTTTCTTCTTTTGTGCCACAGCCTCTCTCACCTCTTCATTCCACCGTGCTGTTCCCTTCACCCCCTTTCATCGTCTTTTACCCCACACACCACTTCACAAGCTGCATAGATTTCTTCTGTGAATATCTTGCACACACCTTCCACGTCCCCCATCTGCTCCAATCCATATTTACCCAATCGCTCCTCCACTTCCATCTTATATTCTGCCTTTTTTCCATCCTCTTGTAACTTTTCCACCCTCCTGAGTATGCTTATGTAAATAAAAATATGCTGACTAGACACACCTTTTTTTCCCCTCTAGTCCTCTTCTGCTGCTGTGCAATATGAGTAAATGGTCACTGTGCATCATACGGCATGCCTCCCATATAGATGATGTTAGTGAAGCCTCAATGTTAAGCTGCTCTTTATCCATCCTGCATGCATGGTTTCGAGGTTACTGTCAACTATTCCTGTGCGAACCCACGCTAGCTCACGCTGGTACCTGCTTCCAACCGCTTGCAGTGTGGCCAGATGTTTTTGTTCTTCTGGTACACTTAGTCATCCAATTATATTGGCAACATTGGAGAGCATTCAGCGAGAAATAATGCGGCACCATCGCGTCTTCGCTTGGGAGTAGATGAAAGAATTCAAGTAATCAAACAGTAAATATAATCAGAAAAACCGCGTTTTGACATTAAACCACCCTATACCTAACCAACTTTGGTCTGATCTAATGTTAACCAGCCATAATACTTGATTTTGTCTGGGAGGATGTCAAAGGTGTGACGTTGACGCTTCTTTTCTCTAAGTACTCAGTCAGATAGTGCCAATATGACAGCATGACTAAGTCTACTCGAAGAAAAAGAATTGCAAATGGCCAAGTGTATGAGCTACTGTGGTTTAAAACCTCCCGCCTCAACCTGCTATGGCTCGCAACAGCATGCCCACTCTCAGTCCGAATGCACCCTAACACAGCCACCTCCCCGTAGACCAATATGGCAATAAATATAGAAGGTAAGAAAGAAGTGTTAGTTAGCTTCCTAACCGCACGAGAATATCGTCCATAGAACTAAGCTGATATTGTTTTCTTTTCCATCTGCCATTCATAAGCAGACTTGGTAGCCTTATCTCATTACTATGCTAGAAGCCACATGGTAAAAAAAAAAAATGAATAATTAAGACCCAGAAGTTTACAGTTACAACAGGTCTTGCAGGGTGAGTCTGGGTGGAATATCTCTCCCCGTTTTATATGAAAGATCATAAGAAGTGAAGATAATTGCAGTAGGCCATGCTAGGCAGCTCCTACACGAGTGTGACAACAAGAATAAAACAGGGATAACAATAAAGAAGCTCTCCCGAGCCTACCAAACCCTCCAACAGACACCAGCAGGAAATGGTAAGAAAGAACACGCAGTATAGAAAAACTGACATTGACTTGGAAATTTTAAAGTAAAGTGCAAAAGGAGATTCATGCAAGTAGAATAAATCTGCTAATCACCAAAACATACTGATTAATCCACTGAGATTCTACCTATCGAGTCTGACCTGATTGTGAAGCAAGTTAAATTTAATCTGACATATTAGGGACCGATATTTACCACCATGTTACTATTTTTGTTTTTAGTTTACAGAATGTCTGGTGCTGGAGAGGGACCCTTCACGTGGTGGCACCGATATGACAAGGTGGACCCATTGCCTGGTGATACAAATCTCCCGCACCGCACACCCTATCCCCCAAAAGGAGGATTGTGGTCCACAGGAGAAGGGTAACTTCAACCTGCAGTCACTGGGTTCACATCCAGACGAATCTGGGGTTGCAATTACTACTACTTGTACTACTACTACTACAACTACTGCTGCTACGGTTACTATTGCAGTATGTCTGCTTAGAGGGTGCAACGATATTAATCCATACTTAATATTATATTTTACGAAAACTCATCACAAAATTAAATAACTGTCATGATTTTATTTATTTTTTCTATGATTCACTTGAGTTTCTTTGTAGTGTCTTTTTGTGGGGGGGCTTTATGGCCACCACCCTCTATATGGGTCATTAGGCCAAATTAGATGAAAGATAGAAGAGACCAACTTGTCTTCGCTGCACCAGCACTGCACGTAACAGCCATTCTAAGAGACCAGACGTGGTCATAACATATGGTAAAAGGCCTGAAGATCGGCTAGACGCACCTCCTCCCTCCTGACGATCAACACTGGTCAAATCTCCTCACCCTGGTCGGCAGCCCAGAGCAGATCATAGAGGTTGGAGTAGATCGTGGCTCCGAGCTGGTATGACCGGGTGTGGGTGGTGAGGGTCAGGAAGTGTTGGTAGGAGGCTATGTCTAGCTGATCCTTGTGGTTGATGATGGGAGGGCGAGATGGGGTGCGCTCCACTGCTGGAGGAGGGAAGGACTCAATGACCTCCTCGGCCAAGGAACTGGTCAATGTCGCCTCAGCCACGGAGGTGGTGTCAGAGGAGTCCTGCCCCTCCTTAGTCTCTGAAGGCAGATGGTATCTGTCGGCAGTGGTCGTTGCCATGTCCTTTTCCAAAGTCGGGTTAGTAATTGGGGTAGCAGTCTGCCTGTTGAGAGGGGCATGCAGCCGTAGCCTTTTCCAGCCCGGTGCTCCCATCAGCGAGGAACTGAGTGTACAGTACATCAGTACATCATGGGCAAAGCACTCAGGGATGACAAGACAAGGCAGCCCATTCTCCTCAAGGATCTGAGGTAGGAAGATGCACAAAGCCCCCTTGTCACCCCCTCAAAAAGCCTTCAGCATCGCGATGCACATCTCCATGACGGTGTTTAGCTCCCGAGGACTCAAAGGATCCCTGATCTGACGTCCCTGGGCCGTGAGACGTCGCCGTACATGGGCAGAACCCTACACGGCCACACCTCCCAGCCCAGTAACATCCCGAGCCTCAGGACCCTTAGGGGTCCCAGAGAGACTAAACTCCACTGTCTCTCCATCCTCAAGGGAGAGTTGGAGGTGCCATGGGTTTGGTTTAATGACTGCCTGGCAGTGCATAAAAACATCAATGCCAGTACCCTAGCATTTGATGAATCCGTACCCTGCTCCAGCATTAAACTAAACCACGGTCCCTCTGATCTTCTGAGATGCTGGAGACTGTGGTCTACTGGATACCACCCTTCATGGGTCGCAGGCAATAGCAGTAGCAGGAGATGTGTATGCCATGGCTGTCAGTCGTCCTCTCTCTCAGATAAAAGTTTTTTTTTTTTTTTTGGCCTATCGACCATTGGGACAAAGCCCCTGGTCATTAAGGCCATATATATATATATATATATATATATATATATATATATATATATATATATATATATATATATATACAGTTACTCATATATACATATATATATATATATACAAATATATATATATATACATACATACACACACACACACTTCGATGCATATATACAGACATACTTTCACTCACACGTGTATATATATATATATATATATATATATATATATATATATATATATATATATATATATATATATATATATATATATATATATATTTTTGGCCTTACATTATAAACAAAAATGCCTAATCTAAAGAACCTGAAACTAACCACCTACCTGACATATCACTAACCTATACTAAATCCTAAAGAGACAAATAACTAAACCTACACTAATGGTAGAAAGGCCTCGACCAAGAGAACATCATCGATTGCAGATATGTAATGCCTCTCTACATGACACACCTGCACTCATCACTTGGTGACTGTCAGTCGAGGCACAACCTAATGTAGGGGACATCAATATATGAAAGAGAACCAGACAAGTCAGGAATATTTCCATATACGACAGCTGTCGGCCCTAATTAGTAACTTCAGGAATATGGTATAATGTATTTGCATAATATGCACAAAAAGTGAAGAACCTCGCCCAACAGACCACCATCGACTACAAGTGCCCAATACCTTTCTATATTGCACACTTGCGCTCATCAGCTGGTGACTGTCAGTCGAGGAACGGGATTTAATGTAGAGGACATCAATATTAGAAATAGATCAGTGGGTGGAGGAACTATTTCAAATACGTCAACTGTCAACCCTAATTAACAGTACAATATATACATATTTAAAGTTGATAAAAACCATAACCACACAGTAAAAAAGTCACATCACTCTGATCAGTCCGGTCTCTCTCAAGAAAGCCATCAATTTATCAGTCATAACACTGTCCCCATCACCCAGGATGGTGGAAAGGGTAAATGGGACGTCTACTGAGCCGCAGTAATTTATAAGTGAAGCACGTTCACGAATAAATCGCCGACAGTGCAGGATGATATGACTGATAGATAACACCACATTACAGACGTCACAGTGCGGTGGGAAGCGTCTTTCCATATATGGTTTCATGTGAGTTAAAATGGTGGCATTGAGCTGTATTCTAGCCAATACTTTTTCTTCAAGGCGACTGGGGTGGTTAGCAGTGTCCCAGTCGCCCAGATGCGGCTTACAAGTTGGAATATTTAGTCTGGTCCATTGACCTTGCCACAGAAGATTTATTGATTTCTTTCCGAGAGAGAGACTCGACCGTAGATCACGAGGAACGTCCCAAGTCTCCTCGAGCTCTACAGCCGACATTGCAAGTAAGTCAGCCTGCTTATTGCCGTAGATACGACAATGACCAGGCACCCAGATCAGCGTGAATGACTTGTTGCATGAATGCAATTTATTAACGATGCGGCCCTGGATCTTGTGAGAGTCCGTAGTACAAGATGCAATTGCCTGAGGGGCTGATTTTGAATCAGAAAATATGACAAATGAGTCATGCCTAGCATTGAGAGCATAGTCTAAGGCTTTGACAATAGCAAAAAGTTCGGAGGTAAACACAGATGTATGAGTCGGCAACCGATACCTAAGTGCACATTCAGTCAACCACACACTTGCACCCACACATTCACTCGACTTGGAGCCGTCGGTGTACAATTGATGGGACCCCAAGTGACGAACAATGATGTTACGAAACAAGTGGTGGCCCTCTGCCTCTGGCGCCTTGGCCTTTGGTGCTGGGAGCCATGATACATCCACTGTAAAAACAGGTGGCTCCCAAGGCGCTATATTTTTAAACACCAACTTGTCACAGTCACTGGGGTCCACACCAAGCTCCTGAGTCAGTAAGTGGAGGTGAACAGCAAGTGGCTGACGCACTCCCCACAGAAGGTGGTGGTATTGACGCAGGGGGGTACAGGCCACATTGCCAATATTACTTTTCCTTAATGTTCGTAACCCGTACGATAATGCCAGGTGGTCATGGCGAATATGGAGGGGAGGCACATTCGCCTCCACTTCCATACGAGCTACACGGGTACACCGGACGGCTCCAAGACACAGTTGCAAACATTTATTCTGTAGCACATCCAATCCTTTCAGTGTGGCATCGGACGCTGAGCCATACACCTGTGCGCCATAGTCTAGCTTTGATCGAATGAGGGACTTATACACCATTAATAAAGATTTTCTGTCGGCACCCCATGTAGTACCCGCTAGGTACTTGAGGACATTTATTGGTTTATTGCAACCAGCAAGCAAAGTATTAACATGAATTTTAAAGTTCAAACGATGATCAAAATGAATTCCCAAAAACTTTATAGCATTCTGAAAAGGTACCGCCTGATTATCCAAAGTTAAGCACAAATTAGGTACGTTACGAGTTGTAAAAACTACAGCGGCACACTTACGGACGGAAAACTTAAATCCCCACTGCAAGGCCCATTGGTGGACGGAGTCAAGGGCTGCTTGAATCTGCCCAGCCGAAAATTGTGCATTACGGGAGGAGTGCCATATTGCACAATCGTCACCATAAAGTGAGTATTTAAGATTCCTGGGGATGGGAGCTGATGACAGAATATCATTGATCATAATACTAAATAAAGTAGGACTAAGCGCACTTCCCTGCGGCACCCTGTTTTCCTGGATAAATATATCTGATGTTATGTTACGGGGCAATTTGACAGAGAAAGTCCTGTCCCTTAAGAAATTTGAAATAGGCAAATTTCCTCTTAAACCATAAGCATAGAGCTTCATTAGTATACCATGTCGCCATGTCATGTCATAGGCCTTTTGGATGTCCATGAACACCCCTATCATGAATTCTTTATTGGCAAATGCCTCTGAAATACAATGCTCCAAATGCAATAAATGATCTAGTGAACGTCTGTATTTAAGGAAGCCACATTGTTGATCATTTAACAAATTCTTCAACTCTAAAACAAAAAGAAGCCTGTTGTTTACCATTCATTCCATGACCTTACATAGACAAGAAGTCAACACAATAGGAAGAAATGAAGTGGGTTTCATAAGACGACCAGCCTCTTTGGGTATCGGTATGACATGCACAAAGTGCCATGAGTTTGGGAACGTTCGAGACGCCCAAATCTCATTCTACAGTGCTAACATCTTAATCAGGTTGTCCTGATTAAGATGCTGGATCATACCGTACGTGATGGTGTCTGGTCCGGGGCTGGTGTCTTTACAGGATTTAAGGGCAAGGAGCAGGTCATCTAGCGTAAACTTTTGGTTGTACGGGGAGTCTACGTCATCTGTGGCAAAGTCAATGATCTGTAGCTTAACCGTGCATTTATGATGTTGGAAACGTGGATCATAATTGGCTGAGCTACTTACATGAGAAAAACTCCTAGTGAGGATGTTAGCAACGTCCACGGGCTCGTCATAGATGTTATTATTGACCTGCAGGGTTGTAATAGGGAAGTATGGGCCTTTATTATTTAATATTCTTATGGTGGACCAGACTTTACTTAATGGTGTTGTACGAGTCACCGTGGACACAAAGGACTGCCAGGAGTCACGTTTGGCCCTTCTTATTATTCTCCTTGCCTCAGCCCGTGCCTGTTTGTATGCAATAAAATTTTCCTCAGTGGGCTGACTATCAAAAATCCTGTATCTCCTATTGCGTTTCCTTAATGCTTGTCGGCAATTCGGCGTCCACCAATGTGCTCTATGCTTTGCATGAACTGTAGAAGTCTTGGGAATAGCAGCCTCAGCTGCGTGTAATATGGAAGTAGCTACATTTTCAACCTTAACATCTATGGTCTCCCCAGATATATCTAAATTGGCGATCCTTGAGAAGGATCCCCAATCTGCTTTCTTATAGTTAAATTTTGGAAGTGGAGGGTCCGAAATGATGTCGCGTGTATAAGAAAGACAGATGGGTAAATGATCACTTCCCAAGGAGTCGTCGTATGGGTCCCATGAAAAATCTTGATGTATACCAGGGGAGGCCAAAGATAAGTCAATGGCCAAAAAGTTACCAGTATGATCATCTACACGAGTCGTTCTACCATCGTTCAGAAGACAGAGGTTGGACTGTAGTATTAGGTCTGCTACTTGCTCCCCACGACCATCAATCCTCCAGCTACCCCATTGATAGTGATGGGCATTAAAATCGCCCAACACTAACTTATTTCCAGGAAGATGTTCGAAAAGTGAATTTAAAGCATCACTATCAATGGGGCCATGTGGAGGACAGTACAGAGAGCAAATAGACAGATACGTGTTATTAAATTTTACTCTGCACGCGACAGCTTCCAGAGTAGAATTTAGAATCACTTCCGTTTGTGGGTGTGATTTGTGTGTGTAAATGGCAACTCCGTGACCTTCATATCGTCTATATGAGTGGTAGTGTCTGAACTGTGGAGGATCAGGATGATCCTCCAGGTGCGTCTCCTGTAAACAAATAATGTCTGGCCTGTGTAGTGAAAGCAAGATTGCTATATTTGGTAACTTATTCCCGACACCTCTACAATTCCACTGTAATAGAGTGAATGCGGCGGTTTAATATTTTCGTTGGGGGCCAGTGTGCAGTGTCTTTTTCTGTCGCCTGCCGGCAGGCGAGTGACTATCGGGGGACCTATCCCGGTGCTTGTTCACGGAAACCTCCATATCATCATCAATTACTAGATTCCCTGACTCCCCCGAGGAAGAGCTAACCTTCCTCTCCCTCACTGGAGTGAGAACTGGAAGAACATGAGGAAGAGATTGTTTTGTGAGGGTGGTCATGTTACTTTTATTAGGCTTGTCGGGCTTTGCTTTAGGCCGTACTGATGGAGAGGCAGCAGCAGCCTGAGAATAGGTTGAAACCTTAGGGATGTCAGTGAGAGAGTTGGAGCGGATGGGAGGTCGAGATGGAGAGGTACTGTGAGTGGCAGGAGGGAGAAGGACAAGATCAGTCTGCGTCTCTACAGAGCACATCACAGGACGGGACATTACTGCCAAAGCATAGGACCTATTCGGCGTGGGAGTTGCATGCAACTCCTTCACCTTTTTCCTAGCTTTGTTATAGGAAATGCCCTCAGTTGCCTTCACTGTGCAGACCTCCTTCTCCTCCTTCCACTTGGGACAGTCCCTAGAGGAAATGGAGTGAGTGTCCTTGCAGTGACAACAACATACCGTCTCAGATGTACAATGGTTCGCATCATGACCCTGGCTTGCACACTTGCCGCACACTGGCTGGGAAGCCCGACAAGTCTTTGCACCATGCCCATACAGCTGGCATTTCAGGCAACGCAAAGGGTTAGGGATGTAAGGCCGAACATGAACAATTTCGTATCCAACTTTGACAGAACTGGCAAAGGACACTTTGGCAAACGTCAAGACAATGGTTGCCATCTTCGTCGTTATGCCTTCTGAGTAGCGAGTAATGAATCTAGCCTCAATTACGTCTTGGTGCGCCAATTCACTTACGATTTCGTCCTCACTCATCACCATGAGATCCCTGCAAGTGACAACACCCTTGCAAGAATTCATGGAGACTGGGATTTTCGGCTCGACATCGTAAGTGTGGAATTTGCGCAGTTTCATCAAATCTCTTACTTGTGCCGAGTTAACTGTTTTGATTAGGAGATCTCCGTTCGCAAGTTTTTTTACTTGTTCGACTTCTCCTGCACAGTGGTCAATCACCTTCTTGATAAGGAAGGGATTGAGACTGGACAGGGGAGTGGAACCTAGCGCATGGAGAGTTACATAGGTCGCATTGTCCACTGGGACGTCAAGCGGGGATCGGGTCTGGCGTTCGTCCATCTGGGGGTGGTCAGTCCTGTCATGCCTACTTTTGTCAGGATCACCTTCCCCCCTGAAGGGGGAAGAGGCAGCAGGGGCGTCCGTCATAGTGACCACTCCCCCCGTGAGGGGGAATTGGGAAGAAAGAGAAAAACGACCAAGGGGCAAAGTACCTGGGGAAGACCCACCTAGGCTGAGATTACCCTCTCAAACCACTCTAGGGAGGATGCGCCTGTGTGTGACTCACACCCCAGAGCGATCAGTGGGGGGTAAACTCCAGAGGTGAGTAAGCAAAGGCAATCTCAGGAAACAGATATAGACACTTACTATATCTACTAAGGCCAGGGAGGAAAATGAGATCTAGCTAACCTAACTTTTATTCCCCTATTTACAAAACTATTGCCGGTGAGGCAGCCCTAGATCGCTATAAGAGAGAGCAACGAATACACGACTGCACTCTCCGCAACCATTCATCAAAGTCATAAAAGTATATACAGTCAGCCTTATATATAACTGGGGGGGGCAAGGTGACTCAATGGTAGAGCATCAGACTTGGGACCAGGGGATCATGAGTTCGAGCCACGCCCAGTAGCTGCCATGCCAGGAGGGGCAGCGCCCGCCTGCCACCAAGCAGAACTATATGATCTAATAAGGTCTAGCTCAGTGGAACATTTCCCTTTCTCTTTATATACAACTGAACCCCTTCATTATAAATCACCAGAAGAGCATCTCTGACTGAATCCATACCGACGATCAAAGAAAAGTTTACACATGGACAGATGCTTCAGAATCATATTTAAGATAGATTCAAAGGCTTTAGAAGTACAAATGATGAGACTGTTTTGGTGATAACAACAGGATTGATTGATGAATGGATGGAAGCAATTTTCCCGGCTATGCAACAGGTACGGTTAAATGATGCTGGGTTTCAAAGATTACGACTAAAAAGAAACAAGAAATAGACACAGAGATAAGGCTAAAATAAAAACGAAAAAGCAATCAAGTCATTAAACATCAAATAGAAAAATAATAAAAAACAGCGCATAAAAGCAAACACAAGGCGGCAGCTGACTTTTTTAGAGTTAGAAACATGCTGAATGAGAGGAAACTTCGAGAGAGAGAGAGAGACAGAGAGAGAGAGAGAGAATGTGTGTTGTTTCCAAACATTTAACAGGTGTAATAATTAAGGTAAAGCCAAAAAAATAAAAACTTGTGAAATGTGTTACCTGGACGCAATTGTCCAGCTGTGACTGGCAAAACTCCATCGTCCTTGGTTTACTGCATTGAGTTAGTGCTGGGGAGAGGAAGGAAGTTATTGTGAGATTTTGACACATGAGTGAAATGATGTGGCAGTAAAGGTTGCTGCATCCCAGCATGACCATCTCTCTCTCTCTCTCTCTCTCTCTCTCTCTTTATATATCTGAGATGAGTCATTGGATTATATATATGAAATGAGGCTTTGGGTTATTTACCCTTTCACGTGCGGATAAGTTACTAAGTTTTCTGTGCCATGACGCATTAGCTTTTCTCCCCTCCCCCCCCCACCCACTGCATGCTCCAAAAAAAGTGGATTCTCGGCTTACTTTCACCACCCAGATATATTTATTTTGCCACAAAACCCACATATTTCTATTCGTCGATGTTTATTCTACACGATAAGCAAAACACACACACACACACACACACACACACACACACTATACGTACATTAGGGCCATGTGAATAAACATTCAGGACCATACATCTCACTTCCCAGCATCATAAGTCGCATGTTCACTAAACAATCTCTACATGTTATACATCTTTGGAAAGAGAATTTTATTAGCTTTCGAATGCCGGAGGTCCCAGTTTGATACGAGGTAAGGTGTTTGAGCAATAAGCGAAAAAGTAAAACACATTTCCAACAGACAACAGATTTTTTTATATGGGGAGGTCTAGTGAAAAACTTTTCTCTCCACTGTTATATTTTTATTTTATGATCCTATGCAGAACTTCATTGGCTTTCATTTGAGACCAAACGGTGATCCTAGGCCTTTTGGTTTTCAAGAAAAATGCAAGAAACTATGTCGTGACTGTAGGGCAATTTCCTGCCTTCCTCTAAACTACTGCACATATTTCACGAATTCTTTATACACTAGATATGCACAATATAGTAACATGATTCACTGTCACTATTTTTTATAGCTGAATACTCACATTTTGTGCAGGGTAGAGGCAGTGTAGTTGATTAGAAACAGTAGCACAATCTTCGTTAGGCCAACGGCTGATAACGACAAGGAATGCTTCATAGACATCAAATTTCCTATTGCAAACACCAAATCTAATCACAACAGTCCCCAAACACTATACACAAGCACTAGTGGTATAGTGAAATATGTTGCATGGTCGGGACAGGGGTAAGAGCGGAAATTTAAAGGGATAGAACTGCACAGTACCTTCCCCACTCACAGCTCATTTGGTACTGAATAACCTGTCTGCTCTCTTGCTTGTATCAGGACTCACAGTCACCAACTCATTACTTTTGATGAGGAGCAGGGAAGCTATGACGCCTTCTAAAATTATGCCGATTGGCTGAAAACTTTTTCTCTGATGAAAGTTTTTATGCTTTAATGATGACAAAAGCATCAATTTGTATGGGCACAGCCACACCCTAATGATGACAAATGTGTCATCGTGTGCGGAAGGGTTTATATATATATATATATATATATATATATATATATACAGTAGACTCGCACAGTGCATGAGAGATTGGGTGGCCCACGACCTCGTGCACTGGGAATTCGTGCACTGAGAATACATAATCTTATGGGAAAAATTACATATGGCCGGTACCCCCTAATACCAGGACATTTTTTGGCCCTCAGAGACAAAAAAGGTCAAATTTTTCATACATTGTACTACAGACATAGCTGCAATAACAAAAAATATGAGCAGTCACCTTAACAACAGTAGACAACAGGCCTGATGGATTTAAGCAACAAGAGGTCTGAGGCACAGCAAATGCACTTACAGTGCCCCCACCACCACCCCGGCCGCACCACGGTTGTTTAACGGTTGGCAATGTTGTATTATTCCAGGCTTTGACGAAGAAATTTACGGTCTGTTGAATATTACATTTCTTCCAGAATGCAGCAACAATCATTATGGTGGGGGTTGCAGGTATGCCAGGTGAAGCAGGTGAGTCAGGTGGGGCTGTGAAGGTGGAGAGGGAGGTGGCTGGTGAGTCAGGTGGGGCAGTGGAGGACGGTGGTGGGTGAGTCAGGGGAGGTGGTGAGGGGAGGATCCTTCCTCTCCTCCTCGCTACTGCTCACATTATCGGCAATTTCCTTCATCTCTTCTTGCTTGTTTGTTTCATTCCTCATCTTGTTATGGACGTATTGGCAGTATAACAACTTGGTATTCACGAAATAAACATCATTATTATAGAAACTGGGTATCTAATCTAACTTACTGTTATTGCTGAAAACGTTATTATTGAAGCTGTTATTGGCGATATCTTTTTGTAGACTCCTCTTGAGCACCTTCTCCATGAACCTCTAGGTCACTATTGGTGCGTTGTATGGGGGGGAGGGGTCGCATGCTGATGGAAAATAGCATTTCTAAGCCACTTCTTGCCTCTACCTTGTGTTTTGTGTGGTAAACTCGCGCATTCAAGGCTTTTCATTATGATTTTTGGTCACTCGCGCACAATGCGATTCGCGCAGTGATGATGCGCACTGGGCGAGCTTACTGTATATATATATATATATATATATATATATATATATATATATACTCACCAGAAAGGAGTGTGACTTGCTTGTTGTGACACTCACAACAATGATACCCACATGACCCACGTCCCATACCACCTGCCACAGCTTGCCTCAGCATTGTGTGGACGGTCGCTGTGATGAGGAGTTTATTTGCTTATTTCCTTGCTCCTCATTTCCTCTCAGAGCTCTGAGCACGTGGTTCCAAATTAACTTTAGTTATGTCTAAGCACCCCAAAAGTGCTATGAACACAAGAAAAGCATTTATTCTAAATGAAAATCTAAAATTGTTGGACAATGTGGCGTGTGATGTGAGAGCTAAAATGCAAATGATCAGAGAAAATGAATCGGGTGTGTTTACGAAGTGGATGGTTTTCTTTGTTGGAAGGAAAAGCTAATGATGAAGGAGCAGTAATATTCATGTTTTAGCCTTTAGTGCAACATGTGGGAAAAAAAAGAAAAGGGGCTTTGTGCCCGATCTGTGTTATTAATTGACAGTCTTTGGTCGAGAAATTTCATATCTTAAGATATGCGAAGACACTATGTGTTGACAAAAATAGTTACCATAGGTAAGATAATTATGTGAGTTCATTTCTTGTGAAACATACTGTCATACAAATTACAGTATACTGCTTGGCTGACTTGTTTACTGTATTATTCATGATTACTGCATTTGTGTGTGTATATGAGAAGTGAGAAATACACAATCGCTTCATGCTGAAGACTTTTTTATATTTTTTTCCTTAGTTGTTGATGACTAATGGGTTTCAAAAATAGTTTCACACTGCATTTTATTTTTTTTTTATGAGCCGAAAGTGATTCCTGGTGAAATATGTGTGATGATGGGGGGGGCCATTATTCATGTGTCATTTAGGTAAGTAAGGACTTTCAAGAGGCTTAGTGGCAATCCTTGGTGATTAAAATTTTTATGGGGATTGTTAGGGGGGAAAACTAATCAGTTAGGTTAGATTAGAAAGCAGTATGCTCTGATGTGTCCAGTCAGTGAGATCGTATGTAAACGGGTGTTTTAACCCCTTAACCGAGGGGTGTCACTTTTGTGATGCTTGGGAGCAAGGGATCATACTGCGGGGCATCACTTTTGTGATTCTGTGTTATTTTGAATTCGCCCAGGCTTTCAAGTGGTGGCTTGTATCATCTATCAGTACTGTCTATGTCCAACACTAGTCAGCACACCTAATATCATCTGTACTCCCATCCATTGTTGACAATTTAGCCATTTCTCCCCATTCTTGACTCCCCTCCCTACCTCCCCTCCATTACCTTCTCCTCTCGCCCGCCCGGCCGTGCTACGCTAAGTAAATCTTCCCTGGAATTTACCACTGATTTCATCCATTGAAATAAGCTCTATGCCCTATTCTTATACCAAATAATATATACAAGAAAGAAATAAGGTAAGTGATAGTGCCATACACCTGGAATTGGCTAATTATCACTTGACAACACCTCACGTGCACTCGTTCGCTAACTTTTGCTGTTTATTTCCTCCTTGAAATAAGCCATATAATCTATTCTCGTAATAAAAATATATATAAGGAGGGAAGGGAGAAGTCTAAGTGATATTTACATTCACCTGGAACTACCTAATTTATAATGTATTGTCTAGATTTCCTGCCATTCATTTCATACCTATATATTAGCAGCTCTTACGAGGCTGACGTTGGCAGTAATGCACTCTCCCTAGGTAGGCCACCCCGGCCCACCAGTATCAGTTTACTGTCGTCTTTCAAGGTGAAAGTACGTCGGATTCGCGCCTGCTTAATTCCGCCGCTTTTTAGCCCCATGCAAAGGGCCCTGTGACCTCTACTCCCTACTAAACCTCGTGTGGAAAGAGGTAAAGGGCTGACAAATGATAGAGAGTGACTACAATCTTTCTGGTGAGTAAAACAGTGCAAGTGGAAATGTAAATAATGTGTAAATAATGTGTAAACAGCAAATGAAAGCAGTGAATGTAAATATAAGTGAACAGTGGAAAATAGTTTTATAAGTTACTGCAAGTGACAGTGCCTAACACAGTTTAAATAAAATAGAAATGTAAATAATGTAAATAAAATAGAGAACGTAAATAGAAATGTAAATGAGTAGTATTATAAGAATACGAGTATATATACTAGGAGTAATGAAAGTGAAAGTTTCACTCTAGCATGTATGAATATTATTAGTTATGAGAGTGAAGGTGAAAGTGACATTCACTCTCAACGCTAGTATACGGGACGAAAAAGTGAAAGCAATGTATTTTACTGAAAGAGAAATTAAATGCCTACAGTGACAATAAACTACTATTACTGAAGGAAACTTATGGATAAAGACTGAAGATATATATGTGTTATATAGTAATAGAAATATAAACTGTGAGTGTTTTTATGAATAATAAATGACAGAACACCAGCAGCGAACGATCACAAGTGGGAAGGTCATATATGCGCTTGTAATTTTCATTCCTTTCACAGTGTTTGTTTTTTTTGGAGTATGGATTCCAAATTATTTGAAAATCATAGAATAGTGTTTCTAGTGGTAATATCAGGCTGTGGTAATCATATTACGGGTTGTCGGGTAGTGTAAAGTGGAGACTTCGTTACCCAACTTCAGAGGTCTCCACAAGTCCTAAGGTACTCGACGAAGGCTCAACAAACACCCCAGGAGAAAGCTGAAGGTATGTGCCATAAGCATATATGATTTTAATAATCTAGGACATATAACTGATTTTTGGCAAATATTTTTAGAGAGTCTGTCAGAGCACGAATATGCCCGCAGGAGCCGCAAGTCAAAGCAAAACAAGCCCGCGGTTAAGGGGTTAAGGCAGACATATTTGTGATAATCTATCTTTTAAAATATTTTAAATGAAAAATATGAGGTTTCTAGAACCTAACCTCCTATTTTACGTGTTAATATATGTAATATTTTAGCGCAAAATTGATTTTCTATGAGGTTCTGCATAACCTGTCTCATGTTTACTGTAACAATGGTGGTTTGGTGGCAGACGGGCAATGCATTATGGGACTACGTCAAGGGCATGGAGTGACGTCACGTCTCACATCGCTAAATGCGTAAGACAAATTAAATGTGCGGGATTGGTATCTTTTCTAACCTATTGGTAAAAGCGAAACTTGAAAACCTGAAACATGCTACGCAAGGGACAACTGTGTGTATATATATATATATATATATATATATATATATATATCCCTTCAAGTATATACCGGTATACAATCATATCATTGGCGATACATCATACACCCTTGTCTCACTCCTTTGTTCATGTTTATGGACTCCTTTAAAAATATACGCTACACTACCAGCATTAAGAAAATTACTGTGTTCAGCAGCTCTCCATCCACACCACAGATCCGCAAAACGTTCCATAATCCTTCCTGTTCACCTTGTCTTATACCTTTTCCAGATCCATAAATGTCCCCCCTGTGGCGGGGGGGACACAACCTGGCCGCACTATGGGGTGGTACTACTACTCTGCGGCCAGGTTGTGTTAGGAAGAATACTGCCACCGTATTCCCTGCGTGTCGTAATAGGCGACTAAAAGGGGCGGGGTGAGGGGACTAGGGACCCCCTCCTCTGTTTTTTAGTTCCTAAAAAGAGACAGGCCAGAGAAAGGGATGGGGGATGGAGTTATCCCCGTACCCTGAAGATTGGGTCTATGAATGTGCGTGGATGTAGTACAATTGAGGCTAAAAGGGAGGAGATTGGGAGAATGTTTGTGAGAAGAAAGTTGGATGTGTTAGCTTTGAGTGAAACGAAGATGAAAGGGAAGGGGGAATCTATGTTTGGAAGTGTGAATGGAAGATTGTCAGGTGTTGATAGAGGAAGGGCAAGAGAAGGTGTGGCCTTGTTAGTGAGTCCGGAAGTACAGCAGTGTGTGATTGAATGGAAGGAGGTGTCATCGAGACTGATGTGGGTGAAAGCAGAAATTTGAACGTGAGTTGTGGGTGTTTGTGAGTGCATATGGGCCTGGTAGTGAAAGGGATGAACAAGAGAGGAGTCTTTCTGGAATGATGTTGATGAGTGTCTGCAGAGTTTTGGAGCGAATGTGAATGTGGTAATGATGGGAGATCTGAATGCTAGAGTGGGAAATGTAGCAGTTGAAGGCGTAGTTGATATGCATGGTGTGCCTGGAAGAAATGAAAATGGGGAACGAATGATAGCGATGTGTGTTGAGCGAGAGATGGTGATTGGGAATACGCTGTTTGAGAAGAAAGATATTTATAAGTATACATGGGTGAGACAGGAGGGTGGAAGGGTTGTTGATAGAGCCTTGATGGACTATGTGGTTGTGTCTACGAATGTAATAGGAAGATTGTTGGATGTGAGAGTTCTGAGAGGGGAGGGTGGAGGTATGTCTGACCACTACCTGGTGGAGGGAAAGTTAAGAGTAGGTAAGAGATGGGTGAGAGCTAGGAGGGTTAGGTGTGGCAGGGAGGTTTTGAAAGTGAGTGAGTTGGATAAAAGAGAGAAAAGATAGAGTATCAGGAGAAATTGAGAGATGAGTGGAACGCAGTGAAAGATCGGGAAAATGGCAGCGTGGAGGAGGAATGGCAGTTGTTTAAGAGTGCTGTGGTGGGGCATGCAGAAGAGGTGTGTGGTGTGAGACATGTGGGTGGTGGTGTAAGAAAAGGAAGTGAATGGTGGTGCGAGGAAGTAAGTATGGCTGTGGCTGAGAAGAGACGTGCATATGAAGTGTGGCTGCAGAGGAAGGATGAGATGTCATATGAAAGGTATAAGGAAAAGAGGAATAGAGCGAGAAGGGCTGTGCGTGATGCTAAAGTGGCAGCAGATGAGAGGTGGGGTAGGCGGCTGACAGAGAATTTTCAACAGAATAAGAAAATGTTTTGGAAAGAGGTGAAAAGGGTGCGAAAGGGAGAGTCTGGGAAGGAAGAACGAGTAAAAGCAGAGGATGGAAGGATGTTAATTGAGATGGATGCAGTAAGGAAGAGATGGGCAGAGTATTTTGAAAGATTGTTAAATGTAGAGGAGGAAAGGGTGGCTGAGATTGTGGCAGATAGAATGGTGCAAGGAATAAATGTGTTGGGAGAGTTGAATGATTCTTTGATCACGAAGGAGGAAGTGGAGAAGGCAGTAAAGGAGATGAAAACAGGGAAAGCTGCAGGTATGGATGGGTGTGCTGTGGAATGCCTGAAGGGTGGTGGAGTGAATATTGTTGACTGGTTAGTAAGATTATTGAATGTGTGCTATGAGAAAGGTATGGTGCCAGTTGACTGGGCAAGTGCTTGTGTGGTCCCGTTGTATAAAGGCAAGGGTGATAAGTATGAATGTACTAGCTTTAGGGGTATAAGTCTGTTGAGTGTTGTAGGTAAAGTGTATGGTAGAGTGTTAATTATGAGAGTTAGAGAGGGTACAGAGGGAGTGATTAGTGATGAGCAGTGTGGCTTTAGGAGAGGGAGGATGCGTTGATCAGGTGTTTGCTGTGAGACAAGTGTGTGAAAAGTATTTAGCGAAAGGCAAGGATGTGTTTTGGGCATTTATGGATTTAGAGAAAGCGTATGATAGAATTGATAGGGAGGCTTTGTGGACTGTTTTAAGATTGTATGGACTTGATGGTAGGTTACTAAAAGGGGTGAAAAGTTTTTTATGTAAATAGTAGAGCGTGTGTAAGAGTGGGAAATGCTGTGAGTGATTGGTTTCCCGTGAGAGTGGGGCTGCGACAGGGATGTGTGATGTCGCCTTGGTTGTTTAATATTTACATGGATGGTGTTGTAAGGGACGTGAATGCAAGAGTTTTAGGTGGTCTGAGTCTGGTAAATGTTGATGGAGGAGAGTGGAATCTGAAGCAGCTGCTGTTTGCAGATGATACTGCACTGGTGACTGATTCAGAGGAGAGATTGAGACAGTTGGTAGAGGAGTTTGGAAGGGTGTGTGAAAGGAGGAAATTGAAAGTAAATGAGAATAAGAGTAAAGTGATGAAGTGTACGAGGTTGATAGATGGTAGGGGGATGAATATAGTTTTGAATGGTGAGTTGCTTGAGGAGGTAGATTGTTTTAAATATCTAGGGTCACATGTTGCTGTGGATGGAAGAATAGATGCAGAAGTGAAGTTTAGAATAAATGAAGTAGGAAAGGTGCTGGGAGGAATGAAAAAAGTGTTTAAATGTCGTTCGCTTAGAATGGATGTAAAGAGAAGGCTGTATGAGGGTGTTGTGGTACCGACTGCATTATATGGGGCTGAAACATGGAATATGGGTGTAGCAGAGAGGAAAAGTTTGAATGTAATGGAGATGAGATGTCTGAGGAGTATGTGTGGGTGACGCGTATGGATCGAGTGCGAAATGATGAAGTGCGAAGGAGAACTGGAGTTGTTCGGGAGATGGCTGGTAGAGTTGAGCAGAGGGTGTTGCAATGGTTTGGGCATATGGAGAGAATGGATAATGAGCGATTGGTGAAAAAGATAACTAGATCTGATGTGAGAGGTGTAAGACTGAGAGGAAGATCACGAATAGGATGGATGGACAGTGTGAAGAGAGCGCTGGATGCGAGAGGGATGTCTGTTGAGCAAGGAAGAGTGGCTGTGCGTGACAGAAATAAATGGAGAGAAATTGTGAATGAATAAGTGATGACGCAGCCCTGAGGGGATATTCTCCCGCTTTTGGTCTGATCAGCTAGTCAGGTCAGGTGCGGTTAAGGGGATGGGTCTGTTATGATGTGGCAGGGGTAAACCAGTTCTGCTGTCGGGCCCTGCTGTGGATGTCACTGATTGCATTGCGCAGTTGACCCTTGTGCGTTGTGATGCAGTGAGGATCTGTCCGTTCTCCCCTTTGGGGCTAAGATGCGAATAAATGTGTTTGAATGGATGAGTAAATGGAGAGTGAGTCGTCCTGTCTCGGCTACCTCCCTTTCCTTGGGGGAAGCAGCCTAGGTATATAGATAGATAGATAGATAAATGCCGAAAATACCGTACATTCCTTCACACTTGCATTCTCCACTTTCTCACTGTAAATATTTAATCCACACATCCCCTATCACACTTGAGCCTGTATTGACCTTTGTTAAGGAAGCTCCCTAGCATCTTTTCGTTACCAGTTATTTTTGCAAACAGCTCATTAATAATCCCTTGTATGTTATTTTTGCCTTCCACGTTGGTGTTTAAAAGATAAATACAACATAAAAGGCAACAGTAAAGTAGTGTATGGGAATAAATCACTAAGGAAAAGGTATTAGGGAGTTCCCTTAATCGACTAGAATACGGGTCTTGAAAACACACTGCTCATCACTAACCAGCCATTCTGATATATTTCCCACCTTTCCTCTAATTATTCTTCCATATAAGATTCCTAAATACACTCACCAGACTAATTATACTATAGTTTTACTCACACGCATTTCTTTCACCTTTATTTTTGTACAGGAGGATAACTAAGGCATTTCTACACTCCAGTGTTATTATTTCTCATATATTAATTCTTAGTATAATTCATGAAATATACTTCTGACACTCCACGCCACGCTTACACCGGTATTCTCGTCAGTTGATGAAACTCACTAACACCATTTCCTAAGTAATTTATTTTGTTTCTACACCATACTCTCCTTGTCCGTGGTACATAAATTATTTCACGATCATTATAATTTGCATAAGTGACGTATGAAAGGATATTAACCAGCCATATCCAAAAAGAAATCGCTAAGGAAAAGGTGTTAAGGTGCTTCATTTCCTGATGATAATACGATCACATATCACATCAACGTCTGCTGCTTTAACGCTGTTTAATCTCATCACAGCATTGATACAAACAAACAAACGAATTCTGCTCACCTAACTCCCAATCAAACAGGTCCCTGAGATTAAACTTAAATGTACTATCAACATGACAGCCAAATAGTCCCGTTGACTCAGGGGCTGCCAACGTCATCACCACCATCATCATCATCATCACCAGAGTCAGCAGTGCCTTCATGATGGACGATTAAGCAGCAACTTTTCAATCTGTTGAAGAGTAAAGCTTGATTAGTCAGGTTAGGTTAGGTTAAGTTAGTGTGGTTAAGTCAGGTTGGATTAGGTAAGATTTGTTTAGGTTAGGTTAATTATGTTAGGCTGTGGTAGTTTAGGGTAATGATTTTAGGTTATGTTAGGTTTGTTAGGTTACTTTATAAACTTTAGTGTGATTAGGTTATATTAGGTTAGGTTAAGTTGGGTGTAGTTTAGGTTAGGTTGTGTTGGCCACCTCATGTTGCCCTTCTTGTTAGTTGCATTTTCTTTCTTTCTTGTTTTCGTGTGTAACTGTGTCAGGCACTTCTATCCTTCAGAATTAACTGATTTCTACCAAACTTGGAGGCAATGACCACCCTGTGACCTAGTTGTGTCTGCAAGGTTTTGGTTGCTAGCGCTACTCATTCCCGAGCAATGGCTCACTTAGATCTGGCCATCATTGTATATCAGCTAGTTTGATTATATTAATTATTTTAGGTAGGTTGTTTGTGTTGTTAGGTTGCTTTAGGTTAGGTTAGTTAGGGTTGGTTAGATTATTTAGGTTAGGTTAGAATACGACTTAATTTATTGCCTAACGAATACACGAGGGTAATTTTATTTTCTAGTGCAAGGAATAATGAAGCAAATGTTAATTGTTTCTTCCAAGAAAAAATGAAAACAAAATACCAGAGAGTTAAATTTAAGATCTGTTCGTTTTGAGATAACTGGACACACTGCATCTAAAAGACTGGAAATCATAGCTAGTTGGAAATACAGACATAAGAAGAAAGTTGACCTATTACATACTTGAAGGACTGGAAGTAACAGTAAACTCTTGCATTAAAGTTTTTTTTTTTTTTATGTGAGGAAGAAGGAACCAAAGGCCATGAGCCCGCAGTAACAGATCCCTCCAAGAGAAAAACAAAATACAGTAGAGAGCCAAATTCAAGATCCGATCATTTTGAGATGTCTGGACACACTGCGTTTGAAAGACTGGAAATACAGACAGAGGGAGACAGTTCCAGAGTTGACCTGTTCCATAAATGAAAGACTGGGAGTAACGGTTAACTCTTGCATTAGAGAGTTGGACAGAAAAGGGATGAGAGTTTGCTGCCAGACGGGTGCTACGCGCCCGTCGTAGGGGTTGAGGAATGCAAGCAGACAGTTCAGGGGACCAGTGACCATTAAGGTAGCAATAGAAAAGAGATAAAGATGCAACAGTGCGGTGAAGAGACAGAGGTTGAAGGGAGTCAGTAAGAGGAGGAGAGTTAATGAGACGAAAAGCCTTTGACTCCACCCTATTGAGAAGAGCTGTATGTGGGGAGCCTCCCCACATATGAGAGTTGTACTCCACACAGGGGTGGATAAAACCCCTGTATAGAGTCAACAATTGTGCAGGGGTAAAGAAAGAGTGGAGTCGGCTTAGCACACCCAAACTCTTGGAAGCAGATTTTACAAGAGATGTAATATGATCTTTCCAAGATAAGTCCCGAGTAAATGAAACCCCAAGCATGTTCAAAGATGATGCAGGATTAAGCTGAATATTATTAAACATTAGTGGGTATACCTGTGGAAGATTTTGTCGGGTTGATAGGTGTAAGAACTGAGTCTTAGATGCATTAAAAACATCCATATTATTTTTACCCCAGTCAGAGATACGAGCCAAATCAGACATTAGGTGTGCCATAGCCTCATCCCTTGTTTGTTGAAGTAACTGTTGAGATGGGCGTTGCGGGAACCGAATGGAAAGGTGAAGGGTGGAGTCATCAGCATATGAGTGGATAGGGTTAGATGTACAGCTTATATCATTGATGAATAAAAAGAAGAGAGGTGGTGATAGGACAGAGCCCTGAGGAACACCACTGTTGATAGATCTAGGAGAACGATGGCCGTCTACAACAGCGGCTATAGAACGACCAGAAAGGAAGCTAGCGATGAAGGCACAGATAGAAGGATAGAAACCATAGGAGGGCAGTTTGGAAATTAAAGATTTATGCCAGACTCGATCGAAAGCCTTTGAGATGTCAAGTGCAATGGCAAAGCTTTCGCCAAAGTCCCGAAAGGAGGATGACCAGGAGTCTGAAAGGTAGGTGAGAAGATGGCCAGTGGAGCGTCCCTAACGGAACCCGTACTGACGATCGGAAAGAAGGTTGTGATAGGAAAGATGCCTTAAAATTTTACTATTGAGAACTGACTCGAAAACTTTTGAAATAGAGGACGTTAAAGCAATTGGACGATAGTTGGAGGGTTGGGAGTGGTCACCCTTCTTTGAGACTGGCTGAATGAGAGCAAACTTCCAGCAAGAAGGAAAGATAACGGATGACAATTTGCTCCTAGATGGGTGCTATTCACATGCCATGGTGATGGAACGATGCGAACAGGCAGTTCAGAGGAGCAATGACTATTGAAGTAGCGATAGAAAAGAAATAAAGACTTATCAGTGCAGCAAAGAAAGAAAGTGGTTGACCGGAGCCAGTAAGAGGAGGATAGTTAGTGTGACGAAGGGTCTTTGATTCGCCTTGTTGAGAAGAGATGTTTTTTTTTTTTTTTTTTTCCAAGGAAGAAGGAATCAAAGGCCAGGAGCCCACATATTGTTTCCTCCAAGAAAAAACAAAAATAGAGCATCAGTGAGCCAAATTCAAGATCCATTCATTTCATTTCCAGATGCTTGGACACAATGAATTTGAAAGACTGGAGTAGGTAATACAGACAGAGGGAGACAGTTCCAGAAATTATCTGTTGAATATATGAGGGACTGGAAGTGGAGGTTAGCTGCTGCATTAGAGAGTTGGACAGAAACGGGATGAGAGATTGTTACTAGATGGGTGCTGCGCTTCCGCCGTAATGCTGGATGGAAGCAAGCAGGCAGTTCAAAGAAGAAGTGACCACTGAAGTAGCGATAGAAAGAGATAAAAATGCAACAGTGCGGCGAAGAGACAAAGGTTGAAGGAAGCCAATAGGAGGAGATTTAATAAAGTGAAAAGTCTTTGACTCTACCTTATTGACAAGAGCTGTATGTTGGGAGCCTCCCCACACGAGAGAGTTGTCTATGCAACCCATATATAAAGTCAACAACTGTGCAGGGGTAAAGAAGGCGTGGGATCAGCTTAGCACACCTAATCTCTTTGGAGCAGACTTCTTAAGAGAGATAATAATGATCTTCCCGAGATAAATCCCATTGGAATGAAACCCCAGTTATGTATAAAGACGATGCAGGAATGCGCTGGATATTGGTAAAAATTAGAGGTTGTTCCTGTGGAAGATTTTATCGGGTTGACAGATGTAAGAACTTAGTTACTGACGCATTTAAAACATCACTTTTACCACAATCACAGATATAAGCCAAGACAGACACTAGGTGTGCCATAGTCTCATCGCTTGCTTAATGAAGTAGCTGCTGATCTGGACACTCTGTGATGTGAATGGAAAAGTGAACAGTGGAGTCATGAGCGTTTGAGTGGATAGGGTTTAATACACAGCTTAGAACAGGGTTTCTCATTTTCTTTCTCTGAAGGTCCAATCATATTATATTCCTTCGTGGCAGAGGTCCAGATGAAAAGTCTCTTATTTATAATTAGTAATGGAATAAAACACTCTCCTTTATGTTAATACAATGGACTGTGTAGAGAGTTAATACCCTGGCCAAATTAAAAATAAGGTATAGTACTGTAGATATTTTCTTCTCCTGTTAGAAAGGTGGTTAAGTACGACAATAGAATCTACTGTTCACACTCACAAATTCTCAAAAAGACAAAATGAAACTCATCTATTGAACAATTACTAATGCCTTCCTTACATAAGCATAGTCACTTTAGCACTCCCACCACCACTTGAGCACCATACCGTGTGCCAGTAAGCAGTCTAACAATTGCCAGCTCTATCAGCTCATCATTTGAACAGGATAATGGCAACATTCTGTGGGTACTTGCAGTGCAGCTGTTAAATACAGTATTCTTGCGGCCAGGACACCCATTCTTTTGTCACCAGTGCTTATTTTTGTCGAGATGACGCTGATAATATGCTATTTAGAAATATGAAACTTTTTATGTGAGCACCTACCCACCACAAATTGACTTAGGACCTACACACAGACAGAATTGCTATGGGAGAGTTGTCTGTCGTTGCTTTGTGTTTCCACAAGTGAATTTTGGGGGCAAGAAGTAACTGGCAACTCCTCTGGTGTTGGTGGGAGGTGGTGAAACACTCAGCACGTCAGTGCACCACAGCCAAGAAACTGCTTCTCAGTGACTGCATGAAGAAGCAGTGCATTCAATTTGGGAGAGTTATCTGTCGTTGCTTTGTGTTTCCACCTCTACCAAATGAATTTTGGGGGCAAGAAGTAACTGGCAACTCCTCTGGTGTTGGCAGGAGGTGGTGAAACACTCAGCACGTCAGTGCTTGCCCAGAAGTGAGAGTGGGAGTATATGTTACCGTCGCTCCGAGCTTGCACCTCCCTCTTTTTTCATATGCATTACTATTTGCCCCGTTATTTTCCTAGAGTCGAGTTGTCATGCCTGGAAAGTACTGCTCAAGAGATGAGAGGGTCCATATCATTGCATGAAGGCAGGATAATGTCCCTATCAGCACGATTTGTGAACGTCCTGGACGCACAAAGTCGACTGTCATGAAGACTCTTGCTGCAGCGTGCGGCCTGCCACCTGATGTCATACCAGAGCACAAGCATGGCGGTGGAAAGGAGAGGCTATTTCCAGTGGTACAGATACGCTTCTGAAGAGGAAAGCAATCAAGAATCCTCGACTGACAGCAGCAGAATTCAAGAGAATACATCTCCAGCTGTTACAAGACGTCTCAATTCGAACTATCCAACACCGCTTGCAGAAGGAGCTTGGTTTGCCAAGCAGCACCGCAGCCAAGAAACTGCTTTTCACTGACTGCATGAAGAAGCAGTGCATTCAATTTGCCAAGAAGTATGCACACTGGACATCGGATGAGTGGAGAAAAGTTATGTTTTCCGATGAAAGCACATTTCAAGTGTTCCAGGTGCATTTTGCCAAGGTTCGTTGCCCTGCCTCTTGTAGTCGATATGACCCTGCTTACACGGTGCCGACTGTTAAGCACCCACAATCAGTAATGGTATGGGGGTGTTCCTCGAGTGAAATGGGAAAGGGAGGCCTCTACTTTCTTCCTAAGAACCTGATGATGAATGGTGGCCGGTGCATTCAAGTTCTGAAAGATCATTTGTTAAACTTTTTTGCTATTCATGGGTGCGACTTTTTCATGCACAATTCAGCTCCATGTCACAAGTCAAGAAAGGTGACAAAATGGCTTCAGGATAATCGGACTGAGGTCCTTGACTGGCCTGGCAACAGTCCGGATCTAAATCTGATAGAAAACTGCTGGGCAAAGATAAAGAAAATCATGGCAGAGAAGAAGACACCCAATATGGACAATCTCAGACTGAACTGACAAATTTTTGGTGCAAAGAAATGTCCTCAGATTACTCTAGAGATCTAAGTGACTCCAAGCCAAAACGCATCCAACTGGTCCTGAAAAACAAGAGAAACATAATTTCATACTAATGAATTGCATTTCATGAACGAACATTGTGCTATTCTATTATTTCTGTGTTTTTTAATACCTTGTGTGGGGAGATCCTAAGTCATTTTGCTGTAGCTATATAATGGCTGGAAGGAATAGTGGCCACTCTGTTAATCATTCGTCTCAGTAGTCTGCATTATAGCCACGAAATGGACAGGTTTGTGTTACTCCAGGTGCTAAACAATTTATAATGGTAGCCGGATGAAAACTTTATTTGAGCTGTATTTTGGGTGAAATTTATCCAAAGGTGTTAAATGTTGCGAGTCTTTCATTTCAGGAGGAAACTGAATATTCAGTGATGGAAGTTGCTGGAGTCCACACCAATGCTCGTGTGAGTCCGGATTTGGACCAAGGTCCGCCATTTGAGCACCATTGGCTTAGAACAACATTGATGAATAAAAAGAAGAGAGTTGGTGATTCGACAGAGCCCTGAGGAACATCACTATTGATAGCTTTAGGACAAGAACGATGGTCGTCTACAACAGTTGCTACAAAAAGACCAAAGAGGAAGCTAGACATGAAGGCTCTGATAGAAGGATTGAACTATAAGAGGGAAGCTTGGAAATTAAAGACTTATGTCAGGTTCGATTGAAAGCCTTTGAGATGTCAAGTGCAATGGCAAAGCTTCCGCCAAAGTCCCGAAAGGAGAATGACCAGGAGTCTGAAAGTTAAGTGAGAAGATCGCCATTGAAGAGTCCCTGGCGGAACCCATACTGACGATCAGAAAGAGGGTTGTGATCGGAAAGATGCTTTAAAATTTTTATGTTAAAAATAGACTCAAAAACTTTTGAAACACATGATGTTAAGCTATTGGGCGAGTGTTAGAGGACTGAGAATGGACACCCTTCTTTGAGATAGGCTGAATAAGTGCAAACTTCCAGCAACAAAGATGGTACAGGTTGACTGACAAGAAAGGAAGAGTTTACCTTGGCAGAGCGTAAGCACAGATGCTCAGTTCTTGAAGGCAACAGGAGGAGCCCCGTCAAGTCCATATACATTTGTTAGTATTGAGGAGAGTGATGGCAGAAAATACATGAATTGAAATTTTAATGTCAGCCATGATGAACTCAGAGAGGGGAAGTGATGGCGGAACAGCACTGGAATTGTCTAACTTGAAATTGGAGGAGAAAGTCTGTGCTTAGAGTTCTGCTTTATCAGTAGAAGAAAGAGCTACAAAGCCATCTGAGTAGAAAAGGGGAGGGAAGGATGATGAGGTAAAGTTAGAAAGATGTTTGGCAAGGTGCCAGAAAGAGCAGGAAGAGTTTCAGTTGGAGAGTTCAGAGCATTTAGTACGAATTTAATTATTTTTAGCAGGGCGAAGAACAGACTTTGCATGACTCTGGGCAGAAACATCAAAGAGATCAGATTCACGGGTGGGTTGGCTCCCATTTTTTTTTTTTAGGACTTCTCGTTGTGGACTGCATCAAAACAAACATGATTAAACCAAGTGTTTTTGCATTAGTTATAGGATATCAGAACGGAATACATGCTTCCATGCCCGAGAGAATAGTCTCCTTAATGTGCAAGGCACACTCAGATGGCTCTCGGCTATGGAAGCAGTAATCATTCCATGGAAAATCAGAAAGAACTGTCTGTGTGCCACCCAATCAGCAGCTCAAAACAGCCACAGCCGCCATTTCCTGGGAGGGTCCACAGGTCTCACTGGAGTAATAGGACAGGATAAGATGATAAGATTGTGATCAGAGGAGCCTGAAGGTGTGAAAAAATTATCAGTTTAAGCAGAATGCTTAGTTGACAGGAGGAGATCAAGTATGTTGGAACTCTTTCCAAGACAGTCAGGGATTTGGGCAGGGTGCTGTACAAGCTACTCTACAGTATGTCATTAAGAATAGAAAAGATGAAGGCTTGTTCACCAGGTGGCTCAGTGAAAGAAGAGGATAGACAAAGGCGGTGGTGAGGGAAAAGAGAAATTGGTAAGATGTGTTGCATCGTCCAAGAAAGGTAGTCAAAGAATTTTTATACTCAGTCGAGTTAAAGAAGTAAACAGCACATAATTAATATATTTAGTTCGAGAATGACACGGCAGCCGAAACAAGCGAGTAGAGAATTCAGAAGATTCAAGTTCCGGAACACAAGAGCAAGATATGTTGTTGTGTACATATACTCAACAGCCACCTTTAGTCCTGAAATGAGTAAAGAGAAAGTAGAAGAATAGAGGAAAGGATTTGCTATCAGTCGCCTCAGACAGTTTAGTCTCAATTAGGAAGAGAAGGTGAGGTTCAGAGGAGGACAGGTGGTGTTCAGCACAGAAAACGTTAGAGGAAAGGCCACGAATGTTGCGGAAATGAAGACGTGATTCAGGCAGTGGATCCAGGCATCTCACTTGGCCGTCACTGGGAGAGGAACAGATGGTGGGGCTTTGATTGTCCTCCCCCCTTCTTTGGGACTACGAGGCCTTGTATTGAGATGCCATATTGTTTTGTTTGAATTTTGAATTGGAAGTGCTGTGTGTTATGTGCATGAAATTTGGTGCTGGCTGTTAGAGGAACTTGTACTGAAGTGCATGCTGACCTACTCTCTGTGTTACTGAAACACTGAAAATGTTCAGCAAAGGAGGATGGTCAGAGACTAGTCCCGAGGGTTTATGAAACGGGAGCTCCAGCTCTCCCTGTCATCAGCTTTCCATTCACCTTGGGAGTACCACCCTGCATGAGTGGTGTGGGGAGCCTCCCCACACATGAGAGTTGTTCTCTACATAGGGGCAATTAAAACCCCCTGTAAAAAGTAAACAACTGCACCGGAGTAAAGAAGGCATGGAATTGGCTTAATATACCTGATAATCTCTTTGATGTAGACTATAAAAGAAAGGTAATATCATCATTCCCAAGTATATCCCGAGAGAATGAAACCCTAAGTATGTTAAGAGATGATGCAGGATTGAGTTGGGTATTTTAAAAAATTAGAGTATATTCCTTTGGCAGCTTTTGATGGGCAAACAAGATTACTTTCACCAGAATCAGAGATATGAGCCACGTCAGACATTAAGTGTACCACAGCCTCATCTCTTGTCTTTTGAAGTAACTGCAGAGATATGCGCTGCATGAAGCAAATGGAATTTTGAAGAATAGAGTCATCAGCATACGAGTTAATAGGGTTAGATGTACAGATTAGAAAGTCATTAACAAATAAAAGGACGAGAGTTGGTGATAGGACAGGGCCCTGTCTAACACCACTAATGATTGCCCTAGGAGGGGATAAAAGGTAGTCGTTTACAACAGCAGCTATAGAACGACCAGATAGAAAATTGGAGATGAAGGCATGGAGAGGATAAAAACCACAAGAGGGCGGTTTGGAAATTAAATATTCATACCAGACTCGATCGAAAGCCTTTGACATGTCATGTGCAATGACAAAGCTTTCTCTAAAGTACCGAAAGAAGGATGACCAGGAATCTGAAAAGAAGGTGGGAAGATCGCCAATGGAGCAACTCTGGCGTAAACCATACTGATGATCGGAAAGAAGGTTATGAAAGGAAAACTTTTTTTTAAAGAAAATATTGAAAAACTTTAGAAATACAGGATGTTAAAGAAGTTGGGCGATAGTTAGAGGGCTGTAAATGGTCACACTTCTTTGGGAGAGGCTGAATGAGAGAAAACTTCCAACAAGAAGGAAAGGTACAAGTTGACAGACAAAGGCAAATGAGTTTACCTAGACAGGGTGTAAACACAGAAGGCCAGATGTTGATGACAACAGGACGGACCCCACCAAGCCTAAATGCCTTGTTAGTGCTGGAGCCAGTGGTAACAGAAAACACATCAATTGAAGAAATTTTAATGACAGCCATGAGGAAGTCAGAGGAAGTGACGGTGGAACAGCACTCAAATCGTCTAAGGTTGAATTTATGAGAAAGTCTGAGTGAAGGGTTCTGCGTTATTAGTTGGAGCAACTGCTATAGAGTCATCAGAGTGGAAAAGAAAAGGAAAAGATGATGAATTAAAGTTAACAGAAAGGTTTTTGGCAAGATGCTGCAAGGAGCAGGAAGAATATGAGTTGGAGCATTTAGTGTGTTTAGTATGGATGAAGTTATAATTAGCGGAGTTAAGGACTCACTTAACACGGTTCTTGGTACAAATATAAAAAAGATGAGGTTCAGGAGTGGATTGGCTCCGATACCTTTTGTAGACCTTCTTGTTGTAGACAACATTAGAACAAGTTGATTAAAACACTTTTTATTTTTTTCTCATACGTTACAGGATAAGGAAAAGGAAAGTATGCTTTCTTTCCAGAGAGAATAACCTCCGTAATACGCAAGGTACCTCCGTAATACGCAAGGTACCTCCGTAATACGCAAGGTACACGAAGATGGCTCTTGGCCCTAAAAGTAATAATATTTGATGCGTTTGTAATGGGAAAAAAATATTCTGGGGAAAATCAAAATTTCAAAAAATAGCCCGGTTCTGGGACGTGGATAGTTGATCCACCCCCGGCTCCTAGGTTAAAAAAGTACTACCTGAGGGCTTCCTGATTACACAGCTCCAAATTGCCAGCCGCCACTGCTTGGGAGGGTCTGCAGGACTTACTAGAGCGATTGAACAGGTTAAGATGATAAGGCTGTGATCTGTGGAGCTCAACGGAGAGAAAAGATTAATAGAATAAGCAGAAGAATTAGCTGTAGGAAAAAGGGCAAGTATGTTGGAACGCTCCCCAAGGCGGTCTTTTTGTTTCAGTTAAGTAGTGTGATTTTAGAAAAGTATTGTGAAAGAATTTACTACAATGGACGTGATTGTATTACTGTTGTAAAGTGGTTGTGTATAGGAACCAACTAATCAGGCAGTCGCCTACAATTCACAGACCTTCGCATTTTACAAATTATCTTGTCAAAAGATGAACTTACCTCCCCAACAGTTATTTTAGGACATATTCATAAGAATGCACTGCTCAGCAGTCATGAATATATAACGTTTTTGTATTTAAAAATGATAAGTTTGTGGATTATGACATCCTGTTTATTGGGTGTGGTGGACTACGGCACCGTCACAATGTGTGGTGAAGTGTGGGGGGTTGCTATGGTAGCCACGCAAGTGCCTCGCCCGCTAGATGAAAATGTTGGTCACAAATGCCTTCACAGTTTATGATTTTTTTTTTCGTATTAGTACCAGAGATTACCGTGTGTTACAATCTGTTTAAAACCAAACTTTGGCAATGTGGCAAACACAAGCAACGAAATGTTTTGATAAATTACAAACAAAACTGTACTCTGGTGGCAAAAGGTGGCCGGTAGTGAGTGCACTGTGTGGTGATCGAGTTGAGCACCAATGCACTGCACCAGGTAGGGTTACGTCAGGTTTTGCTGCAAAGTTCATTGGCTCCTCTGCAACTGAAAAAAAAAAAAAAAAAAAAAAAAAGCAGTACTGTACTCATATACCACACCACACGATCACTGCCGAATGTACAGTTTATAAATAGCCTCATCTACATGGGTTTTTGTTCGATGGTTGTTTTAAGTTTTCTTTTACATTCAATTACATTCACCGTCAGATGCCCATTGAGATTCATCGCCTTAAAAAAAAAAAAAAAAAAAAAAAAAAAAAAAAGCTTCCTAAATATTACGTTGCCTATATTTTACTGTTACATCAATACTTTTTTTCTTAATTTTAGGAACGATTTATGGGTGTTAAGGGGGCCGTTCTGGCTCTACGCGATTTTGGGCGTTACGCGAGGCCTTGGGGACGTAACCTTCACCTATGGTGTGATATATATATATATATATATATATATATATATATATATATATATATATATATATATATATATATATAATTAACACAGAGAGTAGGCCAGCATGCTCTCCAGTTCAAGTTTCTCTAACTGTCAACACCAAACTATATGCACAGTACACACTACACTTCCATTTCAAAATTAAAAGTAAAATGGCTTCTGAAAATCAGGCCTCAGAGTCCCAAGGGGGGGGGGGACCATAAATTCCCCCACCATCAGCCCCTCTCCCGGTGACAACTCAGAGAGATGCCTGGAACCACTGTCTGACTCACTTCTTCTTCATTTCTGCAACATTCCCGGCCTTTCCTCTAACTTTCCCTCTGTCGAACATCACCTCTCCTCCACTAAACCTCACCTTCTCTTCTTGACAAAGGCTCACCTGTCTGAGGCAACTGACAGCAAACCCTTTTCTTTTTTCTCCTACTTTCTCTACACTCATTTAAAAGACAAAGGTGGATTATGTGCGCAACAATTTATCTTGCTTTCGTGTTCCTGAACTTGATTCTTCTGAATTCTCTACTCTTTGGCTTCGGCTTTCTTGTCATTCTCTGACTAAATATATCTGCACTGTTTACTTATCCCCTATTTCTGCTATCAAAAATTCTTTGACTATTTTACTTCTGCGATGGAGCATATTCTATCCATTTCTCCTTTTTTTGAAATCGCCATTATAGGAGACTTCAGTGTTCACCAACACCTTTGGCTCTCCTCTCCTTTCACTGATCCACCTGGTGAACAAGCCTACATCTTTTCTATCCTTACTGACCTAGAGCAGCTTGTACAGCACCCTACCAGAATCCCTGACCGCCTTGGAGAGAGCTCCAACATACTTGACCTCTTCCTTACAACTAGTCTTTCTTCTTACACTGTTAATCTTTCCTCCCCGTTAGGCTCCTCCAATCACAACCTTATTACCTTAACCTGTCCTATCGCTCCGGTACGGCCTGTGGACCCTCCAGAGAAACGTCGTCTGTGGCACTTTGGAGTTGCAGATTGGGAGGCCCTCAGGCAGTACATCTTTGATTTTCCATGGAATGATTTTTGCTTCCATGGCCGTGAGCCATCTGAGTGTGGCTTGCGCATTATGGAGGTTATTCTCTCAGGCATGGAAGCGTACATTCCTTTCTCATATCCTTTGACTAATGCAAGAAAGCCTTGGTTTAATCACGCTTGTTCTAATGCTGTCCGCAACAAGGAGAAGGCCTACAAGGTAGCAGAGCCAACCCACCCCTGAATCACATCTTGTTTATGTTTCTGCCTGGAATCGTGCTAAGTCTGTTCTTCGCACTGCTTAAAATAATTTCATCCGTACTAAGTGCTCTCAACTCTCCAACTAGAATTCCTCCTGCTCCTTCTGGCACCTTGCCAAAAACCTTTCTAACAACTTTACCTCATCATCCTTCCCTCCTCTTTTCTACTCTGATGGCTATGTAGCTATTTCTTCTACTGAAAAAGCAGATCTCTTCCCTCAGACGCTCTCCCCCAATTCCACCTTAGACGATTCCGGTGCTGTTCCTCCATCGCTTCCCCCATCTGACTTCCTCATGGCTGACATTAAAATCTCATCAGCTGATGTATTTTTTGCTATCACTGGCGCCACTACTAACAAGGCATATGGACCTGATGGAGTCCCTCCTGTTGTCCTCAAGAACTGTGGTTCAGTGCTTAAACCCTGCCTAGGTAAACTCTTTCGCCTTTGTCAACTTGTACACCCACGAGCAAATGTTCGCCAACAGTCCGTGCCAGGCATATGTTTCCAAACATAGCCAATAGAGGGCGCAGCGCTCGTCCACAAGAGTAAAGGAGAAGGGAGGAGACGGAGAGGGGGAGGGGGAGGAAGGCAACGAAACGGGAGAAGAGGGAGGCAATAGTACAGGGGAGGAAGAGAGCCTGTGGCGATGGTAGATGACATAATGGTGTTTTATAATAATAATAATAATAATAATAATAATAATAAAGAAGGAAAAAACTAATAATAATAATAATAACAACAATAATAATGATACAGGTATTATTATCATTATTATTATTATTATTATTATTATTATTATTATTATTATTATTGTGATTATTATTATTATTATTATTAATGAAATATGTATAAGAAAGAACGACGTAATCCATCTTTAGCCTTTAGAATTCCAGACAATTTTTCTTGTGTAACGGAGGCACTAGTGATGTCCAAGGGCTACAGGTTTGATAGAGTCTAGCAACCCATAAACAACGGTTTGCATTTGATGCAGACGATCAAAGAGACCACAAGAAAATTCCCATCGCCTAAAGGTTAAGGAAGTAAGAAGTTTATTTATTCGTGTCAGTTAATTTGAAGGTAGACTGCGAGGTAGAAGGACGTAAAATAAGAGGCAAGGAGGGGGAGAGAGAGAGAGAGAGAGAGAGAGAGAGAGAGAGAGAGAGAGAGAGAGAGAGACAGAGACAGACAGACAGACAGAGAGACAGACAGACAGAGGGTGGGGGGACAAGAAGTTAACAAGTGAAACACGTAAAGGGCAATGCCTAGTTTGGTGGTAAGTATTTGGGAATCTTATAATTACATACAACAGAAATGAGAGGGTAAAAGGTGGTTGAGTAATTTTATAGTTGATATACATTATGTATTCTTGCCACTCCGACTGAAGGGATTGGTTGATCACTTCGTAGCAAGGCAACGCCATTGGTCGCATAAAGATGGCATACATGTGTGTAACATCAGTAATGTAAAAATGCAGCACTGACCCTGCCTTTTCGTCATAAAATAGTATGGATTATTATGTTTAATACCTTGTAAAGTTATTATCATAACAGCGAACTGATCAGCTTCTTTCATTTCTGTAGTATGTAATTATATGATTCGCAAATACCACCAAACTAGGCATTGCCCCTTACAACTTGACAACTCCTTGTTCTCTCTCTCTCTCTCTCTCTCTGCCTCTTATTTTACGCCCTTCTACCTCGCGGTCTACCTTCACATTGCCTGGCACGGTTAATTTCTTACTTCCTTAACCTATAGGCCATGGGGATTTTCTTGTGGTGTCTTTCATCGTCTGGATCAAATTCAAACCGTTGTTTAAGAGGTGCTAGACTTTATCAAACCTTTAGCTTTTGAATATTACTAGTGCTTCTGTCACACAAGAAAAATTGTCTAGAATTAGTCAGAAAAAATACAAATGATGTCAGCCGTTTTCTTAGGGCCAACTCTGGATTACATCCTTCTTTCTTATACATAATAATAATAATAATAATAATAATAATAATAATGGTAATAATAATAATGGTAATAATAATAATAATAATAATAATAATACAGTAATAATAAAACACCCGATACGTGTCATCTACCATCAACACAGGTTCTCCTCCCTTGTCTTGTTGCCTCCCTCTTCCTTCCGTTTCGTAGTCTTCCTCCCCCTCCCCCTCTCCGTCTCCTCCCTTCTTTACTCTTGTGGACGAGCGCTGCGCCCTCTATGGGCTATGTTTGGAAACATATGCCTGGCACTGACTGTCGGCGAACCTTTGCTCGTGGGTGTACCTTTCCTTCTTGCTGGGAGTTTGCTCTCATTCAGCCAGTCCCTAAGAAGGGTGACCGTTCCCATCCCTATCGTCCAATTGCTTTAACATCTTGTGTTTCAAAAGTTTTCGAGTCAATTCTTAATAGAAAAATTTTAAAGCATCTTTCCTATCACAACCTTCTTTCTGATCGTCAGTATGGGTTCCGTCAGGGACGCTCCACTGGCGATCTTCTCACCTACCTTTCAGACTCCTGGTCATCCTCCTTTCGGGACTTTGGCGAAAGCTTTGCCATTGCACTTGACATCTCAAAGGCTTGCGATCGAGTCTGTCATAAATTTTTAATTTCCAAACTGCCCTCTTACAGTTTCTATCCTTCTATCTGTGCGTTCATCAATAGCTTCCTTTCTGGTCGTTCTATAGCCGCTGTTGTAGACGGTCATTGTTCTTCTCCTAGATCAATCAACAATGGTGTTCCTCAGGGCTCTGTCCTATCACCAACTCTCTTCCTTTTATTCATCAATGACCTTCTAAGCTGTACATCTAACCCTAGCCACTCGTACGCTGATGATTCCATCCTTCACCTTTCCATTCGGTTCCTGCAACGTCCATCTCAGCAGTTACTTCAACAAAGAAGGGGTGATGCTATGGCTCACCTAATGTCTGAATTGGCTCGTATCTCTGACTGGGGTATAAAAAAATCTTGTTGTTTTTAATGCATCAAAAACTCAGTTTTTAAACCTATCTACCTGACAATCTTCCACAGGAGTACTCTCTAAGCTTTAATAATATCCAGCCCAATCCTGCATCATTCTTGAACATGCTTAGGGTTTCATTCACTCCCGACTTATCTTGGAAAAATCATATTGAACCTCTTGTAAAATCTGCTTCCAAGAGATTAGGTGTGGTAAGCCGACTCCGTACCTTCACTACTCCTGCACAGTTGTTGACTTTATACACGGGTTTTATTCGCCCCTGTTTAGAGTACAACTCTCATGTTTGGGGAGGGTCCCCTCATACAGCTCTTCTCAATAGGGTGGAGTCAAAGGCTTTTCGTCTCATCAACTCTCCTCCTCGTACTGGCTTCCTTCAACCTCTGCCTCTTCGCCGCACTGTTGCATCTTTATCTCTTTTTTATCACTGCCTCAATGGTCACTGCTTCTCTGAACACTCTGCTTGCATCCCTCCACCTCTACGATGGGTGCGTAGCACCCGTCTAGCAACAAATTCTCATCCCTTTTCTGTCCAACTCTCTAATGCAAGAATTAACCGTTACTCCCAGTCTTTCATAGAACAGGTCAACTCTGGAAGTGTCTCCCTCTGTCTGTATTTTCTACTTCCTATGATCTGTCTTTTAAACGCAGTTTGTCTAGGCATCTCGAAATGAACGGATCTTGAATTTGGCTTCTCATTTGCATTGTTTTTTTCTTTTCTTGGAAGGAACGGTTTGCGGGCTCCTGGCTTTTGTTTCCTTCTTTCTTGCATAATATATATATATATACAGTACATATAAATATATCAACTCTTATATGGAAAGTGGGCAAATCGGTTAATCTATACATTCTGTAATAATTAATGCCCTACAATCCCCTGACGATCTAATTAAACGTAAGCTACAGTTTTCGGTCTAAAGGCGTTTGATGCAGCCTTTCATAAGTATTCATTACAGTGCCTGGACTTTACAGTAATTTGGTCTATTACTGCCATCCTTACATCTTCTGTGCTCATTTCTAGCTACAAATTAGCAATAAAACGTGATGCTAATCATGAAGAAGTTCTGTGGAAAGGCTGTGCAGATGTAATACTGCCCTTTTCTTTTACTGACATACAGTTGTGAACACTAAATAAAATAAAGGATAAATGTCAAAATTCTGCCGGCAGAGGACAGGCTAATCGCAAAAGCTTACCCCCCATCACCCACCCACCCTACTCCAGAGCACTGATGTGATTGTCGGAAGGATCCGAGGTTTGCAGCTTCGCTTACTTTCATGTCTTGGCGAGTGTTCCGTTTGTCCTGCTGTCATGCAGAGCAACAAACTGAACTGAAAGTTCCCAAAGAAATAATGTTAATGATGGTGCAGCACAACGAGAGATTTTTTTTTTTTTTTCAAATAATTTCCTTTTTCTCCGAAGGCTCATTCTAAAATTTACATAACTGGAGCGATTTATATTGTTTATAAAACTGTATAATTAGTAATGCACTGTAACTGTGAATTCATAATTTAAAAATGACAGCTGGTTTGGAATGTTATTGAAGGCTTTGTTTCCGTCACTCTAATCCATGGTGATGGGAAACCATGACAGGCTAACTGACTATGACTGCCATACAAGCAGTTTAGTCCAATATATTATGAATTTACGATTTTTTTCCCCCAAGAATACGAGTCAATTCGATTCCTCTCACTCATTCTTAACTCCTGGATGAAGGACAAAAGGCTTACATCATCATAATTTGTCTCGAAATGATAATGTAAACTCGCTCTAACACCATATATAAATAAGTGTTGGTTTTGTGTGCGTATGCTGAGTCTTGCGTGGATATGGATGCTACGTATCGTTAACATAAAGAGGATAATGACATGTTCTAATGACCTCACCCCAAGGTCATGCAGGATCACAATATCGCGCTAAATCTGACAAAGATCCCTAACCCTTTTCGGCTCGTTTACTGACCACGCGTATTCAGAGTATAAAGCTGATTAAACTAGTAATCAGGGAGATTCATTGCTACTTATGATCATGGGCTCAACGAATTCAGTGGAACCACAAAAAAACATTGAGGTTGTGAGTCCTTCGGTTCCGTCAGATAGAGCAAATCTTTATTACACTTTATATATGTTTTTATCTGAATGCTAAGGCATGATAAGGCATCTGGCAATTAACAGGGAGACAGAAAATATCCTTAGACACACACACACACACACACACACACACACACATATATATATATATATATATATATATATATATATATATATATATATATATATATATTAGTGATCAGTCGGATATCCGCCTCCGCCTCCGCCTTTGCGGAGCCGCCACAGTGAAAATAATGTCCGCATTACTCTCCGCGTCCGCGTCTTCAGACAACAAAAGCTCCGCATCATTATCCGCCACCGCGTTTTCAGATAATAAAACCTCCACATAATAATCCGCCCCCGCGTCAAAGAACTGCAGAGGTTGCTGATCTCCACCCAACCAATATTTCTCCTTTTTTTTTTTTTTTTTTGCCATAATTCTTTTTCTCTCTCCTTTTCATCCACAACTCTCCTCTCCGTTCCTCTCACCTACCAGTCCCTCTTCCTCTTTCTGTTTTCTTCTCTATTAGCTCTCTTCCTCCCTCCGTCTCTCATTGTTCCACTTCTCTCTCTCTCTCTCTCTCTCTCTCTCTCTCTCTCTCTCTCTCTCCCCAAATCAGCATATATCAAACTATAATTTACCGGTGACTCTGTGTACAGTCGGTAGCAGTTCCACGGTGTACAGACAGGCACCGAATTTCGGACAAGGTAGCAGTGATCTATTTACCTATGATGCATGACGAGTGGAGTCCCCGTCCCGCATTCTTGTAAGACTTATGTGTACACTTAAGTGTGGCTGAAACTCGTCACTTTATATTGCATAAATGTACTGTAATATGTGTAAAAAAAAAAATCCGCGTCCGGGTCCGCAACCGCGGACATGGAGGTAAAAATAATTCGCAGTTGTGTCCGCGTCCGCAAAAATTAATATCTTAACCTCCGCAGTTTTATCCGCAACAGCATTTTATGAGAAAAAGATATCCGGCTACGCCTCCGCCTCCACGGAGCTCTAAAATTTGGTATCTGATACATCACTAATATATAAAGCACCATCATCATTGTGGAACTCGAACCCACTTCACGACAGCAGGTCTAAAAGGATGTGTTTCCGTCACCTAATTAGTTTTTCTTATCAGATCCACACACCCTGACATATTGCAGTGTGGGTGGTAGAGAATTTTAGCCTTCCGGTCAGGAAGGTTGACAAATTGTTAATATATATGCTACAGGCTGAATAACACCTTCATCAGTTTGGGGCTCGAACCTATCCAGCCACCGCAGGACTAAAAGAAGTGTCACCTTAACATACCGTAATAATATTATTCTATTCAGGTCCACACCTATATGCTGAAGGAAATTCTCTAAGCTAGCGAGGTTAAAAAAAAAAAAAATGGTTATAGAAGTTATGTGTTTGACTCCTTCAGCCAGAAACTGTTATATATATTTTACTCCTGTTTTCTTTAGATGTCTTCTATACTTTATTTCCTCATGTCAAAAGTACTTAATTCCGTTTAGGATAGAGTTACTTTTCAGCCTGGACAGACTACAGACATTAAGACTTCCCTCAATGCAAAAGGTCCCTTGTAAGAGTAATGAAGCTTTCTGTTTGTAGTAATATAACATTAAGAAAGGATTTACAGAGTAAGTGGTCGTCGAAGTGAGGATTTTTATTAACAGAAATAAAATCATCTGTCTGGATCAGTAACGTAGCAGGAAATACATTATAGTGAGGTGATTATAAACAGTCTCCACTAAAGACTCTTACTTGTAGATGGAGGTGAGATGAGCAGAGAGGCAACTGTTTTGAGTGCTGAAGTGCTCTTCACTTCCCGCTGCTTCTGTACCTGGTGAGGCGTGGAACACAAATGTGCTCTCACGTGCTGGGGTAGATATTATAAGGTGTTACAAGGGAAGGGACGATGGTGGACCCCTCCCTCCCCTCCCCCCTTCACTCTCTCTCTCTCTCTCTCTCTCTCTGGGATTCATTTCCACACTAACACTACCACCGTTAATTTGGTTAGGGGTTTGATATATCTTAGTATTTTGAAAAAAAAATGTATTTTTCACCTTCATTATCATCATCATCATCATCATCATCATCATCATACGAAACTGATTTCTGACCTCATACGTCTCTCATATTGACGGTGTTAGTGAAGGCGTTGTCTACTACATTTTGAAAATCCTATCCTAAACCGAATAAAAACATGTAACGTTAAATATGAATAAATAAGAATGACATCGTTGGTAATGGGTTAAGGGCTCGTATTCTCCTCGGTTAGGAGATCCCTGACACCTCATCCTTAACGACTGATTCTTGGATACGGTGGACTAATATCGTTTTGTGCATTATGTTGAATCTGGTGATATGAAAATGATTTAAATAACATGGACGAGGACGGCAAGAAGTAGTAAAGAAAATAAATCGCTTAGGAAGAGGTCTTAGGAAGCTCCCTAACCGACGAGAATACAGAAGTGCTGCGCAGTGTCCGATAGCAGCGAGAAAACGACTGATCTTATAGGCTCGTCGGATAGGATTTAACCGCTTCATCATAACGTACTCTCTGCTTTATTATTGCTATCGACACGCGATTTTATGCAGGCTACGAAACACTTCCTGAATGGTATTTGTTAACTGTCTTCCTCTGTCTGTATTTCCTACTGCCGATGACCTCCAGTCTTTTAAACGCAGTGTGTCCAGGCATCTCGAAATGAACGGATATTGAATTTGGCTCTGTTATTTTATTTTTATTTCTCCTTGGACGGAACAGTCTTGCGGCCTTTGGTATCTTGTTGCTTGCATTTATATATATATATATATATATATATGTGTGTGTGTGTGTGTGTGTGTGTGTGTGTGTGTGTGTGTGTGAGAGAGAGAGAGAGAGAGAGAGAGAGAGAGAGTTTTAGGTAACTTTAACAAATATTGGTTGTCTTAAAGCGAATAAAATCGTCTGGAGGCGGCATAATAAGTATAAATTACATCCTCCTATTCCAGGTGTTCAGAAGGCAGTTTCTAACCTCATGATGGAAATTATGCCCATTAAATGAAATTGTGTTTATTATGAAAATACACACCTTGAGATACACACCTTCAGAGTAAACACAATTTCAACATGTGGCCGACTTTGACTTGAAAGGATTCAGATAGGTCAAAACTGTTTATTCTTTGTTAAAATAAAGAAACGAATAACAACAACACTAATAAGAAAAATAATGACAATAAGAAATATAGAAAGAAGAAGAAGAAAAAAAGAGCGGAATCACATCAACCGCTAGCCGATACACATTTAGCGCGGCTCGGAATATGATCTTGACTTTGACCTACTTGCACCTATTTTGAACTCGGAGATTTTCATCCCTACCACACACCTGTAAAAATTTGTGATATTATCTTTAGCGGTGGCGAAGTTATCGTGCTAACAGAAACATGGACAGACAGACAGACAGACGAACAAACTGAAAACTATACCAGCTTCGCTGTTGCTGCTGGTAATACTAATGATGATAATAATAATGATGATGATAATAATAATAATAATAATAATAACAACAACTAAAGACCCCCCAATGGGGGAATCACACCAGCCACGTGTTGATACATATCTAACGCATCCCGGAATATGACCTTGAGACCAATTTCGAACTCGTAGAGGATTTTCATCCCTACTACACACCTGTAAAGGCCCTCTCCCACTTCGGCGTAAATAGGCACGATGAAGTCACAATGAAAATAGTGGCCGAAGTCGATGATGTGTCGACGACTCTGACCAAGAATCGTGGTGTCGGCGTAATACCGGCAACACCAGTACGACAAAACGCCGACACCTCGGCGGAGTATACGATATAAAAGGCGACTAGTAGCCGACATATCGCCGATATGTCGGCGTAATGCGCATTATTCTAAATTCAAATTTTAACGTTTTTTTTTAACGGCGATTCAATGGTGATAAAGGTACAACGGCGGCGTGCTGTCGACGATGTATCGTCGATGTGTCGGCGAATGCATCGGCGCCAATGCGGAATAAATCGCACGCACCTCGCAGACAAAACGCCGAGGCCATCGCAGGTGCCTCGCCGTCATCGGCGTATTTAAGGCGGTTAATCGACGGTTCATCCGCGAAATGTCGGCGATATATCACCGACATTCATAAGATGAAATATTACTATCGCACAACCCGGTACGTATCGTACGGTTTACGTAAGCTATGTCGTATTAACCTCACCGATGCATCGCCGATATATTGCCAACGCTTCGCCGTATGACCGTACGACATCTCAACGGTTTTTTTCACTGCCGACGCCTCGCCGATGTCGGCGATCATACGCGGTTTTTACACCGGGTAATCGCCGACGTCGCCGAGGCGTCGCCTTGTTGTCAACGACTAATCTGAGAAATTTTACAAAATCGTGGAGGGCCACGACGTTTTCATGCAGCATGAAAACGTCGTGGCCCCCCACGACAAATTTCCACCTCGTTCGACGTATCGGCGACATGCCACGAATGGACAAGATTTTGATCACGAATACCCACAATTAGGGATTTTTGACACATCGTGACTTTATCTTCCCCACTTTCGCCGAAGTGGGGGAGGGCTTTTAAATGTTGTGGTGATATTTTGAACGGTTGCAAAGTTACCGTGGTATCAGACACACAGACCTTGACTTACTTTCATCAATTTCGAACTCGTGATCGATTTTTTTACCGTACTACACAAACATCTAAAATTTTGTGATGATATCTTGAGCGGCTGCGTAGTTATCTGCTAACAGAAACACAGACATGGAAAGACAGACAAATTGAAAATACCAGCTTCGCTATCACGGCTGGTGACAATAGTAATAGTAATAATAATTATGTTGATTATGATGATAGTATTGTGATACCCAATCCAACATATGGACGCGAAGCTTGGCGCTTGTTGGAAGGACACAAGTCAAGAGTGAGAGCAGAGGAAATGAGTTATTTATGAGGAGCATGTGGAGTTACGTGGAGAGACAGACTGACAAATGAGAAGACAAAGAGTTTTCTGGTGTAGATGTTGATGTGACTGAAACTGTTAGCAGAAATATACTTAGGTGGCTTGGCCATGCGAAAGGATGGAGAGTGAGAGACTAAAAAGGACCGTATATGTGAGTGAGTTGGAGGGGGGGAGGGGGAGGATGAGACCGAGGATGAGATGGAGGGATGGAGTGGAGAGGTATATGAAAGAGGGGAATGAGTTTAGGGAAGGGCAGCGAAACGGCAGGGGACAGGGCGACATGAAGGTGACTTGTTTGTGGCCACCCCATACGGGATTATGAGGTCTGGCACTATACTGTAGATGCAAGGGCAGTCTGATAATGATGACGTTGAAAAAAGCTTTAATAACAACACCGACGTCATCAAAAACAGCAGAAACGACAGTGACAACGAAAACTGCCACAACAACAACGACGACGACGCCCATGACAACGACAAAAACAACAACGACAATGATGATGACAACGACAACAACAACGACTGCAACAACGACAACACAACGACGACAAAAATAATGACCACGATAACGACGACGTCAACGACAACAACAACTACGACGACGACAACAACGACTGCGATAACGACAACAACATCGAGGACGACAAGAACTACGACGGCGACAACAACGACGATGACGGCAATGACGACGACAACAACGACGACGACAACAACGACGACGACAACAACGAAGACGACTTTAGCAACGATGACAGCGACATCAAGAGCGGCAACAACATCAACAACAACGACAACGACGATGACGATGACAAAACACCGATGGTGACAGTGACGATAACAACAATGGCGACGACATGACAACGAGGACGAAGACAACAATAATGACGATGACGAAAACAACAACAACGACAACGAAAACAATGGTGACAACGACGGTAAAAACGAGAACGGGGACAACAACAACTGCAACAAGAAAACAACAACGACGACGATAATGACGACAACGACGACAATGACAACGACGACGACGACGACGACAACAAGAACAGTGAGGACGACTTTAAATACGACAAAAAAAACAATGACAACACCAACTACGACGATGACATTACAACAATAACGACGAAGATGACGACAACAGTGAAGACGACGACAACGATGAAGACGACAACATCAACGATGATTACAACAACAACGACGACAACAAGGATGAAGTCAACATCGACGGTGACAGCAACAACGATGACGATGACATTATAATAACAATGACGAAGACGACGACAACAACGAAGACGACGACAACAATGAAGACGACGACAACAACGAAGACGACGACAACAATGAAGACGACGACAACAACGAAGACGACGACAACAATGAAGACGATAACAACAAAAACGATGACAACGAAGACGATGACAACAACAACTACGAAACGGACAACAACAACGACGACGAAAACAACGACGAAGACGACAACGACAATTATGACGATTACAACAACAAAGACGACGACAACAACGACCACAACGACAACAGTGATAACGACAAAATAACAAGGATTACAACAACTAAGACGACGACAATAACTACGACAATTACAGACGACAACAAACAATGACGGCAACAACGACGATGACAAGAATGACAACGACAACAACGACTAGAAAAACAATGTATACAGGAACAAGTCGGGTATATAAACTAAAAAATGGGAAAAAAGTCAGTGTTTGCCAAAGCAGCATCGATTTGCTAGTTCATTAGTGCAAGTAAGTAACGGGGCGGAGTCACGCAGCGCCTAGTAATGAGAGCACTGGAGCTACGCGTCGGCAACACTCTAATTAGAGAAAACACTGCCACATGTATGGATGGCTCAGGTGTTCATTAAGACTGCTTTAATGAAGGTAATGATATCATTAAGGGATACTTATTTCCTGAGACGCAACAAACACTCTCTGGTTCCTGTGAGTCACTCTGGCCTGCCGTTAACTGCAACAGAAGACTGGACTCCTGGCCATTATAACAGTCCATGGTGCCAGAATTAACAGTTTCACGTGCCTACTGTTGCTGTCAGTAACAGCAATCCACTTTTTGAATGAACAATTATGAAACTCTTGCACAACATTCGAAAAATTTTTTGGGTTGAAACAATCTCAATACTGGATTTCAAATGACATCGTTCATTGTCTCGTAATTTATCGCACTGATGTAGAATGGTATTAGTGTCCGCCACAATACCGATACCTACTCTCATCCAAAAAAAATGCCTGAGTTGTCCTGGCGATGAGACGGTCAGTGGTTCCAGTCTTGACACTCTGTCTAATATATTTCAGTTTTAAGTGTTAAAAGAAGTATAGTGGTGACTGACATAGAATATCAGCTTCACCTATCATTAAATGGCCAACGGTACACTGGGTAACCAGAATCTCCAGCCCACCCGGGTTGGGGCCGGAGATTAAGAAAATATCCTTTCTGGACGGCGCCCCACTCTGATAATCACGGGGCAGTGCACGCACGTACGCACATATTATGAATCATTCAAAGCTTTGCTATCTGTGTCATGTTCTCATTTTACTCTGTATCTTTGTAACCAGTCAAAGTATGGATACTTAGGCGACAATGGCTGTTAAGATACTACTCTTTTTTATTGCATTCCTTTCAAAATATGTCAACCGGACTTGAGAGATAACTGCTGACACTGGAGTTACGACTTGAAGATCTGAAGCACCGCCATACAGGTGAGCGACTTGACGTCATGGGTAGGAGAAGCCTGCTGTTTCAGAGCGGATAGGGGTGTTCAAGGGGCAATTACCAGCCTTCTTTCTGGGAATTAAGGATGAATCATTACGGTCCAGGACAGTGCTGACTTGCTGACAGTGACGAGTGGGTGAACTGTCTCCGACGGTAAATGATGAACTATTTTCGCAAAAAAATTACTGAGAAGTGAGAATGAAAGTTGATGTTACAACACACACACACACACACACGCACACGATGACGTTTTAAGAACATGGTACAATAGCTTTAGTCTCGCCGGCCCCCCTGCCCTTCCACAAACACAATAACATAAGACTAGGACAAATCTCATCTCGCCTGTCCACACACACACACACACACACACACACACACACACACACACACACACATACACAGTGTAACGTTGTACGATGCGTTGGCAGATGTGGAGAGGCTTTTTTGAATCGTAGTGTTGAAATTAGTCTGTCTCCTTCCTTTTCATGGTTTAAAAAGTAAGTGTAGGGTAAAACGTGCAGTATTATGGGAAAAAACTGGCTAATCGTAGCAATGCGAGCATCACATAACCTGTATGTTCATATGTGTGTTGCCTGTGAGACTTGCCGTGTGCATTTGTATACAGAGGTGGGTTCGTTTTAAGTATTGCACTACAACTGCGTGAAGTGAAAAGTGACTGATTCACATTAAATTACATATAACGTTTCTGAAACTTATGGATACATTAAAAATATATTTCCATATAGTTACACAGATGTAAAAAAATAAAAGATATATACTGTAGGTCTATGTGGTTTGATGGATGCATCGTTTTCAGCCACTGTGCTCAGATTGATGTATGAACGAACTTTCGTACAAGAACTAATTATGTATTAATCTTAACTGCTTCAGATGACACCTGATGATTCGAACACAAACAAACAAGATTACAAAAAGTTACTTATCTCGCTTCTACACACACACACACACACACACACACACACACACACACACACACATATGCAGATGCTGAAACCATTGTGTGGATTTACTGGGTGGTTTGGAAGTGCTTCGTTTCTTGAAAGGTATAGGCTTTTCCAGTCGTGTCCATGATTGACTGAAGGGGCACTCAGTGGAGGGCACCTCTCCGACAAGGGCAAGGCAATTTCCAAACCACACTTCATAATGGGTTAGGTTATCTCATCCTGACTAGGGTTTTGCAAAAGCGTTTTCCGGATCCAGACTTTATAATACGATCCGTATCGTCCCAAATGTTAATCGATTGTTCCCTGGGACATGGACTATCTACCCACCAAATTTGGTCCAAATCTCTCTTTTAGTTTTAAGTGGTCCTGCTAATAGACAAACAAACAAATAGACAAACAAACTGGGGTGAAAACATACTCTCCTTGTAGGAGAGAATGAAAATATTGAAAGGAAAAAATGCTGTAAATTAATACATGTTGTCATCTATACTGCCATAATATGATTATCTCTAGCAAGATAAATTATTCATAACAGATGGAGAATCAAGTTATGACTGGTTCATATCATGCGTGTACGTTCAGGTGTTGCCCCGAATTAGATTGGGCCGTCCGTCCAGACAGGACCCAGTCCTAACCTCTAGACCAGACAAGGGTAGGCTAGTGATTATGGTCTCCAAGTGTACCGGTATTAACACTCAAGTTCCCATGACTCTCTTTGCAGCGTCAAACGATTTGGCGTTCGTTGGGGAAGAATATTGGAGAGTCACCTGCCATGAGAGGGTTAGTGTTAACATAACTCCTTCACCCCGGGGACACTGTTTCATCCTCTTTCCCACCTGAACATTTCATTTAGTTGCGGCAGCCTCTCCGAGGCCTATTCGCCAGTACGATAATATATGTTCAGTGTCTATATTTCAGAAACGTGGGTGACCCTTAAAATTATTATAAACTGTGGTAGAAGCATGGCCTTGTAGGTTACTGTAACGCGCCATACTCTAATGCATCAGAGTGGAACATAAAGTTAAATGACGTGAAATCATCAGTTTCTCCTTCCCTAGGTCACAAGAGCTACACAAGAAGCTGCTGGCTCGGTATCCCTTGTCAAACTTTTCGTATTTTCTATTTTTTCCCTCGAGAACTCATTACATATATATATATATATATATATATATATATATATATATATATATATATATATATATATATATATATATATATATATATACATGTATATTATTTATGCAAGGAAGAAGGAACCAAAGGCCATGAGCCCGCAAAACTTCCTTCCAAGAGAATAACAAAATACAAGAGAGAGCCAAATTCAAGATACGATCATTTTGAGATGCCTGGATACAGTGCGTTTGAAAGACTGGAGATCATAGGAAGCAGGAAATACAGACAGAGGGAGACAGTTCTAAAGTTGACCTGTTGCATAAATGAAGGACTGGGAGTAACGGTTAACTCTTGCATTAGAGAATTGGAGAGAAAAGGGATGACAGTTTGCTGCTAGACGGGTGCTAGGTGCCCGTTGTAGAGATGGAGGAATGCAAGCGGACAGTTCAGAGAGAATAGGTGGACAGCCTCTGTACTTAAGTGAAGTTGGGAGTAAACTTAATTCTTGGGCTACATATATTTTATAAGAATCGTACACATGTCCCATGTTCACTGAATGGGGCAGGATGGTAGATTGCTGCTAATGTCTCACCTCACAGATAGCGGAGTTGAGGTAGTTAAACACTGTCACTGTATTCTGATTATCACTTTCACTTTTACTTCATGGGCGTGAAAGTCACAGTCACGGTAGGGGTTAGGGGCAAGGGAGCGGCCGTCTGGGGGCTCACAGCTGTCAGTTCAGTGTCGGCTGAGTCCCCTCAGGTGTCTTCTCGTCTAGGGGGCACGGGACTACTGGTAGGGGCGTCGTCCTCTGGAGTGGGCTATGATGGGGCATGGTGAAGGGCCCCAAACTGGAAGAGGCTAGTACAGGGGTTTGGCTCTCGGGACTGAGGCCAAATATCTTCTGTTCATGCAGGTGCCTGGTGAGGGAAGGGCGTCGCTCCTTGTCCGGACTGGAGAGGTCATGCCCCGGGGTACCAGGGGCGGTGTGGAGGGCATGTCTGCTGTGGTCTCACTCCCTCTGCTTTGCCGTCAGGGTAGGGCTGCGGCGTTGCTGGCAACAGGAGTCCAACAGGTGCTGGTTGCCTTCAGGTGCCGGCTGGATGGAGTGCAGCCCTGGGGTCAACACAGGTTCTCTCCGCCAATCCTCTTTTGGGAGATTCTCATCCCTGCCTCGGGCTGGGGAGTTAGAGGTGTTACTTGCTCTGCCACCGATGGGGCGGCTTGAGTTGGGGTCTCCCTCCGGTTGTGGAGTCACAGGGGGTGAGGGACTTTTGTGGTGTCACTCCCTGGCGCAGCCACCGGCCGTTGCCAAGGTCCCACGGGCAACTGGAGGAGGGCGGCTACTGGCCGTCCCTTTCCCATCGGTGCGGCAAGTAGCTATCACTGGGGCCCAACTCCCTGACGGGACCCCAGATGAAGTGCAACTGCTGGCTGTCACCTGCCTATGGGTGCGGCTACCAGCCATCACCGGTGTCGTGCCCTTCGAGGCAACTGCAGGAGAGTAAGAGTGCCATTCTCTCCGCGCATGTGGCAACCGGCCATCACGGGTTCTGCAGGGGGGGGTGGACAGCACTATGAGCAGCTATTGGCTGGCTCTTAGGCATGCAGCAAATGGCCGTCAAAATTGCACGACTGCAGGCCGCTGCTTGTGCACGATTATAAGCCATTGCGGTGCACGACTACAGGCCTTTACTGGTGCCCGGCTACAGGCCATTGCTTGTGTATGGTTATAGGCCATAGCTTGGGCATGGCTACAGACCGCTGCTTGTGCATAGCTAAAGGCCATTGTTTTTGCATGACTACAAGCCGATGCTTGTTCACAGTAAAAGGTCATTGCTTTATTTGTGCAGCTGCCGGCCATTACGGGGGTGCTGTCTGGAGCTAACTTAATAGCTCCTCCCCGATCTTGGCAAGGGCCAGATCGGTTTCAGGGTAATGCACCCATACTGAGTTGATCGCACTGGGTGCACTCCATGGAATAAGGGAACGTGGCCATATGGGACGTTTGCCCATATAGCACGGACATCCCGCGTGCCCTACCTATCCCTCTCTTGTCACCTGGGAGTGTTGTCATGCCCTCTGTTGCCACGGCTCCTATTTAAATATTTATATATACATCTATCTATCTATCTATCTATACATTTATCTATCTATACATCTATATATATATATATATATATATATATATATATATATATATATATATATATATACATATATATATATTTATATATACATCTATCTATCTATCTATCTATATACATATACATCTATCTATCTATCTGTCTATCTATATATATCACAATAACTTTGTAGCTTCATGTAGTGGGTTTTGTAGATCAGTTATACATATATTAGACTCGTGGACGAGCGGTTGTTATACGTGAGTAGTTTTGTAAGTAGATAATCTTAATTCCCTTTTGTCATGCCATGACAGGAGAGGTAAAGATGAGTATGGGACTATTTTTATTTGTCTTGGAAATATTAACAAAGTCTCTCACACACGAGTGAAGTATAAGTAGAGTCCCGCGAGCTACCTCCTTGTCTCACTCTCTCTCTCTCTCTCTCTCTCTCTCTCTCTCTCTCTCTCTCTCTCTCTCGCCCATGTTGCTAGGCTCCTTCTCCCTACTACCTGTCGATTCTAAGGCTAACCTCCTTCTGAGCTCTGCTTCCTAAATTCTGGTGTAACAGGGGTCGTGTCACGTGTGTTACACTGTTGTTGAAATGTTCTAGAAGCCTGTGTGTGAGTATGTGTGTATATGTGTGTATGGTCACGAGCGTTGTTCGTGTGCCTATCTCGCTGACACAGTGCCTGTCTCATCCCCTGAGTTGCTGCTTCTGGTGTATTGTCAACATTCCTTCACTTAGAGTTGAAAGCTCATATCCCGTTCCCAGGCTTGCCTGGTGCTCTGTCTATCTATCTATCTATCTATCAATCATGTTTTCTATAATGAAATATATTTATAATATGGAGTCCTGACATCGCTCGGGCACGTAGCTGAAGGTCCTCCAACAGCAATCATCATTGACATATGCTAATCTATTAGTACATAATATTGATTATAATATTGTATACATATAATATTCATGTTAATATTGTAATGGTTCAGTAATATTATATGTTAAACAAGTTATATACATAATTGAACAAATACTATGTGATTAAGATGTGTATGTATAACAGACATACACATACAATGTGCAATGGTAATACTGATAGGTCATTACATTACATATGGAGTTGTCCCATTAGTAATGTCTAATATTTCACCTAACTTGTATGATGATTCTGGTAATACAGAATTGTGGTAAAATTGTATGACTTGATACATAATATTGTAGTAACATCGTAGTAATAATTGTAAAATTGTATGACTTGTGACATAATATTGGAGTAATACATAATTGTGTTGGCCTTATAATTGTAGTTACATTTTGTTAATGCAACTGTTACATGTTTGTGTTGGCCTTATAACTGTAGTTACATTTTGTTAATGCAACTGTTACATAATTTTGCTGGCCTTATAATGGTAGTTAAAGTTACATAAAAGTTACATCTTGTTAATGCAACTGTTACATAATTGTTACATATTGTTTGCAGTTACATAATTGTAGCAAGTGTAACATAATGCAATCGTTTGTCGTTACATAATTGTTACATATCGTTTGTAGTTACATAATTGTAGCAAGTGTAACAATGCAATCGTTTGTTGTTACATAATTATAATAACTGTGGTCCTGACATCACTAATCCGGTCATGTTGCGGTCGATGATAGTGATGATGTGCCATGCCACTAGCTTGTGAAGACAACAATTTGCTTTTTTGTTTGTAGTTTGTGGTATTTTGGCATTTGTAGTAACACTCGCGCTTAATTTCATTTGTTTGTTACGTGATCTTACTCTATTTCTTTTTTTTTTTCTTTTTTTTTTGTATGTATTGATTTTTTATAGTTTGTTTTTCTTCGTTCGTCTACGCTTTTTCGGTGTTGTTCGAGGTTGCATAATTGCTGGCTAATTCCCTTGGGACCCTTTTTTAAGGTTTAGTTTATATTGCACAGATATTACTGAAAATGATATTATATAGCCCCATATCTTGTTATTTTATATAAAAAATATATATACACTATATACAATATTAACTATATACGGTACACTGACTTGTTGTTCACTTGTACCTATCGTGGGCAATATATGTGTCAGCATTGTGTGGAAATCTTTGTTTTCACGACTGTGTTGAAGATATTCATTCATGCTAACGTCATTTGTGTTGGCCATTTTTTTCTTTTCCTTTGTTTTTCTTGTAACTTAATTTCTCTGTTTCCACTAGGTAACTTTATTTAATAAATGTTTAATACAGTTCTTTTGATCGCTCACCGAGCAGCTGTGATAGTATATTTTCTTTATTACTTTGTAGATGTAATAATGTATAGTTTTATGTATGAAACACGTATTTTATGTTGGTATAAATGGTAACACTCGTTGGTAGTAAATAACTGCTATAATAAATGAATGAATATATACAGTGTAGAATATTTATTGTTGGTGA
>NC_136984.1:13101149-13491149 GCF_032717465.1 Coenobita brevimanus
GAGAAAACTGTCCCGCAAAGTTCCAGGTACAAAACAAAGCGTTAGGTAAAATTACAAGTTAAAGTTTAATGCTCAAACCAACAACAAAACATTCAGGACTCATAAGGATAATGTAATGGCAGAAAACAGGTTAAATATATGGTTAACTGCAATAGCCTCTATTAACACGAAATTAGCAAGAGTAAATTTATCTAAGTCAGCCCTGATAAAATGAAAATACCAGATAATACTCAGTGAATGCAAGATATATTATTACAGATACCAAATATTATTAATAATGACTGACATCCAAACTTTACATTAATCACAAAAACCTCAATAGGCCTACAAATTAACACCTTATGCTATACAGTACAAGAACAAAATGTAATAACACTCATACTCAAATTACACAGCAGTTAGATGGCTGAAGACTTCCTGAGCACTCACAATAATAACAACTGTACTGGGGAGGACAGAGATGTGAACAAAATGAGGAGTAGATCTAAGTGGCAACAATGCAGAGACTGAGCTCATTATATAGGGGCCGGCAGAGCTTGATACAACTTGTAAGAAGGACACGCAAATGAAGCCATGGGGACAAAGAGTTGACAATCCTGTTCTGAACAACAGAAAGAACGACTTACTCTACTATAAGGGAGGACGGGGGGAGTGAGGTAGAACACGCTCGTGATCAAACATGCAGCATACTATACGTTAGAATTACACAAAGGATGATGAAATCATAGGCTATGTAACACCTCCTCACAAAGAAAAAAGAAATTTACAAAGGAAATTTCTTATTACTCTAAAACAATCTGTCTAAAGTCTAGATAAGCAATCTGCAATAACATTTTCTTTCCCCTTGACATGTTGTATGTCTAATGAATACTCCTGAAGAAGTAGACTCCATCTTGTCAATCTCTGATTTTTATCTTTAAACTTACTAAGGAATTTCAGTGGGTTATGATCGGCATAAATGACTATGGGGTCAAAACCAGAACACAAATAAAATGAAAAATGCTGTAAACCCAAAATCAAGGCCAAAAGCTCTTTCTCAATAGTTGAGTAGTTCTTTTGAGGTGGAGTGAACTTCTCACTGTAATAAGATACAGGGTGTTCAATACCCTGATCATCCTCTTGCAGCAAAACAGCCCCAGCTCCCGTATCACTTGCATCACCAGCCATCTTAAAAGGCTTAGCAAAATTGGAGTAGCGAGCACTGGCTGATTTAATAGGATAGCTTTAAGTTTGTTGAAAGAGGATTCACAGTTATCGGTCCATACAAATTCAACTCCCTTTTTCAGTAGGTCTGTAAGTGGTGATACAAGAATTGAAAAGTTAAGAACAAATCTCCTGTAATAACCTACCATTCCCAAAAATCTTTGTAGCTCTTTCCTACTTTTAGGTCTGGGAAGATCACTTATAACCTGAACCTTAGCTCCTGGTGGTGCAACATGTCCATCACCAATTACATACCCAAGGCACTGAACTTTAGCTTGACCAAACTCACACTTTGATAAATTAGCTACAAGATTAGCCTGAACCAAACGCTCAAGAAATTTACTGACATGGCATAGGTGATCTTTCCAGTTGTCACTGAAGATTAATACATCATCAATATAAACAACACACCCTGCCAAACCCTCTGTTACAACATTCATGAGCTTCTGAAATGTGGTTGGTGCATTCTTCATACCATATGGCATTACAGAACATGCAAAAGTCTTTCCTAGTGTTGCAAAACATGAGATCTCCCTAGCACGTTCAGTCATAGGTACTTGCCAGTATCCCTTTAACAAATCAAACTTACTTATGTACCTAGCCTTTCCGATCTTGTCTATGCAATCTTCCACACGAGGGAGACGGTAAGTTCTGTTTTGGTTATCTGATTAACACGTCTGTAGTCGATGCAAAGCCGCTGTGACCCACCTGGCTTAGGGACTAGAGTGACAGAACTCCACTCGCTCTGACAGGGCTCAATCATCTTGTGGTCCAACAGGTAGCCAAGCTCCTTCTGGATGAGAGGAACTTTCACTGGGTTCACACGGTAAGGAGGCAGTTTAATTGGCTTTGCGTCTCCAACATCGACATCATGCATCAACACAGTGGTTCTTCCTGGAGTGGCACGGAACACTTGCGGGTACTCCTGCAGTAATGCCGAAAACTCCTGCCTTTCCTCGGGAGGTAGATGAGAAAGCTTAGTCTGGAGATCATTCATGATATCAGGATTCTTCCCCAAACTATCACTCATGCTCATGCTGCATGGGAGAACTTCACTTGCAGACTCGGGTGGAACAGCTACAGTGCAGACTGGATTATTTTCGTCCCGCCTGTAATATAACTTTAGCATGTTGATGTGACAAAGTTGCTTGTTCTTTCTACGATCTGGTGTGGCGATGACATAGTTGACATCACTGAGTTTCTTCTCCACGAAATAAGGACCACTAAACTTGGCTTGTAGAGGTTGCCCATGCACCGGTAGCAGAATCAAAACCTGATCTCCTGGCTGAAAGTGGCGTAACCTGGACTTCTTATCATACCAAGTCTTCATCTTCTCCTGAGCAGCTCTTAAATTCTCTCTCGCCAGCTGTAAAGCAGTGGACAGCCGTTCTTTGAACTTCATCACATACTCCAGCAGGTTGACATCATTTTTCTCCGACAGCCAGCATTCCTTGAGTAACTTAAAGGGTCCTCTTACTTCATGGCCAAACAGTAGTTCAAAGGGTGAGAAGCCCAGTGATTCATTTGGAGATTCTCTTGCGGCAAACACAACGAATGGAAGACCTTTATCCCAGTCTTTCTGATGTTCCAAACAGTATATCTTGAGCATCGATTTGAGTGTTTCATGATATCTCTCCAACGCTCCTTGGGTCTGGGAATGGTAAGCTGAAGACGTGATCTGGGTGATGCCCAACTCTTTCAGAGTCTGCTTGAAAACATTTGACATGAAATTACTTCCCCGGTCTGAGTACCTCCTTGGGCAGGCCAAACTTTGTGAAGAACCCTAGCATTTCCTTAACCACGTTCTTTGCTGAGATATTTCTAAGTGGAATGGCTTCAGGATAACGAGTAGCCATATCAATCAGGGTCAACACATAAGAAAATCCTGAAGAAGTCTTAGGAAGAGGGCCCACAATATCCACCAACACACGGGTGAATGGCACCTCAAAAGGAGGAATGGGAACTAGAGGTGCAACCTTTTCGGTCTGATTACACTTCTCCACAACTTGACAGGTGTGACAAGACTTACAATACCAGGAAACATCCCTGAAGATACCTGGCCAGTAGAAGTGTTTCAAAATGCATGCCACAGTCTTCCTCACTCCAAGGTGTCCTGCCAAACTGGAATCATGAGCCACTCTAATGATATCCTGCCTACAAACACGAGGGATGACAACTTGATGTACAACCTCCCATTCACAGTCGGCTGATGCTGTTGGGGGTCTCCACTTCCTCATAAGTACTCCTGACTTTATATAATAACAAGTAGAAGCACCAGCTGACTCTTCCTCACTGCAAGCAGAGTTAGCTAGACCTTTCAACTCAGGGTCAGCAACCTGCAACTCAACCAACTCTTGACGAGACAAATTATCAACACTACGGGGTACTGCCTCATCTGGTGAGTGGTCCAAATTAGCGAGAAAAGTGTCAGCTAGGATAACACCATCATCATCATCATCCTTTAAGTCACCAGTAACTTCAGACTTAGCCCTAGTGACAGCACATGCAGAGAACACATCAGGGACATCACAATCCTGGGCCGCAGCCACTGGCTCACTAGACAACTGAGGAGCTGGACACACTTGACTTCCACCAATATCATTTCCAAGTAAGAAAGTTACACCTGACATTGGGAGTGTCTCAACCAACCCAACCATAACGGAACCATTAACAAAACCAGACTCTAAATTCACTCTGCACAGAGGGACAGAGAAGTAATTATTCCCTACACCTTGTAAGATTACAGTTTCATCCGAGGAATTAACATTAGAGCCTAGAACACTGGTCAGCATAAGGGATTGGCAAGCACCTGTATCACGATATATTTTGACTGATTTCCTGTCATTACTGTCCAGAGGACTGACAAAACTATCAGACAGGAAATTAGCATATGAACTCTTGAGAGTGTCGCCCACGTTACTGCTCAAAAGAGGAGCTCCATCATGAGAATTTAATTTACCCCTCAAAGCAGGTTCAGTTAACTCAGTTAAAGAATTCTGGGTACTCTCAAGGGTGGACACTAGACCAATTGACTGAATATTTAGACACTCCTTTTTGTTCACATCACGCTGTCTCCTGAAACATTTCTCCGTAGTATGACCAAGCTTACTACAATAAGTACATTTACTTTTCTGAAATCTAGAGGTGAAGCTGGTATTTACTTCGTGAGAAACATCATCTTTATTCTCTTTCCTGTTACCTGTACTCTGAGTAGAGGCAACGTACTTACTCTCAGCTTTCCTTTTTTCTTTAGAATATCTCTTGTGAGTGAGAACATATTCATCAGCTAAAACTGCAGCATCAGACAACTTATCTATTCTTCTCTCATCAAGATATAGGCTTACATCTTTATTAATACACCTTTTGAAGTCCTCCAGCAAAATCATCTGCTTAAATTTACCAAAATCAGAATCCACATTCTTAGAATTTAACCACTGCTCTAACAGATCTTCTTTGATTTTTGCATACTCAACATGGGACTGCTTTTCTTGCTTATAAGTTATCCTAAATTTTACTCTATAGGCGTCAGGAACAAGCTCATAGGCCTTAAGAATCAAGCTCTTAACTACATCATAATTATCAGATTGATCCTGAGGCAAAGATGCATAAGTTACTTGAGCTTTACCGGTGAGAACAGTTTGAAGGAGTACTGGCCAATACTTTTTTGGCCAATTAAAACCTGTAGCTACCCTCTCAAACAACTGAAAATACTTTGTTAAATCAGATTCATTAAAAGGAGGGAAAAGTTTAACATTTTTAGCAACATCAAAATCATCAGAGCTAGATGATCCAGTTCCACCTTGTTTCATGCGATACTCATGGTCTGCCTGAATCCTAGCAATTTCAATTTGTGCCTCCTGAATACGAGCCTGAGACTCAGCCTCCTTAGCACGTGCCTGAAACTCAGCCTCCTTAGCATTTGCCTGAAATTCAGCCTCCTTAACACGAGCCTCCTGCAGGGCTAGCTGTAACTTAGCTAATTCAATCTGCGTTTGCTCATTTGGAGGAGTTACATTAAACAAGCTTTCATTAATCATGTCAACAATTTGATCTTCAGAATGATGAGAGCAAACAGCAATTCCCAATTGTTGAGCAACAAGCTTAAGTTCATTCTTTCTTCTGTTTTCTACATCACACACTGTTTGCACATTTGACAAAAAATTTTTGGCTTCATCAAGCGTAGTAATAGTAGACATCACGAATAAATCAGTCACAAAATATCAAGCAATATCCTTATGATAATATCCTGAATATCCTGGCGACGTCGCCAAATTTATGTTACGGAACAGAGAAAACTGTCCCGCAAAGTTCCAGGTTCAAAACAAAGAGTTAGGTAAAATTACAAGTTAAAGTTTAATGCTCAAACTAACAACAAAACATTCAGGACTCGTAAGGATAATGTAATGGCAAAAAACAGGTTAAATATATGGTTAACTGCAATAGCCTCTATTAACACGAAATTAGCAAGAGTAAATTTATCTAAGTCAGCCCTGATAAAATGAAAATACCAGATAATACTCAGTGAATGCGAGATATATTATTACAGATACAAAATATTATTAATAATGACTGACATCCAAACTTTACATTAATCACAAAAACCTCAATAGGCCTACAAATTAACACCTTATGCTATACAGTACAAGAACAAAATGTAATAACACTAATACTCAAATTACACAGCAGTTAGATGGCTGGAGACGTCCTGAGCACTCACAATAATAACAACTGTACAGGGGAGGACAGAGATGTGAACAAAATGAGGAGTAGATCTACGTGGCAACAATGCAGAGACTGAGCTCATTATATAGGGGCCAGCAGAGCTTGATACAACTTGTAAGAAGGACACGCAAATGAAGCCATGGGGACGAAGAGTTGACAATCCTGCTCTGAACAACAGAAAGAACGACTTACTCTACTATAAGGGAGGACGGGGGGAGTGAGGTAGAACACGCTCGTGATCAAACATGCAGCATACTGTACGTTAGAATTACACAAAGGATGATGAAATCATAGGCTATGTAACAATATATATATATATATAAACATCATTGGGCCCATGTTATCCTGATTGTAAAAAATCTCTTAAACAGTATTGGACAAACAGCAATGTTTCAAACTACAGTGACGAAAATATGCGAGCATATAAATAATGTTTTTATTTAATAACTGAAGAGAAGCAGGCAGTTTCGTCTTTTTAGTATGCTCTGAATATATAACACAAAGCTGAAGTGAAGGAAGTCAGAGATATATGGTTTGTGACGGTTAGACGAAAATTGTTGGACTGGAAAACAACCAAGAGTGAAAAAATTCATGAGAAGTTGTAAAGGTAAGCTCATCAAAAAGTTCGCTACAGCTAAATGAAATTACATTAAGAGAGAGAGAGAGAGAGAGAGAGAGAGAAACTAAAGCTTCATCCTTTTGAAGGGGTTAACAAGATCTCCCAACCAGACTGATGAGCATGTGTTTCAGTCCTAATTAATCTGCAAGATGCTCTTTAAATTCATTATGTACATTAATTATCCAGTAATAACTGTGCTTTTGAACTCTTTCTCTCTCTCTCTCTCTCTCTCTCTCTCTCTCTCTCTCTCTCTCTCTTCATTTATCTATGTATCTATCTATCTATCTATCTAATACCACAGTTATTAGGCTCAGTCACAAGTGAAGATTTTAGTATAGTCACGAAATGTTCTCTAATTTTCTTGGACTTTTTTTCTGTAGTTTACTTAGCCCACAACCAAGTGGTCTCTGGTTAGATTCTCACCCGGCATCTGGACCCTGAGATTTCTTTTTTTTCTTCGTAGTCCATTTGAAAATGAAAATAAAGGATCTTAACTGTACTCTAAATCAGACAGCTGTGAGTCAATGCTTGGAGGATGATTAGCACTTTACAAATACTGATTTTGTACATAAATGTCTCTCCTGTAATAGATTAGCATTATAGTAAAATGTATTTCAGCTTCGAATGTTTGTTTTAACATTTTCCTTAATTGTATTTTAGTACTTTGGTATATTTACATAAGTCTATTAGTTGTAAGAAGTATTACAATCCCACACTTTAGAGAAACATAGAGCTATTTCAGTTGGGAACAAACATTAGCCTGATACATCAACTCTTCTACGTCTGCTTTTCCACTGGTGTCAAATACTCCTAAGCAGAGAAAAGCCTGATACGTTCCTCTGCCCATAGATGATGATTTTTAGTGCGATTCATTGGTGAAAAAAAGTGACCGACATGCCCTCAGTATACAGTAAACACAGTGGAATGGTATACGATTTTTTTCCCTAATTGCACCTCACGTATAATATCATGCACCTTTTAAGACTATAGAGGAGAAAGGAGTAAAGACAAGCAAAAAAATGATAATAATAGTAAAGAGAAGTAAATAAAAAAGACCTATAATTCCCCTATAAGTTTACTTAGGAAGCTATGACTACGGATTATATATATATATATATATATATATATATATATACATTATATTAACTAAGAACTGAGGACAACGATAGCAAATACTCCCAAACCCACCAATGCCTCCAGCTGAAACCGGCAACAGAGAGAGAGAGAGAGAGAGAGAGAGAGACAGACAGACAGACAGACAGACAGAAAACCATCCAACAAAGAAAACCGGGCAAGATAGTTTCTTCGGAAAGTTTCAGTGGATGTCCAGTTTTACGCTATTATTGTCGGTAAGGGAAAAGTAACATTAGTTCCATACCAGAGCAATAGTGCTGATGTATTTCTGTGATCTAGATATACATAATTACATAACCACCAGAATCATACAAAACCTTCAAACAAATAGCATCCCTCACGAACCACCACCAAACATCCTCCCCCAAGAAATCACCCTATCTAGAGAGAAACAAGTACGCTTAGTCATACTACGGTGCGGTTAACACCCACCTCTGCTACAGTCCCAACACAAAATACCTCTCACAGTCAATCACTATGTTCACAGTGCAGTGCAGCTCCCTACATCACAACACACTCATGTATCACATTATCACATCACAGACAAGCCTTCAAAATGATCTCAGAAAAAAAGAAAAAAAAAGAAAAGAAAAAAATCAGAGACACCGGCTGAAACTGTCGGTTCCCTGCAGTACTCTAGAGTCACATTTAGGTCAGCCTGTGATTGCACTAAGAACAACAAGTAGAGAAAGAAACAAAATTAATAATTTCATATACTGCTTGAGCTTCAAGAAGTTTATAAGTACTGTCCCAGGTAATACATTCTGGGTTGCACATGGAAGGGGGACAACTGTTCGTGCAGTGGTAGTTCGCAACTGGAACAAAATGAGTTCATTTTTCTTGCTGAACAAACTCTTGAAAGGAGTTAATTTCCTTTTTGTACTTGTTCAACCAGCAGTACAGCCGGGAACCTTGATGAAAACGGATTAGTTGCAGGTATTCTAGGAGAAGATTGGATCTCAGCAAACATTTATTTATTTTTTTATACCCCGAAGGACACTTCATGGAACCGACAAGTATTATTTTTGTCATGGTTCAAAAAAAAAAAAAAAAGATATGAAGTACAGCCAGCATACAGGTGCTATAAGTACCATAAGTACTAAGCTCCGGTTAATCTCTAATGCGACAACGTCGTTTGTATTTTGTTTTTGTTATCAATGAACAGTTTTATTCAGCTCTGGATATTTTTTTTATTTAACTCCAGCGTTTTGAAGCATAATTCATAATTATTCAGTATGTGACATTTTTCTTACGTTACATAAAGTCGTCTTAACACAAGTGTAAAATGATGATATTATGGGACTGAAGGGGTTAAGTTATCCAAGACGGAATATTGCCGGAAAGTACACAGCGGCATTTTTTTTTTTTTTTTTTTTTTTTTTATGCGAGGAAGAAGGAACCAAAGGCCATGGCCCGCAGTAACAGTTCCCTCCAAGAGAAAAACAAAATACAATAGAGAGCCAAATTCAAGATCCGATCATTTGGAGATGCCTGGACACACTGCGTTTGAAAGACTGGAGATCATAGGCAGCAGGAAATACAGATAGAGGGAGACAGTTCCAGAGCTGACCTGTTGCATAAATGAATGACTGGGAGTAACGGTTAACTCTTGCATTAGAGAGCTGGACAGAAAAGGGATGAGAGTTTGCTGCCAGACGGATGCTACGCACCCGTCGTAGAGGTGGAGGAATGCAAGCAGACAGTTCAGAGGAGCAGTGACCATTAAAGTAGCGATAGAAAAGAGATAAAGATGCAACAGTGCGGCGAAGAGACAGAGGTTGAAGAGAGTCAGTAAGAGGAGGAGAGTTAATGAGACGAAAAGCCTTTGACTCCACCCTATTGAGAAGAGCTGTATGTGGGGAGCCTCCCCACACATGAGAGTTGTACTCCACACAGGGGCGGATAAGACCTCTGTATAGAGTCAACAATTGTGCAGGGGTAAAGAAAGAGCGGAGTCGGCTTAGCACACCCAATCTCTTGGAAGCAGATTTTACAAGAGATGTAATATGGTCTTTCCAAGATAAGTCCTGAGTAAATGAAACCCCAAGCATGTTCAAGGATGATGCAGGATTAAGCTGAATATTATTAAACATTAATGGGTATACCTGTGGAAGATTTTGTCGGGTTGATAGGTGTAAGAACTGAGTCTTAGATGCATTAAAGACAACCATATTATTTTTACCCCAGTCAGCGATACGAGCCAAGTCAGACATTAGGTGTGCCATAGCCTCATCCCTTGTTTCTTGAAGTAACTGTTGAGATGGGCGTTGCGGGAACCGAATGGAAAGGTGAAGGGTGGAGTCATCAGCGTATGAGTGGATAGGGTTAGATGTACAGCTTAGAAGATCATTGATGAATAAAAGGAAGAGAGTTGGTGATAGGACAGAGCCCTGAGGAACACCACTGTTGATAGATCTAGGAGAAGAACGATGGCCGTCTACAACAGCGGCTATAGAACGACCAGAAAGGAAGCTAGCGATGAAGGCACAGATAGAAGGATAGAAACCGTAGGAGGGCAGTTTGGAAATTAAAGATTTATGCCAGACTCGATCGAAAGCCTTTGAGATGTCAAGTGCAATGGCAAAGCTTTCGCCAAAGTCCCGAAAGGAGGATGACCAGGAGTCTGAAAGGTAGGTGAGAAGATCGCCAGTGGAGCGTCCCTGACGGAACCCATACTGACGATCGGAAAGAAGGTTGTGATAGGAAAGATGCCTTAAAATTTTTCTATTAAGAATTGACTCGAAAACTTTTGAAATACAGGACGTTAAAGCAATTGGACGATAGTTAAGCCATTCAGTACGATGACGTCTTTGTTTACTCAGCTTTGGAGAGACTTACAACTGGAGGATTTACATATATTCCTCATTAACCTCTTCACTACTAAAGGTCCGTCCTAAGCTAAGTAAAGTCGTTTCCTGATAGCAAGACTAAAAGAAAATACGTCATTGGATTGAAGGAGTTAACAGAGGCTTCTACAGTATGACTCTCAGCTGAATTAAATAGACTGGCGTTGGCTGCAGTAAAATACTAGAGTTTTCCCAACGATGTAAGGGTTATTGATGATAGAATTAAAACTTTCAAGGTCGTACGACACACTCTCAGCTGAATAAAATCGTCTGGCGTAAGGTGGTGTAGAATACTAAGCCAACCTGATCACGAAAGGGTTAACAGTAACAGCAAATCTCACTCTTTTATGACGCTGTTAAAAAAAAAAAAAAAAAAAAAGTGGAGTTATCGGGAACAGAAAACTAGAACTGTATCAACCATGAGATATAATGGTGGCAGTATTAACACTCTCAGGCCCTTGTGACTCACTCTCAGCTGAGTAAAATGGTCTGCTCTTAGTTGGAGTGCAATAGTGGAGAAGGATAATGGTGACAGTGTACGTGTGTTTCACTGAAGCTTCATGACTTACTCCCACCTGAATATAATGGTATGATTTCAGCTGCAACAGAAAGAGTTACACCGACAATGACAGGGTTGGTGATGACAATATTAATAATAGTAGTTGTGACTATATTGCATATAAATAAAATAGTCTGGCGTTGCCTGGAATACTATAGCAGACAATGGTAGTATTATAGGTGAAAGCATTAATGACGGCTGTATTAACACCCTCGGGATTCAACATCTCTCCCAGATGAGTACAATCGTCTGGCGTTGGCTGGAAGAGAATATCAGAGATGAACCGAGCAAGAGAACGATATTTGTACCGATATTAACATTAAGGTTCCTATAAGTCACTCTTGCTGCATTAAATTGTCCGGCGCAAGCTGGAATACATTTCTTGAAAAGTTCGACCACAAGAGCGTTTACAACCTTGGCAACTTTACTAATGAATTTTCGTTTTTTTTTTTTTTAATGTGAGGAAGAAGGAACTAAGGTCCGCGAGCCCGCAAAATTGCTCCTTCCAAGAGAAAAACAAAATACAAGAGAGAGACAAATTCAAGATCCGATCATCTCGAGATGCCTGGACACACTGCGTTTGAAAGTCTGGAGATCATAGGAAGCAGGAAATACAGACAGAGGGAGACAGTTCCAGAGTTGACCTGTTGCATAAATGAAGGACTGGGAGTAACGGCTAACTCCTGCATTAGAGAGTTGGACAGAAAAGGATGAGAGTTTGCTACTAGACTGATGCTACGCGCCCATCGTAGAGGTGGAGGAATGCATGCAGACAGTTCTGAGGAGCAGTGTGTGTGTGTGTGTGTGTGTGTGTGTGTGTGTGTGTGTGTGTGTGTGTGTGTAAGTAAATGTTCATAACCTATGTATTTTTAACGCCGGAAGACAGGTTTGCACTGCTGTACTCAGTACACCAACCGCTAACCTAGACAGCCCAGCCACTCACGCGTCACGTTTGGGAGCACTTTGTTTGGGAGATCACACGCTTTTGTGCAGCAGACGGTGACTCAGCTGAGCGCATCTTTCCGACAAGGGCAACGTATTTTCCGAACTACTTTTCATATTGGGTTAGGTTTCCACATCACTGATTAGGGTTTCGCAAAAAGTATTTTCCGGATCCAGAATCTGTACTGCGATTCGGATCTGTCTCAAAAGTTAATCGATAGTTACCTGGGACATGGGCTATCTACTCACCAAATTGGGTCCAAATCTCTCTTTTAGTTATGAATAATCCTGCTTACCAACAAAGTAACAAACAAACAAACAAACAGCAGTGAAAAAATACTCTCGTTGTCGGAGAGGCTTGATTGAGGTTTTGCAAAAAGTGTTTTCCCAATCCAGAATCTGTAATACGATCCAGATCGGTCTCAAAACTTATCTGATTGTTCATTGAAACATGGGCTATCCACCCACCAAATTTGGTCCAAATCTCTCATTTAGTTTTTGAGCAATCCTGTCAACAAAAAAACTTTCTAACAAACAAATAAACAGGGGTGAAAACTTACTCTCCTTGTCGGAGAGAATAGCAAGTCATCCAAATTTACAACGTGTCATAGTAGATTCACTAGCATAGATCCTGAGAAATTTACACTGTCACTAGCACAGCATTACCCGCCTATGCTTGATGTTGACATTGACAGAGGGGTAAAAAATATGTCATGTGTTGTTTGGATGTATGTATGATAGTAAGGTCCGAGGTTACACTCCCGATTGGGACGATCTGGAAGACAGATGGGACAGTCTTTTACAGGATAACAGTGATGCTCAGCTATGGCGTGCGGTTAACTGGCGCGGTGAAGTAAACTACACCTCTGTCACACCTTATGCTACGATACTGCCCACAGATATGGAATTTAAGGAACATTTTTATCATCTCTATTATCCTCCAGGTGTACAGAATACAGTGTCAGTTCTTTGTAACTGTTACACGCCAGAGTTAGATGACCCTATAACCCTGCAAGAGGCATCTGATCAGATCAGACAATGAAATGCAACAAAGCAAGTGGGTCAGATAGTATACCACCCGGAGTGTAAAGGTTACTACCAGCTTCCTGGGTTTTAGCGATAACGGCCATTTTTAACACCATTTTTATGGGCGCCACCTATCCATAGCTGTGGGTAACGACAAGACTTTACCGCATTTAGGCGAGGATCGCGAGCGTTAGCATAAAATTGCAAAGGTATCTGTGTCATCAATTGCTTGGCTAAATTATTTTATATGGTTCTGTGTTCTGGGCTAAACAGATGGTTTTACCCTCATCGTGAGCAAGCTGGCAGTCACTTTGGGAAAGCATGTCTCGACCATATAGTATCCATGCGGCTACTGTTTGATGTGGCGAGAAGGATCAAATTCAAGTTATATGTTACCTTCATTGATTTTGCTCAAGCATATGATCGAGTACAACGTGACATAATGTTACATACTTTAAAACGTTTAGGGTGCGGTGCTACGATGCTGTTGGCAGTAGTTGCCATGCACAAGATAACCAGCACTGTTGTGGGTACGGCGATAATTACTGATACGATTGGTGTTCACCAGGGATTTCCAGTATCATGTTAACTGTTTATTTATTTGTTTATTTTTTATCAAACTGATCAAACAGAACTGTGGGACCGACGGCTTCCTAGCATGGTTGCACGACCTCGTTTTTGTGGATGATACGGTGCTCTTGTCATCCAGCAGAGAAAGTATGATACATAAAATCAACCATTTAAACCAGTTTTGTGAATCACATGGGATGAAAGTTAAACGAAGGCAAAACTAAGTTTATGGTTGTGAATGGAAGTATTGTGTACAGGGATGCATTGCATGTAAATAATTTAACTATACATGTATGTGAGTATTATATGTATTAAGGCAGTCCTCTTACAGCTGATGAGTCTACATTTTCTCCTATTAAATTACTTGCCCAATTTAAGCTATGCCACGTCCTGAAGTTTATATCATTTGTAAATAAAAACAATGATATCCCTTTCTATGTTAAATAGAAAGTGCTTGAAGATGCTGTCATGTGTACGATAAGAAATGGCTGTGAATCTTGGTTAAACGTAGATATGAAACCTAAAAAATAGGTTGTATATATGGAATATAAGACAGCTGTTAGCTGTAAGAATGGCAAGTAACGATATGTGCCTATTGGAGCTATGGTGTCCTCCTTTACGCGCCTTCATTAAACCCATGCAACGTGTTTTTTTTTGTTTTTTTCCAGAAATGTGTGTATAGAGACAAAAGTAATGTAAGGGACAGACCCACTAGCTAATGTTATATTCATCATTTTGGATAGTAATTGTCATACATTACGTCATCTACGAGATTTTTCATCCTATGATGTTGATGTTCACATTGCCCAAGAAAATGTTAAGCAAAAGATCATGACATCGAATTCAAATAGGTTTGTCGTATATAAGACTGTGTTTCCTATTTCGGTTGTACACGACACATAAAACAAAGACCAAGAGAAAGAAACATGAACTGGTGTCATGGACACGTTCACGTGTCAGTGCTCATTCCTTCGCCATATATGAGGGACGCTGGAACAGGCGAGGTAGGGGTCGGTTTCCAACTGAATAATGAATATGTTCATGTGGCTATATTCAGACTGAAAAACATGTACATGAGGAATGTGCAAGAGCAAACATTTCAGGCAACGTTACAGTTCGACAGCCACTGACGACAAATTATTAGCGAGAAATGATTATCCCACAGTGTATAAAATAATCCACCAAATATTCAGTGAGTATATATAATAGGTATATCTTTGATTTCCTTCACACTATTATTCAGTATTTCAAGTTTTTGTTGTATGTGCTTTCTACGATTGCAGGTTTAAACTTTTGTTTCACAGATTGCATTCTTAAGGTACACATGTTCGCTCTTGTTATGGACCATTCTGTATACCAAATTATTGTCAACCTTGTTTTAGAAAATCGTTGTAAATAAAAAATCTGTCTGTCTGTCTGTCTGTCTGTCTGTTTCTCTCTCTCCCATCTCTCTCTCTCTCTCTCTCTCTCTCTCTCTCTCTCTCTCTCTCTCTCTCTCTCTCTCTCTCTCTCTCTATGCATGTATGTACGTATAATGAGTGTGGGTGTGGGTGTGGGTGTGGGTGTGGGTGTGGGTGTGGTAATTGGTCCAGGTATTTAGTCGATGTCTGGCAGTAATAAAGCACATTATCATATGTTAATGAGCATTTTAATGAGAATCAAAACACTTGTACTTGTACAACGATTTGGTTGAAGATCATGATTATACAAAACGACTCTCCTGAAGCAGCCTTAATGAACATGTATGGTCTCTACGTGTGTGCCAGGCTACTCACTAATTAGTTTCATTTCGATAGCGGTGTAGTGGCTGTTAGCTTGATGAGGCTGTATAACTACTTCGTAAATGCGCACTTCCACAATGCTTAAACTCATTACGTTGATAATTATATGACATTGATGGACCATTACTGCAATTAAAACTGTGCTTGCCACCTGGGCGATAAGGAATGGCTGGCTCCATGTGTGGTTTTGGTAAGTTTAATGTTTCTCCTGCATGATCTCAGTTAATTTCCACACAGCCACTCATCCATCTATCCATTCAGCCCATCCAACACAAGCCCCCACTCCACCCCGGCCACCCACCCTGCCCAAACACCTGGGCGACCCACCTAACCCACCGATCCAGACCATCCACCCTGCCCACCCACGAATGTCGTCCACGAAGTTCATCTAACGGTGCCACCCAACATCCACCTACTCACCAAGCCACCCTGAACCCATCCAACCACCCAACCCACCAACCTAACTACCCACCCACAGCACCCTGGCGACCCACCGTGCACGCACGCTCCGGTTACCCACTCTTCACACACATTCCGACGACTCATCTTCCACACAGACGCAGGCCACCTACCTCCCACGATGCCATCCATCACATCCATTCATCACATCCACCGACCCAACCTGCCCACAGTACCCACCCACCTCTCCCACAATACTTGCACACTCTGTCCACCCATCTCTCAGTCAATACTCACACACCCTGCCCACCCACCCAACCCAGAGAACCCTACCCTCTTATCCTCCCTCTCCTTCCACTGACCCACCCTCCCATCCACATACCCAACCACCCTTCTTGCCCAAACCCTGTTCCCCTCCATCCTACACACACATTCGAACCCCACTCATCCACCAAACTCATCCAGTCCGTACCTAACTTACCGACCCCTCCCAAACCATCCACCGATCCAGTCACTCACCCTCCCAGCCCACCCCACCCATCCACTCGCCAACTTATCTACTCCTACAACCCGCAACCCACCCCAAGCCACTCCACACACCCCATCCAATCACCGACCCCACCCTTACCAACCATCCTGCCCACCAACCCTGGCGATGCACCGAACCACCACATCCACCAATCCAACCTCAACCACCCTACCCATCCAACCAGCTGACTCAGACACACACACATACACACACACACACACACACACACACACACACACACACACATACACACACACACACGGGCTCATAAAGACATGCATATACAGACTCACACACATGCGCGCACACACACACACACACACACACACACACACACACACACACACACACACACACACACACACACGCACGCACGCGCGCGCGCGCGCGAACAGACACTCACATGCACACACACATACACACACATATACACACACGCGTGCACACACACTCACATGAGCACATACTGTATACACACACACACACGCATGCACAGACACACGCACACACAAACACACGCGCATGCACACAGACACAAGCTCATACATAGGCACGCCGAAACACTCAGACAGCCTCACACACACAGAGGCAGACATACAAACATACAGACATACGCACACGTCGAGCAAAGTCATATTTCGTTCGTGCTTTCGTGTGTGTATAGGAGTATACCGTAAAGGGGTATCACGAGCATATGAACTGTGGGGGAACTGTGTTCAACACCTGAGTGTGGCGGGAAAGGGGAAACAGCTTGTATGGTTAATGTTACAGGTTATAGACAAATGTGTGCCTGACTACAACCACCATACTAAACAGTGTTTTGGAGGAATTAGCCATAGAATCCTTTGAATTTCTCCTGACCGGCCATGGCCTATATCATGCAGAGATAGTTTCGCACTCCAATGAGTCGACAGGCAGGTTATACAAACTTACCAAAATTTATGCTGATAAAAAATTTAACTCTTAAAAGGTGTCCATACAAGTAATATTAAAACCTTATGTCGTAAGAGGTGATCGGTGTTTGACATGTAAGGCTGCTGGGAGCCAGGCAAGGGGTTGTTTGGTCAATGCCGTAAGTCGGACACATAAAAAAATGCCCTGTTGAATTAAGGATTATAAAAGGCATACTGGTACAGGGGAGGCTATAAACCAACTTAACTGCAAGTGGTTGATAGCATACAACACTGTTGTTTTCGTATGTAAGGCAAGAATGTAAACCTGAGGGTATATGTAGCGTGTGAAGTCATTCTATGGGAGAAGCTGAGACAGACAGATGAAGCTGGCAAGGCGTGGAGGAGGGGTGGGAAAGGCGGGGAGGAGAGGCGGGAGGATCTGGAAACGGTGAAGGGGAAAGATGAGATGTGAAAGTATTTTGCATTGTTCTAAAGCAACTTATACAATATACTGACTCTCGTATCGTCAACATGCACTTGTTATTGTAACAGTGTTTGGGATACATTACTATTAGGATTTCATATAATCATACTAGTCTCATTCTTGTTTGCTGTTCATACTTTTGAATTGTTATACAGTCAACCATCAAACTGTAATTCGTCAGACTCTGGACCAATCCTCCTCAGTGAAAAACAATTACAGAGGATGATTAGTGGGTGCAGTCTTATGAATTCTCTCTCTCTCTCTCTCTCTCTCTCTCTCTCTCTCTCTCTCTCTCTCTCTCTCTCTCTCTCTCTTCAACTTTGACACATACTCCACAAACTTGCCTCCTCTCTTACCCAGTTCTTCCTTCACACACGGCATACTGCTACACACCATGCTGCCTTGCTCACTCTTTCTGCACAAGTTGTCTTTGCCTTGGGTATCATTCTTCCGCATTACCCTCTCCTTCCTTCACACACTATTTTGTTCTTCACATTTCCACAACCTTGCACATGCTCTTACTCTCAACACTTTCTCTTGTCTCACACACTCCCCCTAATACAAACACTCGAGCACTCATTCTCACAGGCTAATCCTTCTTTGCACCATTACTATACATGAGATTTCCTTTAACTGGTTGTGTTGTAGTACAACGTAAACTTATTACACCTGTGCTTTGGATTTAAGGGTCGTTGCTGTGTTCTTCCACGTGATGTGTCTCTCTGTGTGGTTGTCAGTCTGTCTGGAATATTTTAAAGTTTCTCTTATGTTAAAAACTTAGTTTAAGCGTTGAGAGTCAGCCTAGTAAGTGCAGTGTTTAGAATCTCTGTAATTGTCACAGGGTTATATCAAAGTTCTGAAGTTAATTTTTGTTTTCATCCAGCTAAAACCAAACCTGTATAAAGACTGAGGGAAAGACAAGAACGAAGGGATTTGATTTTGAGAACGATCAATTTAAGGTCAAGGTCACAGGCCAAGGTAAAATGTTGACCTATGTGTTTGTGTATAAGCAAAATAATTACCACAGTTTTTATCTAATTTGGACAAAACATATTGGAATGGTTGACGGTCAGCCCACGAGTTGACCTATGGCTTCTAAAGACAGTAGATCAGAGGTCAGGGGCACATTACACAGTCAACTTAATCTATTTCTTCATCTGCGTTAAACAAAAATTTGTGTAATGTTATGGACTAATACAGGCATATCGTGATTTGATATCGAATACAACCAATTACTGCTCAAGGTCGCAGGGAAAGGTCAAGGGTCAAGGTCAGTGGACAAGATCAGCTCAGACGCTTTTGGTCTAATCTGCACCAAACTTCATGGATAGGTTAAGGGTCAGACGGGAATGAAACAGTTCGTATTTGAGAGTATTTGGTCAAAGGGCAATGTCACAGAGAAAAGTCAAATGTTCGGCCCCTGGTCCAGTTGGTGGACGGGGCTGTGGCACTCTCAGGGACTTCCTTCTTGTTACCTATTTATTTCAGTTACCGTAATTTACCTGAATGAATGATAGCTTATATCTGAGCCTAATATTACCTTTAAAAAAGAATAAGAAAAAATTTTTGCCATGCAGAATAATTACAGCACCAGAAGACAATTTTAGATATTCTTTCCCCCCCTCGTTAATTCCTCTGTTCACCCCTGCACTTTGTTCATTAACCATGACTATATGCTACTATTAGTGTGTGATACTGGTGCAGGCTCGTTTACATATGGTGTCATTTATTTATCATTAATACACTGAAACACAGTCGAGAAAAAGATGAGCAATTGCAGGGAATAATCTTAACAGCACACTTGTTTATCCTTTCCCTGCCCTCAACCCCCAACCCCCTCACGCCGTCTCCACTATGTCATATTCTCTCCTCAACATATCGCTCACAGTTCTGTGGTGTAGTGGGCTGCAGCAGACCAAGAGATACACATATTCTTACCCACTCTCCAGTGCTACACAGCATGTGTTTTGATGTCTGCCTGCTAGCACATGGCTTAGAGTATTTCGATGCAACAAACAAAGTAAAACATAATTACTGTATGACTACAGGATATCAGGTCACTGATGACAAACATGCGTATGTTTCTGCATCATTAAAATAAATCAGATGGCATACTTGTTATAGGGAACAGTCCTTTACCAGCTATACAGCCTTCCACACACACACACACACACACACACACACACACACACACACACACACACACACACACACACACACACACACACACACACACATGCTATTGATCGCCGTAATTGTATCTTGCACCCTTAAAGCCCTCCTCCTACATTGCTTTCCTATAAGATTACACCTCTAGTGTTTTCGCAGCAGGCGAATCTGGTAACAAATCTTCTGGATCATAATGTCTGCAATATACCATTCACACACACACACACACACACACACACACACACACACACACACACACACACAAATCCTCAATAATCACTCTTATCAGCCACTCTATATTACGATGATGATACTGAGGGATCTATATATATGTCATGTGACAACACTATAGTATATTGGTGGTGTAAATTTTGTAGTTCATTGAAAAGATAAGAATTTTGGACACCGATGGATTGATTAAAATAAACACACAGAACCGTCTCCGGCAAGAATTAATAGGTGTGGTCTCCCACCCACCTACTGTACATTCCCCAGAGACCAATTCACACACTGGCAAATTTTCCTTTGTGGACCTGTTTTCCCCGATGGGTCTATTCTCCCTGTGGGCCAATATTCATCCCACAAATGTTTCCATGTGGACCTAGTTTCCCCACAAACCTATATTTTCCCCATAGACTTGTTTTATCAATGGAAAATTTTCCTCATGAATCTATTTTAACAATGGACTATTGTAAAATGGTCTCCATTGGATCTATTTCCCCATGTGTACTGGGCACCTCTGCGATCCAGACTTTTACGTGGTCAAAAGGAGCAGAAATCAAGTCACTAGTGATGACCACTGTGTGCTGGAACGGTCGGGAACTCAGATTGATGGAGACTTTCCCATTAGCGGCCTCTTCGGTTGCGTTTATTACTTTTCAAGTGGTCAAGTTAAGAGTGGTAGCATGCCAAAATGACGGGGCCAGTCTCCACTCAGCTAACCCAAGCCTTACCTTCGCAGTTTCCCAAAATGCTTCTACAGTTACACATTAACAAACTACTAGGTAAGCTCTATACCACCAGTTCTCAAGGGTTATACAAACAATAAAGTTCGAGTGGGAGGAAATATGTATTAACAAGACCAAAAAATAAGTAGAAATCTTCCCATCTACTAGCCTTACAGATTAAACCTGAATCAGTTGGTACGTTGTTCAAAAAAATATATACGGTCCTAATATCAAATTCCACAAAATTTAGCTCCTTTGTCCGAGGTTCAGTCCACTGTGGCTCTCCTTAACCGTCCCTCAGAGTTCATAGTTCACTGGTCCAATCTTCTCATATTCTTGACCTTGACTTCCACACTGGACCTTGACCTTGACTCACTGGGACTGACCTCCACACTTCGACTTTGACTCACGCACTGGGACCTTGACTCACTTGGACCTTGACCTCCACACTTGGACCCGCTCACTATCCAGCTCACAGAATACAATGAAGGTGAATGGGAACTCAGGACTCACTATTCAAAAATAAGTCCATGGCGTCACCTCGCGTGATCGTTACTCAACACTTCAGAATTCCTTGGAGGGGGAGGGGGGAAGGATGGCAACAGTATCAATCATCTGCCACATTTCACGGCCGGTGAGCGAGTGAAACACGCCGGTCTTGCGTTGTGGAAAAGGGAGGGGGGGAGGATGACTGCTTACACAATTTAAAATTTTCATTACTATAGACTCGTGATAGACTCACTGTGGTTGCCTTTCCACTTACAATCGATTACCCGAAAAAAAATGACATTCCCTACTTACAATTATTACTCACCAACACCTCTCTCTATACACTTGCATCGAAAAACAATGAAGAATCATCGTGCCTTACATCGCTTTGGGCATGCGTACATTGTGCTGGATTACGTGACCATAGGCACATGTTCCTTCTCACTCGAGTTTTTATATTATAAAGAGACTTAATACTAGTAAATTACAGTAGGAAAAAACAATGACTTTGCAACTAGATAACTTAATCTATATTCTGATCACGTTCACAAAGAAACAGCTATACCTTGGCCATGCTACCTCACTTAACCAAACTTCTGGTTCTAAACTAGATACAACTCATTATCACTTCCGGGCACTACACATGGACTTATTATTTCCCTTATGAACTTATCACATGAACCTATTTTCCCCATAAACCACAATATTCCTTATGAACCAATGCTCTCCCCATTTGGCAAAATCAAATCCTCTCATGGACAATGTATGTTTACCCCTTGTACATGTTTTTGTTTGGGCCAGTTTCTGCAGGGACACATTCACAATTGCCATACTTCCCATATAATCCTGTTTCTATCATGAACCTCCCAACTCTGTTAGCATAATATCCCACTCCTCACTCCCTCACCCGCCCTGGTTGTTCTCCCATCTTGAGCATCTATCCACGAAGCCGCCCAATCCAACCTCTCACACCACTCACCTACAGACGCACCCATCCACCTTCTCAACCCACCCTCCTTATCCACTCACCCTACCCCTCCTCGCAGATCCCCGGCCTGTCAGCCTACCTAATAACCCACAAACCTACTCTACCCACCCATCCATTTACTCAAAGAACCACCCTGTCCATTCACGTACCCAATGACCCACTACGTCCACCCGTCCACTCACCAACCCAATGACCCACCACGTCAACCCCCCCCCCACTCACTCCATGCACGGACTCCCCCACAGTGCCCCTGCATCGCGCATCGCACCCACTCACCAACCCACCCATCTCACTTACCCTGGCCAAGCAGTCACTCCGTCCACCCACTTCTCGTCCCACCCGTTCTAACCCACCCACCCACCCACCTATCCCATCTATTTAGTTTACCCTCCCAGCCTCATCGTTGTCCCTCCCAACCTACCCACCTGGCCACTAAATTTCACAAAAATGACTTGCAAGTTCACAAACACACACACACACACACACACACACACACACACACACACACACACACACACACACACACACACGAGTGAATACGTGGGAGTGGGTGATGGGGGAGTCTAGCAGAAGGTGGGTAAGAGGTAAGAGAAGTGTGTGTCAGAGTGAAGGAAAGGGGATTTCTTTCATATGAGCATTAAATTCTTCGTTATTTCATTTCTCCTGTTAATGCATCAGTGAAGTTAGTAATACTACTTTCTTGCACGATCATCCATTAGTAGGTGATCAAGAGGAAAGGCGGAATCGTTCGAACCTTTTGAACTCCATCTTCTTTCATGACTGATATTTACTATATATATGACATGTAATAGGAGTCCACACTGAAAGTGTGGAATGTGTTCAAGCGAGCGAGCGAGCAAGTCAGGCAGTGCTGAATATTGTCTCATGTAGCTCATCATCTTCCTCTGATTTCCTGACCTGAGAAAACAAAACAGAACTTATTAGATTACACCAGTAACATTCATTTACACCTCCTAAAACTAATACTCCTCTAGTATTAATTTTATGTCTAGGGCTTGGGACCTAACAGGTTAATAATGACTTTGGTTTTTGCTCACACACAAAAATTACTTTCACCAAATCTCTTGGTGCGCTCCGATTCGAATAAAAAAAATCAGACATTCAGAGTTTCTTTCGTCGATCAGGGTATTGTATTAGATTGACTCGGATTCACCCCCTCCCCCCCAAAAAAAAAGCCAAACAGAAGGTATTATTTGTTTTGAAAAGGCAAAACCTGGTTGCTTCAGCAATCATTGGAAAATACTGCTGCCCTACTCACGTAACCTTAGACTGTTACTTCTTGTGCAGCCGGCTGTTACATTAATCTGCCTTATAAAAACTGTTTCCTCGATTTACGGAAAAACTATTGGAAATTATGGGTTGTCTATGAAAGGAAAATAATTGAGGATGTTTATGCGATTTCTAAACTGGTGTCTATCTTTCTTGTAACTTCAAAATTGGCAGAGATATCCAAAAAAGTTTGCTACAGTAACCTACTACATTGTTTTCCTCCGAACCCCTGCCCCCATTTCTTGCTGATGCGATAAATCTTTCGCTCAGGTACATATGTCAGGGATCCAAACTGTGACTAAATTTGGTGTAATAACTCTTGTTCCGCAAAACATGTTATTTTGTGCATAACATATTTTCACTGTTCTTATTGAGTGCAAACCATACGAACTTATTACTGTCTTTTTACCTTAATTGCTTCAGTGCACTTATGTTTCATCTGGCCTGAACCAAGTCAGACACACTTACCCAAATGAATAATATACAATATCTGTCTGAATTATAAATGTTCCTAGTCATCATGATCATCATCATCATCATGATCATCATCAGCATCCGGACCTCCTTTCCCACCCTAGGACAGGGTGAGGAGTAGCAACGTCCAGACAGCCCAAGTTTGCTCAGTCCAATGGGCCACGCTTCCATTCATTTATCATTCAAGTCCCCGGAATTATTGCACTATCTCATATGCTAAAAACTTTCAGCACATTCTGTAGCTTCACATAAACATATCCGATTAAGTCAGTCCAAACACTGTCGCGTTTAAAAGGGGTGCCAAATCCCTGATCATGCACTTCTTCTCACAATACTTGTCCAACCAGCTCAATCTTTTGTCATCTCCCTCACCTCACCAACTTCCATGCCTCTCTTCCTCACACACTTATCAACCATATCCCTTCACCTTCTCCTTGGCCTACCCCGCCTCCTCTCTCCTTCAGATTTCCTCAATTATACCTTTTTAACCACTCAATTGTTATGCATTCACTTCACATGACCATACCATCTCAGTACACTCTCTTCGATTCCGGTGTCCACAGACGTCCTCACTCCTCATCTTTTATAAATCACATTATTTTGTATCCTATCCACTCTCTTTATGCCAGTTACATTTCTCAGTAGTCCCATCTCCACTGCCCTCACTCTTGACTTTTCATTTTCATGCCACACCATAGTCTCACATCCACAAGTTAAAGCTGGCATAACACTCCATGTAAGCCTCGCGCAGCTGCAACATTCAAGCCTCTGTTTCTAATCAACCCCTTCAGAGCACCAGCTACTTTCCTTCTTTATGTCACTCTACTTTCCACTTCTTTTGCACATTTTCCTCTCTTTTCTATTAGTGTACCCAGGTATTTGAACTCTTTCATCATTTCCGCTCTCTCTCCATTCACTGTAATATCACTTTGGGAGTCACCTTCTCTCCTGATTACCATCACTTTACTCTTTTCTACTGTCAAGGCACGATGCTCACAGACATCAGCAGAACTCTAGTCTACCAAGTTCTTGTCCGGTACTTGGAAATAGCACTGCATCATCAGGATAAAATAAATTTGAGGTATTTCATCCATCACCATTCATTACCAGCGCCATCCCTCTCTCCATTACAGCTATTACTTCTCTCATCACCCCATCCATATATATAGTGAACAACCATGGAGATATCACACAACGCTGTCACATGCCCACATCGACTGTGAAGCGGTGGATGACCTTGAAACTCCAGAACAGGTTCTGTGGAGATTGGTTGGTAATTATCCATGGCCACAGCTTATTGCTCTGTTTGAGGGGGACAATCAAGAAACAGCAGTCATCAAGCCACCCAGATATTAGAGTGTTGCACACTATTTTTCGGAGCCTGACCTCTCCTACTGCAGCGGCAGGTGGGACAGGGCATGGAAATGCAGTGCGGAATAAAGGTGTCATTTTTGTGCTGGGCGGCATGAAGGTAGCACCTGTCTAAAAAAATTAGGATAGGCAAACACTTCAAACCCAAGTGCTGCAACTGTGGAGGAGAACACGATGCCTATTCGTCCATGTGTTCCCCAAAACCACGGACGACCCCGCCACCATGGAACACTGCAACCCAAACCCAAGTAGCACAACCACCACCACTGGCACCGAGCAACGTTTGGGAGGTCCTGCTCCAATCCTCAGATTTCCCATAGGCAGGAAAAACATCCACTGCTGCACCTGTGCAATCAGCCACCAGTATGTCCTGCCGAATCCTCGTCCAGTCAGTCTTCAGATGGCAATTCCAGCCAGTATGACACCAGTCTATGGGACATCAACAGGGATCTCCACTCGGCAGTGCAAGACCTAACCCACAAACTCCAGTGAGTCGTGCAGTGTTTGTATCAACAGGAGGACTACTTTGTCAGGTATAACATAGAACCGGGGATTCTGCAGCTGCATGCAGTGTATCTGAGGCTTCTGGACCTCTAGGTCATGGCGGCGGAGAGGAGCCTGCTGGTGGACAATCGGACACAGGGGGTGTTCGTGCAAGGGTAGCCACTAGGGCAGCTTCTGGCAACCAGGTTGAAAAGCCAGTTCATGAGGGGCTAGCTGACATGTGCCAAGACCTTGTAGGAGTGTTAGAGAAGCTGAGACAACTTGGGGCGGCGTTGGAGCAGTTAATGCTGCATGGGGCAGGGTTGGGGCAGTTAATGAAAACACTGAAGTCCAATGGTTAGCTCCACTTGTACATTTCTTATGGACATGCTATACTGACCTACACACTTATGTTACAGTACATAAACCAGAGTCAGTCATCTTACAGGAGGTAGGCCGTCATCTGCCCCACCTGAGAGGTTACAGTGTTCTATGACATATGCTGACTGAGAAAATCTCATGGTTAGTCAAATGGAAATCTGTGGCCCTCCATTCTCCATAAATACCCTGTATTTGTACCAAAGTTCTAGAAAGCACCACACTTATGAAATGTATAGTTCCACAGAGATAGTTACTATTCTTGAAACTATGTTACATTCCTCAGCACCATTCCCTGTGTTACTCAGTATAATACATATTTTGCTTGTACAGTATATTTATATCTTAGCCACACAGCCTACTTCTTCCACAACCTAGCTGTAGACGTCGACAAAATTAGACACTTCACCAGATCCTGTTTCAGAAATCTACCACTAGGTTCGCTTCCATCCCCCAGCTCTGATGTGGGTTAGGCATTGAAAAAGCAACCAGTGCTTAATTTCTTTTCAATTCTGATACAAATTAAAACACCCCCAAAAATATTTTACTCGTCAACTTACTCAGTTGGCATGATATGCTACAAAGAAATTACAATATGGGAACCTTTTGATTATGTATGTGTCATTTTGTAAGCTCAGCTTTTTCAGTTTACTCATCTCTGTATGCATAACATAGAGACCCTACGCAATTTTACTTCAGCCATCCATAAAGCAAGTTAACAATGATTAAAATATTTGTCATTCGTTAGTATCCACAAAAGAAAATAGAAATGAAGCTGTAGATTTGGCAGCACCTTTCGATACGCTACCCTGCCTGATGTGCTGCTCTCGGGTGCCTGCCCCTTTTCACCATCTGTTTGAGCTTTTCCTTGTTGTACCCCGAATATGGTACACCTCTTTCTTTGAGAAACTCCCGTAATTCTAGTGAGATCCATTCTTTTAAATGTTTCCCTGATTTATTGCACAGTTTACCAAGTGCACTACACCCAACTTATCCCCACACTGGGCTGTGGTTAAGTATCGTACCGCGCTGCCGTTTTGTTTTGTTTATTATGGCTGATTTACTAACTGAACATTCGTTAAGTACATAATTTTCAGTGGAACAGCTTACTTCTTTAAAGCATGCTAAAACACACACACATCAGAAGTCCTGAAGGTAATCTCTTTTTACTAGTTGCACTCCATTTATTCAAATATATGTAAATAGACAACACATTATTTTTGGTCTCCAAGCTAAGATTCTCTGAAAGCCTGGTTATTCTTTATTTACCTGTTTACCTGTGTGTTTGTGTATATATATATATATATATATATATATATATATATATATATATATATATATATATATATATATATATATATATATATAATAATTTCGGGGAGGCGGTGGCCCAATCGGTAGAGAGGTGGCCTGCGGTCCTACCTGACCCAGGTTCAAATCCCCGCTGGGACAGAGAACGGTTAAGGATTTGAATTTCATGTAAAACAGACTTTACCAATCTACCAGACGACCCGCCAACATGTAAAATACCCCCGCTAATACCAATACACCAGTCCTGTATGAGACAGCCCTAGCATGTATTCAATATGGACGGTGGGTGTTAGCGCCGAAGTGGTGACATGTAAGAGGTGTATGATATGTAGGAGGACTACTGGGCCTCAGGAGCAGGCTGTGAAGCCTATGTCCAGAGTCGAGCACACACACAAAAAAAAAAGTTATAGAACTCAGTGCTTCGATGTCATTAGACAGGTCTATATAGACAGACATACATATATGAATAGACAGATCTATATAGACTGACATACATACAGATAGATAAATCTATATAGACAGATAGATCTATATAGATAGACATACATACAGATAGATAGATCTATATAGACAGACAGATCTATATAGACTGACATACATACAGATAGATAGATCTATATAGACAGACAGATCTATATAGATAGACATACATATAGATAGGTAGACAGATATAGACTATACGGATAGGGAGATAGATAAAGATGGACAGATAGATACTACTTTCACATTATATAATGTGCTTATGTAGTGTACTTTGTGATGCAAAATATACATTATTTTCATACATACTATGTGCTGTTTCCACCGACCTCGATTTTATCTTTATTTTCATGATTAAACAGACAGTAGAATAAAGAGGTCATAAAAAAAAAAGAGAAAAGTATGTTTTGCATTTGCAGCAACCGATGACGTGGTTTTATTCATACTCCTGGAATGTACTCCATACAATTTGTTGAGCTTGGCACTAAAAAAAAAAATCATAATCCATATGTATTTTTATATTATGATCCAAATGTATAAACAGACGCAGCACTGAAACAGAGAAGTCAGGCTAAGAATGTTCCAACTGCACTACTTTGGAGGTGACGAGTGCGAGTGTTTCGGTATGGAAACCCAAAGTCACAAGCTTGCTGCGGAGATAGCCCCTCCATCTTATAGAGCCTACTGAGCTACAGCCACGATTTTATAACCACCCACTGTACAAAACTGTTTTTGCTGAAAGCGGGGTCCCACCAAACATAAAATGAATGTGCCAGTATTGTTCCTATGCTGATTCTCCGACCTTTAATATATCAGACCAGTGATGAAAACTCTGGCTTCCGATGTTGGTCTGACTTACAGTATATCAGTTATCCATTTGCACCGCGGGATGTATCAGTACAATACAGGATTTGTAATGGGCCACTGCTGGAAGCCTTAATCGTGTCTTAATTGGGTGTAAGTAATCGGATCAATTTACAAAAGTCAGTGTATCTGGATATTTCGAAATTAACGGATCTTGAAATTGACTTTTTCATTTGAGGGAATGACATAGTAAACTTTTAGCCTTTAAAAGCTTCATTAAAAAAAAAAAAAAATCAGGATTCGAAACTTTGTCCTGTGAATGCCTACAGTACAGTCCACGCATCAGACATCTGATTCAGTGATGGAAAGTCTGTCTTACCCAGGTAACATGCATCTATGAATACACACTATTGCCAGGTCAGTATCGCTTTATGTCCTGAATTGCTGCCAAGTGAATGAATGGCTGAAATGAAACAAATTAAAACAACTGTCTGGTGTGGGGTCCTAACCGGAGCCTCCAGCACATCAGAGACATGCACTCTATCACTGAGCCACGGACGACCTCCATAATCATTTGGGCAACTCTGACCATTGTATAGACCCAGTAGTATATATTTTGTGTGTATACCAATGTCCCCTTAATACAGTATTAACATTATCAAATATGATCTAGTAACAAGTGAACATATTAGAGGGACAGCGCACGTAAGTCAGTTTGGGGACAAAGCTAGAGAGACGAGACTGAGTGTTTGGACATGTGCGGAGGAAGGATGAGGAGTATGTCGGGAGGAGGATGCTGGAAATGGAGTTACCAGGCAGGAGAAAGAGAGGAAAGCCAAAGAAAAGGTTTATGGATGTAGTGAAGGAGGACATGCAGGTGGTAAGTGTAAGAGATGAAGGTGCAGAAGACAGAGTAAGATGGAGGCTGGTGATCCGCTGTGGCGACCCCTAAGGGGAGAGCCGAAGGGAGAAGAAGAAGAACTGATAACAAGATCGGTTCCATAAAAACATTACCCAAAATTAGATTTTTGTTTTATTACAAGACAGATTCCTGCGGAAAACTCCCGTCTCTGTCGAAATTTCTATATTATATAAAATATATTTCAATTACTTTATATGTAAAAATGATTTGCGATGGATGATGTACAGTATAATATACTATAGCAGTAGTGTGTGTGTGTGTGTGTGTGTGTGTGTGTGTGTGTGTGTGTGTGTGTGTGTGTGTGTGTGTGTGTGTGTGTGTGTATTTTGGGCAGCAGAAATTACACATTCAAATCGTACCAAAATTGGCACAAAAATCGCAAAAAATTCGCTGATGGGAAAAAACTTGCTCCCATCACGAATGAAAAACTTTTACTATATTGAATGAGCAATCAAATTTTGACCAAAAATGCCGCTTCTGGCACCTGGTCGGTTGCCGTGGCCGAGTGGTTAATATATATATATATATATATATATATATATATATATATATATATATATATATATATATATATATATATATATATATATGTGTGTGTGTGTGTGTGTGTGTGTATATATATGTATATATGTGTGTGTGTGTGTGTGTGTGTATATATGTATATATGTGTGTGTGTGTGTGTGTGTGTGTGTGTGTGTGTGTGTATATATATATGTATATAGGGCAGGATCCCACTGCTACCTGGCGCGTCCCCGGGTGGCAGATAGGGAAAGGCCTTGAAGATATACGAGGTACCGTCTTAGACGGCACAGACCATGGGACCCCCTGTAGATATATAGGGCTCCACCGAATATAATGAATAAGGTGGCACAAATATTACCTCACCAGAAACTATGCGGCAGGGAGGTGAGATTATTTGCCACAATCCTCCCAACGAAACATGAGTTCTATTGCAAATGATTTGACGGGCTTTCCAGTTGGATCATCATCCACTAAAGGTCCAACCGCACTGTCTCCTGTGCTTACGGGCATTATGCCACCGAAAGTGAGTAGGCATTGTGTGGGAAAACTAGACTCTTGGAGTTTAATGAAATTCAAATCCATGAAGATCTATGCATGCAATGTAAGAAGCCTTGCAGAAGATTACAAACTTGATAAACTAATGACTGAACTGGAAAACATTAGTTGGGATATTGTAGGTTTGAGTGAAATCCATAGAAACAAGAAGAAAAAAGTAATTCAGCTCGAAGACAGCAACTACTTATTTTACTACAGAGGAAGGGAAAATGAAAGAGTTATTGGTGTAGGATTTCTAATTAACATAAATCTTGCCAACAACATTGTTAAATTCAGCAGTGTATCTGACAGAGCAGCATCTGTTGTCATTAGACTGTGCAAAAAATATACCCTGAAAGTAATACAAGTATTTCCACCAACTTCTCGAAGCCAAGATGAAGAAACAGAAACATTCTCTGATGACATCTCCCAGATTATGGAAGAAGAAAAGACAGCATATACTATACTCGTGGGAAACTTCAATGCAAAAGTTGGGAAGTTGAAAAATGAAGAAGCATGTATGGGAAAATTTGGAGTGGGAGAAAGGAATGAAAGAGGAGAAATGCTGGTAAATTTTGCTGAAATGTTTAACATGAGAATAATGAACACATTCTTCCACAAAAGAACAGGGAGAAAGTTGACCTGGAGAAGCCCAAATGGAGACACAAAGAATGAAATCGACTTCATTATAGCCGATTAGAATAACACGATCACCAATGTCACAGTTATCAATAAAGTAAATAAAGGTAATGATCACAGAATAGTGGGTTGCACAGCAGATTTAATTTCAGAAGTGAAAGAAAGAAGATGATTAAAGATAAAAAGATATGCCCAATAATGGTAAAGGAAAACAAAGCATCCTATCGGTTGGAAATAAGGAACAGATTTCAGGCTCTAAGTAATGCTGAATGTGACATTGATGAGCTGAATGACAGACTAACAAAAGTGCTAAGAGAATCAGCAGAGGAAGTAGGAAAACCTAATACAACCAAAGCCAAGAAGTATTCAGAAAAGACACTCGAGCTTATGAAAAAATCGAAAGGAAATGAAAGTAAAAACAAAGAAAGACGAAATAGAACGAGCGGAATTAAATAAGCTTATCAACAAAAGACAAAGAGAAGAAAAAAGGAAGAGAAACAAGTATCAGATCAAAGAAACCATCAAAAATGGAAAAAGTCTGAAACAGGTCCGAAGTAAAATAGCACTAGGAAAGCAAGAAATGACATCACTGAAAGAAAAAAACGGTGAAATCATTAAATGCAGAGGTAAGATGGTGATGAGAGTTGACGAATTTTACAAAGAACTGTATGCATCAAAGACAGTAGTACCAATAGCTAACTTTTCAGTTGACACAAGTGAAATATTTGAGGTAACACCAGAAAGTAAATATTTGTCTTAAAAAAAAAAAAAAAAAGGAAAGGCTTCGGAAGAAGATGGAATAGTAACAGATTTACTGTTGGATGCAGGAGTAGAAGTACAAAACAGGCTTGCACACTTACTTACCCAATGAATAAAACAGAAGAAAATTCCCAATACATGGTGTAATGCAATAGTTATTTTACTCTACATAAAAGGTGACTCAAAAGATCTTAGTAACTATCGACCCATTAGCATATTATCAGTCATATACAAACTCTTCACTAAAGTCCTTGCGAACAGAATAACGACAATTTTGGAGGAAAACCAACCTCGTGAACAGGCAGGATTCCGAAGCGGGTATTCGACCACCGATCATCTACACACAATGAATCAGCTAATTGAGAAAACTATAGAATATAATAAACCACTGTGCTTAGGTTTTGTTGATTACGAAAAGGCTTTTGATTCAGTGGAGCACATAGCAATTATAAATTCATTGCGAGAACAAGTAGTGAATGAGAACGTTGTGAAACTGCTCGAAAACATATATAAAGAGGGAACTATCTATATATCTATCTCTATCTATGCCAGACGCCTCAATCCCGTTCGGGGTGGCCACAAACAAATCGCCTCCACGTCGCCCTGTCCCCCGCCATTTCACTGCCCCACTCCCAACTCACACCCCCCTCTCTCATATACCTCTCCACCCCATCCCTCCATCTCATCCTTGGCCTCCCCCTCCCTCTTCTCCCCTCCACCTCACTCATATACACTCTCTTCGTCAGTCTTTCACCCTCTATCCTCTCCACATGGCCAAACCACCTCAGTGTATTCCTCCTAACTCTTCCTATCACATCCACATCAACACCACAACGCTCCTTTATATGCCCATTCGTCAGCCTGTCTCTCCATATGACTTCACAGGCTCCTCATAAATAACTCATTTCCATTGCTCTCACTCTTGACTTGTGTCCTTCCAGGAACGTCCAAGCTTCACTTCCATACATTAGAGTTGGTATCACAATACTGTCATGTAGTAACTTTTTCACTTCCATGCTCACTTCCCTGCTTCTTATCACTGCTTCAAGGAACCAGCAACCTTTCTTCCCTGTTGTACCCTTTTCAAGCACTTCACCCTCCAAACCTCCATCCTTACTCATCACACTACCCAAGTACTTAAACGTACTCACATTTCCATTTCCTCACCATCCAACCTCGCTGTACATTCACTGACTTCACCTCTCTCAAAACCATCACTTTACTCTTCCCTACATTCACCTTTAGATTCCGTTTCTTACACACTCTCCCTAACTCATCCACCAAGCCTAGCAGCTCTCCTTCGTCTTCACTCAACAACACAGTATCATCTGCAAACAACAGTACAGGGAGTTTCCAAACACTACCCTCTCTCACCAGGGCCACTGTACCTCTTTTATTACCCCATCCACATACAGATTGAACAACCATGGAGACATGACACATCCCTGTTTCAACCCAACCTTCAAAGAGAAAAATTCACTCAGTTCACCATCCACATGCAGTGCAGCCTTAGCACCATATTTCACAGCATTTAACAACTTCCCATCTACTCCATATGTTCTTAATACTTTCCACAATCCTTGTCTCTCCACCCTGTCATATGCTTTCTCCAAATCCATGAAAGCCGCATACAACTTCTTTCCCTTCTCTAGAAACTTTTCCATTAAAGATCTAAGAACGAATATCTGATCTACACAACATCTTCCCTTCCTAAATCCTCCCTGTTCTTCTCCAACTAATTCCTCTGTTCTTTCTCTAACTCTGTCAATAAGTATCCTACCATACACCTTTCCTATTATACTAAGAAGACAGATGCCCCTTCGATTACAACACACTTCTTTTTCCCCTTTTCCTTTGTACAAGGGAATAATTATACCTGAATTCCAATCCTCCGGAACTCTACCTTCCTCCCAGGCCAATCTTCACATTTTCCACATCCATTCTACTACTATCTCTCCCCCATACTTCAGCATTTCACCACACACTCCATCAATTCCTGGGGCTTTCCCCAATTTAACTTTCTTCATTGCTTCCACAACTTCTATCCTTCTGATTTCTTCCTGTCTTCTCACCTCCCTTCTTCTCCCAGTCATTTCCCAGCCAATAATACTCGCATCACTTCCATCCTCTATGTTCAACAATTCCTTAAAGTGTTCCCTCCATCTGCTCACTTTTTCTCCCTTCTCCACTAGTAATCTACCATTTTTATCTTTCACTCCCCTGCTAACTTCACTTCCACCCTGTCTTACTCTTTCCACATCTTTCCAGAACATTTTCTTACAGTCCCTCCACTTTACACTCAAGTTCCTTCCAAATTCCTCATCTGCTCTCTTCTTACTCTCTCTTACTAATCTTTTCACCTCTTTCTTTCTTTCTTCATATAACTCTCTCTTCCGCCTCTCAACTTCTTCCACGCCCCTATTTCTCATCCATTCATTGTACGCTTTCTTCTTTTGTGCCACAGCCTGTCTCACCTCTTCATTCCACCACGCTGTTCCTTGCACACCCCTCTGTCTTCTCTTCATCCCATACACCACATCACATGCTGCACATATTTCTTCCGTGAATATCCTGCACACACCTTCCACGTCCCCCATCTGCTCCAATTCATATTTGCCCAATCGTTCCTCCTCTTCTCTCTTATACTCTTCCTTTTTCTCATCCTCTTGTAACCTTCCACTCTCCTTACAAATACTCCTTCTTCCCGTCCTTCCCTTCTTCTATTTCTCCATCGTAATTGGATCTTGATTCTGGCCACCACCAGGTAGTGGTCAGAAATTCCACTCCCCCAACCTCTATAGGCTCTTGCATCCATTACACATTTTCGCATCCTTTCATCCACACACACATAATCAATCATTGCCTTCCTTTCATTCAGTTCACCACCCACCCTTCTCATCACTCGCCATGTATACCTGTGGATCATTTTATGCCTAAAGAGGGTATTGGCTATCACCAACCCTCTCCCGGCACAAATGTCCACTAACGCACTGCCATTCTCATCTATCTCAGCAGGCGCACCCCACTCACCAACTATGCCATCCACCTTCACATTCCCTACTTTACCATTCATACCACCGATCAAAAACACTCATTCCTTCCAAAATTTTTCATGCACGCTTCCACATTTGTCCAGAACTCTTCTCTCACTCTGCTTGCACGATCTTGCGTTGGCGCATACACACACACAATTGCTCACATTTATATTCCAACTTTCAATCTTACGCTACAGTTAATTTACATAAGGACTCGTAAAAAAATTAAGATTGAGAAGGGCGAGCGTCAGGGAGATAGAATTTCATCAAAATTATTTATACAATGCCTGGAAAGTATTTTCAAAGCTAGACTGGGAAAACAAAGGAGTGAACATAGACGGAGAAAAGCTAAACCATTTAAGATTTGCAGATGACATTGTCCTAATCTCAGAAACAGCGGAGGCATTGCAAGAAATGTTAAATGACCTGAACAGAGAAAGTCTGGAAGTAGGACTGAAGATGAACCGGAGTAAAACTAATGTTTAATCCACAGACACCAAACAGCGTCATCAGAGTAAGCGATGAAATTCTTGAAGAAGTTAAGGAGAACAACTACTTGGAACAAATACTAAAATCAACGAAAGATCATGAGAGCGAAATAAAAAGACGCATTACAATTGGATGGAAAGCTTTCGGTAAACATAGAGACATTATGAAAAGTAGCTTGCCAGCTTGTATGAAACGAAAAGTATATAACGAATGTATAATTCCAGCTATGACGTATGGTTGTGAGACCTGGAAACTAACAAAATCAATGGAAAGTAAATTAATCCGTTCTCAGAGAGCAATGGAAAGGTCATTGTTCGGAATATCTTTACGAGACAGGAAAAGATCAACTTGGGTGACAGTGCAGACCAAAGTCAGAGATATTATAGAAGTTATAAAAGAACAGAAATGGAGGTGGGCAGGCCATCTAGCAAGAATAAGGGATAACTGATGGAGCAAGAGGCCGACTGACTAGACACCAAGAGATTGTAAGTGTAGCAGAGAAAGGCCAGACAGGAGATGGAGAGATGAGATAGAGAAATTTGCAGGGAAAACGTGGCAAAGATTGGCTCAGTCAAGGAATTCGAGGAAAATGTTGAGGGAGGCCTTTGTTGAGCAGTGGACTAGTTATGGCTGATGATTATATATATATATATATATATATATATATATATATATATATATATATATATATATATATATATATATATATATATATATATATATATTGTTACGGAACAGAGAAAGATAATGTACACTTTCAGTGAGAATACTAAAAATCACTACTGTCCCGTAAAGTTCCAGGTTCAAAACAAAAGAGTTAGGTAAAATTACAAGTTAAAGTTTAATGCTCAAACTAACAACAAAACATTCAGAACTCATAAGGATAATGTAATGGCAAAAACAGGTTAAATATATGGTTAACTGCAATAGCCTCTATTAACACGAAATTAGCATGAGTAAATTTATCTAAGTCAGCCCTGATAAAATGAGAAAACACTGGATAATGCTCAGTTAACGCAAGATATATTATTACAGATACAAAATATTATTACCACTGGCTGAATATATGAATTACAAAAAACTTTACTAGGCCTACGAATCAACACCTTATGCTATACAGTACAAGAACAAAATGTAATAACACTAATACTCAAATTACACAGCTGCTAGATGGATGGAGACTTCCTGAGCACTCACAATAATAACAACTGTACAGGGGAGGACAGTGATGTGAGCAAAATGAAGAGTAGATCTAAGTGGCAATTAATGCAGAGACTGAGCTCATTATATAGGGGCCGGCAGAGCTTGATACAACTTGTAAGAAGGACGCGCAAATGAAGCCAGAGGGGACAGAGAGTTGACACTCCTGCTCTGAACAACAGAAAGAACGATTTACTCTACCATAAGGGAGGAGGGGTGGAGTGAGGTAGAACACGCTCGTGATCAAACATGCAGCATACTGTACGTTAGAATTATACAAAGGATGATGAAATCATAGGCTATGTAACACCTCCCCACAAAGAAAAAGAAATTTACAAAGGAAATTTCTTATTACACTAAAACAATCAGTCTAAAGTCTAGATAAGCAATCTGCAATAACATTTTCTTTCCCCTTGACATGTTGTATGTCTAATGAATACTCCTGAAGAAGTAGACTCCATCTTGTCAATCTCTGATTTTTATCTTTAAACTTACTAAGGAATTTCAGTGGGTTATGATCGGTATAAATGAGTATGGGGTCAAAACCAGAACACAAATAAAATGAAAAATGCTGTAAACCCAAACTCAAGGCCAAAAGCTCTTTCTCAATAGTTGAGTACATCTTTTGAGGTGGAGTGAACTTCTTACTGTAATAAGATACAGGATGTTCAATACCCTGATCATCCTCTTGCAGCAAAACAGCCCCAGCTCCTGTTTCACTTGCGTCAACAGCCATCTTAAAAGGCTTAGCAAAATTTGGAGTAGCGAGCACTGGCTGACTTAATGGGATAGCTTTAAGTTTGTTGAAAGAGGATTCACAGTTATCGGTCCAGACAAATTTAACTCCCTTTCTCAGTAGGTCTGTAAGTGGTGATACAAGAATTGAAAAGTTAAGAACAAATCTCCTGTAATAACCTACCATTCCCAAAAATCTTTGTAGCTCTTTCCTACTTTTAGGTCTGGGAAGATCACTTATAACCTGAACCTTAGCTCCTGGTGGTGCAACATGTCCATCACCAATTACGTACCCAAGGTACTGAACTTTAGCTTGACCAAACTCACACTTTGATAAATTAGCTACAAGATTAGCCTGAACCAAACGTTCAAGAAATTTACTGACATGGCATAGGTGATCTTTCCAGTTGTCACTGAAGATTAATACATCATCAATATAAACAACACACCCTGCCAAACCCTCTGTTACAACATTCATGAGCTTCTGAAATGTGGCTGGTGCATTCTTCATACCATACGACATTACAGAACATGCAAAAGTCTTTCCTAGTGTTACAAAACATGAGATCTCCCTAGCACGTTCAGTCATAGGTACTTGGCAGTATCCCTTTAACAAATCAAACTTACTTATGTACCTAGCCTTTCTATGCAATCTTCCACACGAGGGAGAGGGTAAGTGTCTGTTTTGGTTATCTGATTAACACGTCTGTAGTCAATGCAAAGCCGCTGTGACCCACCTGGCTTAGGGACTAGAGTGACAGGAGAACTCCACTCGCTCTGACAGGGCTCAATCATCTTGTGGTCCAACAGGTAGTCAAGCTCCTTCAGGATGAGAGGAACTTTCACTGGGTTCACACTGTAAGGAGGCAGTTTAATTGGCTTTGTGTCTCCAACATCAACATCATGCATCAACACAGTGGTTCTTCCTGGAGTGGCACGGAACACTTGCGGGTACTCCTGCAGTAAGGCCGAAAACTCCTGCCTTTCCTCGGGAGGTAGATGAGAAAGCTTAGTCTGGAGATCATTCATGATATCAGGATTCTTCCCCAAACTATCACTCAGGCTCATGCTGCATGGGAGAACTTCACTTGCAGACTCGGGTGGAACAGCTACAGTGCAGACTGGGTTATTTTCGTCCCGCCTGTGATATAACTTTAGCATGTTGATGTGACAAAGTTGCTTGTTCTTTCTATGATCTGGTGTGGCGATGACATAGTTGACATCACTGAGTTTCTTCTCCACGAATTAAGGACCACTAAACTTGGCTTGAAGAGGTTGCCCATGCACTGGTAGCAGAATCAAAACCTGATCTCCTGGCTGAAAGTGGCGTAACCTGGACTTCTTATCATAGCAAGTCTTCATCTTCTCCTGAGCAGCTCCTAAATTCTCTCTCACCAGCTGTAAAGCAGTGGACAGCCGTTCTTTGAACTTCATCACATACTCCAGCAGGTTGACATCATCTTCCTCCGACAGCCAGCATTCCTTGAGTAACTTAAGGGGTCCTCTTACTTCATGGCCAAACAGTAGTTCAAAAGGTGAGAAGCCCAGTGATTCATTTGGAGATTCTCTTGCGGCAAATACAACGAATGGAAGACCTTTATCCCAGTCTTTCTGATGTTCCAAACAGTATTTCTTGAGCATCGATTTGAGTGTTTGATGATATCTCTCCAACGCTCCTTGGGTCTGGGGATGGTAAGCTGAAGACGTGATCTGGGTGATGCCCAACTCTTTCAGAGACTGCTTGAAAACATTTGACATGAAATTACTTCCCTGGTCTGACTGTACCTCCTTGGGCAGACCAAACTTTGTGAAGAACCCTAGCATTTCCTTAACCACGTTCTTTGCTGAGATATTTTTAAGTGGAATGGCTTCAGGATAACGAGTAGCCATGTCAATCAGGGTCAACACATAAGAAAATCCTGAAGAAGTCTAAGGAAGAGGTCCCACAATATCCACCAACACACGGGTGAATGGTGCCTCAAAAGGAGGAATGGGAACTAGAGGTACAACCTTTTTGGTCTGATTACACTTCCCCACAACTTGACAGGTGTGACAAGACTTACAATACCAGGAAACATCCCTGAAGATACCTGGCCAGTAGAAGTGTTTCAAAATGCGTGCCACAGTCTTCCTCACTCCAAGGTGTCCTGCCAAACTGGAATCATGAGCCACTCTAATGATATCCTGCCTACAAACACGAGGGATGACAACTTGATGTACAACCTCCCATTCACAGTCGGCTGATGCTGTTGGGGGTCTCTATTTCCTCATAAGTACTCCTGACTTTATATAATAACAAGTAGAAACACCAGCTGACTCTTCCTCACTGCAAGCAGAGTTAGCTAGACCTTTCAACTCAGGGTCAGCAACCTGCAACTCAACCAACTCTTGACGAGACAAATTATCAACACTACGGGGTACTGCCTCATCTGGTGAGTGGTCCAAATTAGCAAGAAAAGTGTCAGCTAGGATAACATCATCATCATCATTATCCTCTAAGTCACCAGTAACTTTAGACTTAGCCCTAGTGACAGCACATGCAGAGAACACATCAGGGACATCACAATCCTGGGCCGCAGCCACTGGCTCACTAGACAACTGAGGAGCTGGACACACTTGACTTCCACCAATATCATTTCCAAGTAAGAAAGTTACACCTGACATTGGGAGTGTCTCAACCAACCCAACCATAACGGAACCATTAACAAAACCAGACTCTAAATTCACTCTGCACAGAGGGACATAGAAGTAATTATTCCCTACACCTTGTAAGATTACAGTTTCATCAGAGGAATTAACATTAGAGCCTAGAACACTGGTCAGCATAAGGGATTGGCAAGCACCTGTATCACGATATATTTGAACTCATTTCCTGTCATTACTGTCCAGAGGACTGACAAAACCATCAGACAGGAAATTAGCACATGAACTCTTGAGAGTGTCACCCACGTTACTGCTCAAAAGAGGAGCTTCATCATGAGGATTTAATTTACCCCTCAAAGCAGGTTCAGTTAACTCAGTTAAAGAATTCTGGGAACTCTCAAGGGTGGACACTAGACCAATTGACTGAATATTTAAAGACTTCTTTTTGTTCACATCACGCTGTCTCCTGAAACATTTCTCCGTAGTATGACCAAGCTTACTACAATAAGTACATTTACTTTTCTGAAATCTAGAGGTGAAGCTGGTATTTACTTCCTGAGAAACATCATCTCTATTCTCCTTCCTGTCACCTGTATTCTGAGTAGAGGCAACGTACTTACTCTCAGCTTTCCTTTTTCTTTATAATATCTCTTGTGAGTGAGGACATATTCATCAGCTAAAACTGCAGCATCAGACAAATTATCTATTCTTCTCTCATCAAGATATAGGCTTACATCATTATTAATACACCTTTTGAAGTCCTCCAGCAAAATCATCTGCTTAAATTTACCAAAATCAGAATTTACATTCTTAGAATTTAACCACTGCTCTAACAGATCTTCTTTGATTTTTGCATACTCAACATGGGATTGCTTATCTTGCTTATAAGTTGTCCTAAATTTTACTCTATAGGCTTCAGGAACAAGCTCATAGGCCTTAAGAATCAAGCTCTTAACTACATCATAATTATCAGATTGATCCTGAGGCAAAGATGCATAAGTTACTTGAGCTTTACCGGTGAGAACAGTTTGAAGGAGTACTGGCCAATACTTTTTGGGCAAATTAAAACCTGTAGCTACCCTCTCAAACAACTGAAAATACTTTGTTAAATCAGATTCATTAAAAGGAGGGACAAGTTTAACATTTTTAGCCACATCAAAATCATCAGAGCTAGATGATCCAGTTCCACATTGTTTCATGTGATACTCATGGTCTGCCTGAATCCTAGCAAGTTCAATTTGTGCCTGAGCCTGTGCCTCCTGAAGAGCATTTGCCTGAAATTCAGCCTCCTTAGCACGAGCCTCCTGTAGGGCTAGCTGTAACTTAGCTAATTCAATCTGCGTTTGTTCATTTGGAGGAGTAACATTAAACAAGCTTTCATTAATCATGTCAACAGTTTGATCTTTAGAATGATGAGAGCGAACAACAATTCCCAATTGTTGAGCAACAAGCTTAAGTTCATTCTTTGTTCTGTTTTCTACATCACACACTGTTTGCACATTTGACAAAAAATCTTTGGCTTCATCAAGAGTAGTAATAGTAGACATCATGAATAAATCACAGTCACAAAATATCAAGCAATATCCTTATGATAATATCCTGAATATCCTGATAAGAGGTTGCCAAATTTATGTTACGGAACAGAGAAAGATAATGTACACTTTAAGTGAGAATACTAAAAATCACTACTGTCCCGTAAAGTTCCAGGTTCAAAAAAAAAGAGTTAGGTAAAATTACAAGTTAAAGTTTAATGCTCAAACTAACAACAAAACATTCAGGACTCATAAGGATAATGTAATGGCAAAAACAGGTTAAATGTATGGTTAACTGCAATAGCCTCTATTAACACGAAATTAGCATGAGTAAATTTATCTAAGTCAGCCCTGATAAAATGAGAAAACACTGGATAATGCTCAGTTAACGCAAGATATATTATTACAGATACAAAATATTATTACCACTGGCTGACAATATGAATTACAAAAAAACTTTACTAGGCCTACGAATCAACACCTTATGCTATACAGTACAAGAACAAAATGTAATAACACTAATACTCAAATTACACAGCTGGTAGATGGATGGAGACTTCCTGAGCACTCACAATAATAACAACTGTACAGGGGAGGACAGTGATGTGAGCAAAATGAGGAGTAGATCTAAGTGGCAATTAATGCAGAGACTGAGCTCATTATATAGGGGCCGGCAGAGCTTGATACAACTTGTAAGAAGGACGCGCAAATGAAGCCAGAGGGGACAGAGAGTTGACACTCCTGCTCTGAACAACAGAAAGAACGACTTACTCTACCATAAGGGAAGAGGGGTGGAGTGAGGTAGAACACGCTCGTGATCAAACATGCAGCATACTGTATGTTAGAATTATACAAAGGATGATGAAATCATAGGCTATGTAACACCTCCCCACAAAGAAAAAGAAATTTACAAAGGAAATTTCTTATTACACTAAAACAATCAGTCTAAAGTCTAGATAAGCAATCTGCAATAACATTTTCTTTCCCCTTGACATGTTGTATGTCTAATGAATACTCCTGAAGTAGACTCCATCTTGTCAATCTCTGATTTTTATCTTTAAACTTACTAAGGAATTTCAGTGGGTTATGATCGGTATAAATGAGTATGGGGTCAAAACCAGAACACAAATAAAATGAAAAATGCTGTAAACCCAAAATCAAGGCCAAAAGCTCTTTCTCAATAGTTGAGTAGATCTTTTGAGGTGAAGTGAACTTCTTACTGTAATAAGATACAGGATGTTCAATACCCTGATCATTCTCTTGCAGCAAAACAGCCCCAGCTCCTGTTTCACTTGCGTCAACAGCCATCTTAAAAGGCTTAGCAAACTTTGGAGTAGCGAGCACTGGCTGACTTAATAGGATAGCTTTAAGTTTGTTGAAAGAGGATTCACAGTTATCGGTCCAGACAAATTTAACTCCCTTTCTCAGTAGGTCTGTAAGTGGTGATACAAGAATTGAAAAGTTAAGAACAAATCTCCTGTAATAACCTACCATTCCCAAAAATCTTTGTAGCTCTTTCCTACTTTTAGGTCTGGGAAGATCACTTATAACCTGAACCTTAGCTCCTGGTGGTGCAACATGTCCATCACCAATTACGTACCCAAGGTACTGAACTTTAGCTTGACCAAACTCACACTTTGATAAATTAGCTACAAGATTAGCCTGAACCAAACGTTCAAGAAATTTACTGACATGGCATAGGTGATCTTTCCAGTTGTCACTGAAGATTAATACATCATCATTATAAACAACACACCCTGCCAAACCCTCTGTTACAACATTCATGAGCTTCTGAAATGTGGCTGGTGCATTCTTCATACCATACGACATTACAGAACATGCAAAAGTCTTTCCTAGTGTTACAAAACATGAGATCTCCCTAACACGTTCAGTCATAGGTACTTGCCAGTATCCCTTTAACAAATCAAACTTACTTATGTACCTAGCCTTTCTATGCAATCTTCCACACGAGGGAGAGGGTAAGTGTCTGTTTTGGTTATCTGATTAACACGTCTGTAGTCAATGCAAAGCCGCTGTGACCCACCTGGCTTAGGGACTAGAGTGACAGGAGAACTCCACTCGCTCTGACAGGGCTCAATCATCTTGTGGTCCAACAGGTAGCCAAGCTCCTTCAGGATGAGAGGAACTTTCACTGGGTTCACACGGTAAGGAGGCAGTTTAATTGGCTTTGCGTCTCCAACATCAACATCATGCATCAACACAGTGGTTCTTCCTGGAGTGGCACGGAACACTTGCGGGTACTCCTGCAGTAAGGCCGAAAACTCCTGCCTTTCCTCGGGAGGTAGATGAGAAAGCTTAGTCTGGAGATCATTCATGATATCAGGATTCTTCCCCAAACTATCACTCAGGCTCATGCTGCATGGGAGAACTTCACTTGCAGACTCGGGTGGAACAGCTACAGTGCAGACTGGGTTATTTTCGTCCCGCCTGTGATATAACTTTAGCATGATGATGTGACAAAGTTGCTTGTTCTTTCTATGATCTGGTGTGGCGATGACATAGTTGACATCACTGAGTTTCTTCTCCACGAATTAAGGACCACTAAACTTGGCTTGAAGAGGTTGCCCATGCACTGGTAGCAGAATCAAAACCTGATCTCCTGGCTGAAAGTGGCGTAACCTGGACTTCTTATCATAGCAAGTCTTCATCTTCTCCTGAGCAGCTCCTAAATTCTCTCTCACCAGCTGTAAAGCAGTGGACAGCCGTTCTTTGAACTTCATCACATACTCCAGCAGGTTGACATCATCTTCCTCCGACAGCCAGCATTCCTTGAGTAACTTAAGGGGTCCTCTTACTTCATGGCCAAACAGTAGTTCAAAAGGTGAGAAGCCCAGTGATTCATTTGGAGATTCTCTTGCGGCAAATACAACGAATGGAAGACCTTTATCCCAGTCTTTCTGATGTTCCAAACAGTATTTCTTGAGCATCGATTTGAGTGTTTGATGATATCTCTCCAACGCTCCTTGGGTCTGGGGATGGTAAGCTGAAGACGTGATCTGGGTGATGCCCAACTCTTTCAGAGACTGCTTGAAAACATTTGACATGAAATTACTTCCCTGGTCTGACTGTACCTCCTTGGGCAGACCAAACTTTGTGAAGAACCCTAGCATTTCCTTAACCACGTTCTTTGCTGAGATATTTTTAAGTGGAATGGCTTCAGGATAACGAGTAGCCATGTCAATCAGGGTCAACACATAAGAAAATCCTGAAGAAGTCTTAGGAAGAGGTCCCACAATATCCACCAACACACGGGTGAATGGTGCCTCAAAAGGAGGAATGGGAACTAGAGGTACAACCTTTTTGGTCTGATTACACTTCCCCACAACTTGACAGGTGTGACAAGACTTACAATACCAGGAAACATCCCTGAAGATACCTGGCCAGTAGAAGTGTTTCAAAATGCGTGCCACAGTCTTCCTCACTCCAAGGTGTCCTGCCAAACTGGAATCATGAGCCACTCTAATGATATCCTGCCTACAAACACGAGGGATGACAACTTGATGTACAACCTCCCATTCACAGTCGGCTGATGCTGTTGGGGGTCTCTATCTCCTCATAAGTACTCCTGACTTTATATAATAACAAGTAGAAACACCAGCTGACTCTTCCTCACTGCAAGCAGAGTTAGCTAGACCTTTCAACTCAGGGTCAGCAACCTGCAACTCAACCAACTCTTGACGAGACAAATTATCAACACTACAGGGTACTGCCTCATCTGGTGAGTGGTCCAAATTAGCAAGAAAAGTGTCAGCTAGGATAACATCATCATCATCATTATCCTCTAAGTCACCAGTAACTTTAGACTTAGCCCTAGTGACAGCACATGCAGAGAACACATCAGGGACATCACAATCCTGGGCCGCAGCCACTGGCTCACTAGACAACTGAGGAGCTGGACACACTTGACTTCCACCAATATCATTTCCAAGTAAGAAAGTTACACCTGACATTGGGAGTGTCTCAACCAACCCAACCATAACGGAACCATTAACAAAACCAGACTCTAAATTCACTCTGCACAGAGGGACATAGAAGTAATTATTCCCTACACCTTGTAAGATTACAGTTTCATCAGAGGAATTAACATTAGAGCCTAGAACACTGGTCAGCATAAGGGATTGGCAAGCACCTGTATCACGATATATTTGAACTCATTTCCTGTCATTACTGTCCAGAGGACTGACAAAACCATCAGACAGGAAATTAGCACATGAACTCTTGAGAGTGTCACCCACGTTACTGCTCAAAAGAGGAGCTTCATCATGAGGATTTAATTTACCCCTCAAAGCAGGTTCAGTTAACTCAGTTAAAGAATTCTGGGAACTCTCAAGGGTGGACACTAGACCAATTGACTGAATATTTAAAGACTTCTTTTTGTTCACATCACGCTGTCTCCTGAAACATTTCTCCGTAGTATGACCAAGCTTACTACAATAAGTACATTTACTTTTCTGAAATCTAGAGGTGAAGCTGGTATTTACTTCCTGAGAAACATCATCTCTATTCTCCTTCCTGTCACCTGTATTCTGAGTAGAGGCAACGTACTTACTCTCAGCTTTCCTTTTTCTTTATAATATCTCTTGTGAGTGAGGACATATTCATCAGCTAAAACTGCAGCATCAGACAAATTATCTATTCTTCTCTCATCAAGATATAGGCTTACATCATTATTAATACACCTTTTGAAGTCCTCCAGCAAAATCATCTGCTTAAATTTACCAAAATCAGAATTTACATTCTTAGAATTTAACCACTGCTCTAACAGATCTTCTTTGATTTTTGCATACTCAACATGGGATTGCTTATCTTGCTTATAAGTTGTCCTAAATTTTACTCTATAGGCTTCAGGAACAAGCTCATAGGCCTTAAGAATCAAGCTCTTAACTACATCATAATTATCAGATTGATCCTGAGGCAAAGATGCATAAGTTACTTGAGCTTTACCGGTGAGAACAGTTTGAAGGAGTACTGGCCAATACTTTTTGGGCAAATTAAAACCTGTAGCTACCCTCTCAAACAACTGAAAATACTTTGTTAAATCAGATTCATTAAAAGGAGGGACAAGTTTAACATTTTTAGCCACATCAAAATCATCAGAGCTAGATGATCCAGTTCCACATTGTTTCATGTGATACTCATGGTCTGCCTGAATCCTAGCAAGTTCAATTTGTGCCTGAGCCTGTGCCTCCTGAAGAGCATTTGCCTGAAATTCAGCCTCCTTAGCACGAGCCTCCTGTAGGGCTAGCTGTAACTTAGCTAATTCAATCTGCGTTTGTTCATTTGGAGGAGTAACATTAAACAAGCTTTCATTAATCATGTCAACAGTTTGATCTTTAGAATGATGAGAGCGAACAACAATTCCCAATTGTTGAGCAACAAGCTTAAGTTCATTCTTTGTTCTGTTTTCTACATCACACACTGTTTGCACATTTGACAAAAAATCTTTGGCTTCATCAAGAGTAGTAATAGTAGACATCATGAATAAATCACAGTCACAAAATATCAAGCAATATCCTTATGATAATATCCTGAATATCCTGATAAGAGGTTGCCAAATTTATGTTACGGAACAGAGAAAGATAATGTACACTTTAAGTGAGAATACTAAAAATCACTACTGTCCCGTAAAGTTCCAGGTTCAAAAAAAAAGAGTTAGGTAAAATTACAAGTTAAAGTTTAATGCTCAAACTAACAACAAAACATTCAGGACTCATAAGGATAATGTAATGGCAAAAACAGGTTAAATGTATGGTTAACTGCAATAGCCTCTATTAACACGAAATTAGCATGAGTAAATTTATCTAAGTCAGCCCTGATAAAATGAGAAAACACTGGATAATGCTCAGTTAACGCAAGATATATTATTACAGATACAAAATATTATTACCACTGGCTGACAATATGAATTACAAAAAACTTTACTAGGCCTACGAATCAACACCTTATGCAATACAGTACAAGAACAAAATGTAATAACACTAATACTCAAATTACACAGCTGGTAGATGGATGGAGACTTCCTGAGCACTCACAATAATAACAACTGTACAGGGGAGGACAGTGATGTGAGCAAAATGAGGAGTAGATCTAAGTGGCAATTAATGCAGAGACTGAGCTCATTATATAGGGGCCGGCAGAGCTTGATACAACTTGTAAGAAGGACGCGCAAATGAAGCCAGAGGGGACAGAGAGTTGACACTCCTGCTCTGAACAACAGAAAGAACGACTTACTCTACCATAAGGGAAGAGGGGTGGAGTGAGGTAGAACACGCTCGTGATCAAACATGCAGCATACTGTATGTTAGAATTATACAAAGGATGATGAAATCATAGGCTATGTAACACCTCCCCACAAAGAAAAAGAAATTTACAAAGGAAATTTCTTATTACACTAAAACAATCAGTCTAAAGTCTAGATAAGCAATCTGCAATAACATTTTCTTTCCCCTTGACATGTTGTATGTCTAATGAATACTCCTGAAGTAGACTCCATCTTGTCAATCTCTGATTTTTATCTTTAAACTTACTAAGGAATTTCAGTGGGTTATGATCGGTATAAATGAGTATGGGGTCAAAACCAGAACACAAATAAAATGAAAAATGCTGTAAACCCAAAATCAAGGTCAAAAGCTCTTTCTCAATAGTTGAGTAGATCTTTTGAGGTGAAGTGAACTTCTTACTGTAATAAGATACAGGATGTTCAATACCCTGATCATTCTCTTGCAGCAAAACAGCCCCAGCTCCTGTTTCACTTGCGTCAACAGCCATCTTAAAAGGCTTAGCAAAATTTGGAGTAGCGAGCACTGGCTGACTTAATAGGATAGCTTTAAGTTTGTTGAAAGAGGATTCACAGTTATCGGTCCAGACAAATTTAACTCCCTTTCTCAGTAGGTCTGTAAGTGGTGATACAAGAATTGAAAAGTTAAGAACAAATCTCCTGTAATAACCTACCATTCCCAAAAATCTTTGTAGCTCTTTCCTACTTTTAGGTCTGGGAAGATCACTTATAACCTGAACCTTAGCTCCTGGTGGTGCAACATGTCCATCACCAATTACGTACCCAAGGTACTGAACTTTAGCTTGACCAGACTCACACTTTGATAAATTAGCTACAAGATTAGCCTGAACCAAACGTTCAAGAAATTTACTGACATGGCATAGGTGATCTTTCCAGTTGTCACTGAAGATTAATACATCATCAATATAAACAACACACCCTGCCAAACCCTCTGTTACAACATTCATGAGCTTCTGAAATGTGGTTGGTGCATTCTTCATACCATACGACATTACAGAACATGCAAAAGTCTTTCCTAGTGTTACAAAACATGAAATCTCCCTAACACGTTCAGTCATAGGTACTTGCCAGTATCCCTTTAACAAATCAAACTTACTTATGTACCTAGCCTTTCTATGCAATCTTCCACACGAGGGAGAGGGTAAGTGTCTGTTTTGGTTATCTGATTAACACGTCTGTAGTCAATGCAAAGCCGCTGTGACCCACCTGGCTTAGGGACTAGAGTGACAGGAGAACTCCACTCGCTCTGACAGGGCTCAATCATCTTGTGGTCCAACAGGTAGCCAAGCTCCTTCAGGATGAGAGGAACTTTCACTGGGTTCACACGGTAAGGAGGCAGTTTAATTGGCTTTGCGTCTCCAACATCAACATCATGCATCAACACAGTGGTTCTTCCTGGAGTGGCACGGAACACTTGCGGGTACTCCTGCAGTAAGGCCGAAAACTCCTGCCTTTCCTCGGGAGGTAGATGAGAAAGCTTAGTCTGGAGATCATTCATGATATCAGGATTCTTCCCCAAACTATCACTCAGGCTCATGCTGCATGGGAGAACTTCACTTGCAGACTCGGGTGGAACAGCTACAGTGCAGACTGGGTTATTTTCGTCCCGCCTGTGATATAACTTTAGCATGTTGATGTGACAAAGTTGCTTGTTCTTTCTATGATCTGGTGTGGCGATGACATAGTTGACATCACTGAGTTTCTTCTCCACGAATTAAGGACCACTAAACTTGGCTTGAAGAGGTTGCCCATGCACTGGTAGCAGAATCAAAACCTGATCTCCTGGCTGAAAGTGGCGTAACCTGGACTTCTTATCATAGCAAGTCTTCATCTTCTCCTGAGCAGCTCCTAAATTCTCTCTCACCAGCTGTAAAGCAGTGGACAGCCGTTCTTTGAACTTCATCACATACTCCAGCAGGTTGACATCATCTTCCTCCGACAGCCAGCATTCCTTGAGTAACTTAAGGGGTCCTCTTACTTCATGGCCAAACAGTAGTTCAAAAGGTGAGAAGCCCAGTGATTCATTTGGAGATTCTCTTGCGGCAAATACAACGAATGGAAGACCTTTATCCCAGTCTTTCTGATGTTCCAAACAGTATTTCTTGAGCATCGATTTGAGTGTTTGATGATATCTCTCCAACGCTCCTTGGGTCTGGGGATGGTAAGCTGAAGACGTGATCTGGGTGATGCCCAACTCTTTCAGAGACTGCTTGAAAACATTTGACATGAAATTACTTCCCTGGTCTGACTGTACCTCCTTGGGCAGACCAAACTTTGTGAAGAACCCTAGCATTTCCTTAACCACGTTCTTTGCTGAGATATTTTTAAGTGGAATGGCTTCAGGATAACGAGTAGCCATGTCAATCAGGGTCAACACATAAGAAAATCCTGAAGAAGTCTTAGGAAGAGGTCCCACAATATCCACCAACACACGGGTGAATGGTGCCTCAAAAGGAGGAATGGGAACTAGAGGTACAACCTTTTTGGTCTGATTACACTTCCCACAACTTGACAGGTGTGACAAGACTTACAATACCAGGAAACATCCCTGAAGATACCTGGCCAGTAGAAGTGTTTCAAAATGCGTGCCACAGTCTTCCTCACTCCAAGGTGTCCTGCCAAACTGGAATCATGAGCCACTCTAATGATATCCTGCCTACAAACACGAGGGATGACAACTTGATGTACAACCTCCCATTCACAGTCGGCTGATGCTGTTGGGGGTCTCTATCTCCTCATAAGTACTCCTGACTTTATATAATAACAAGTAGAAACACCAGCTGACTCTTCCTCACTGCAAGCAGAGTTAGCTAGACCTTTCAACTCAGGGTCAGCAACCTGCAACTCAACCAACTCTTGACGAGACAAATTATCAACACTACGGGGTACTGCCTCATCTGGTGAGTGGTCCAAATTAGCAAGAAAAGTGTCAGCTAGGATAACATCATCATCATCATTATCCTCTAAGTCACCAGTAACTTTAGACTTAGCCCTAGTGACAGCACATGCAGAGAACACATCAGGGACATCACAATCCTGGGCCGCAGCCACTGGCTCACTAGACAACTGAGGAGCTGGACACACTTGACTTCCACCAATATCATTTCCAAGTAAGAAAGTTACACCTGACATTGGGAGTGTCTCAACCAACCCAACCATAACGGAACCATTAACAAAACCAGACTCTAAATTCACTCTGCACAGAGGGACATAGAAGTAATTATTCCCTACACCTTGTAAGATTACAGTTTCATCAGAGGAATTAACATTAGAGCCTAGAACACTGGTCAGCATAAGGGATTGGCAAGCACCTGTATCACGATATATTTGAACTCATTTCCTGTCATTACTGTCCAGAGGACTGACAAAACCATCAGACAGGAAATTAGCACATGAACTCTTGAGAGTGTCACCCACGTTACTGCTCAAAAGAGGAGCTTCATCATGAGGATTTAATTTACCCCTCAAAGCAGGTTCAGTTAACTCAGTTAAAGAATTCTGGGAACTCTCAAGGGTGGACACTAGACCAATTGACTGAATATTTAAAGACTTCTTTTTGTTCACATCACGCTGTCTCCTGAAACATTTCTCCGTAGTATGACCAAGCTTACTACAATAAGTACATTTACTTTTCTGAAATCTAGAGGTGAAGCTGGTATTTACTTCCTGAGAAACATCATCTCTATTCTCCTTCCTGTCACCTGTATTCTGAGTAGAGGCAACGTACTTACTCTCAGCTTTCCTTTTTTCTTTATAATATCTCTTGTGAGTGAGGACATATTCATCAGCTAAAACTGCAGCATCAGACAAATTATCTATTCTTCTCTCATCAAGATATAGGCTTACATCATTATTAATACACCTTTTGAAGTCCTCCAGCAAAATCATCTGCTTAAATTTACCAAAATCAGAATTTACATTCTTAGAATTTAACCACTGCTCTAACAGATCTTCTTTGATTTTTGCATACTCAACATGGGATTGCTTATCTTGCTTATAAGTTGTCCTAAATTTTACTCTATAGGCTTCAGGAACAAGCTCATAGGCCTTAAGAATCAAGCTCTTAACTACATCATAATTATCAGATTGATCCTGAGGCAAAGATGCATAAGTTACTTGAGCTTTACCGGTGAGAACAGTTTGAAGGAGTACTGGCCAATACTTTTTGGGCAAATTAAAACCTGTAGCTACCCTCTCAAACAACTGAAAATACTTTGTTAAATCAGATTCATTAAAAGGAGGGACAAGTTTAACATTTTTAGCCACATCAAAATCATCAGAGCTAGATGATCCAGTTCCACATTGTTTCATGTGATACTCATGGTCTGCCTGAATCCTAGCAAGTTCAATTTGTGCCTGAGCCTTTGCCTCCTGAAGAGCATTTGCCTGAAATTCAGCCTCCTTAGCACGAGCCTCCTGCAGGGCTAGCTGTAACTTAGCTAATTCAATCTGCGTTTGTTCATTTGGAGGAGTAACATTAAACAAGCTTTCATTAATCATGTCAACAGTTTGATCTTTAGAATGATGAGAGCGAACAACAATTCCCAATTGTTGAGCAACAAGCTTAAGTTCATTCTTTGTTCTGTTTTCTACATCACACACTGTTTGCACATTTGACAAAAAATCTTTGGCTTCATCAAGAGTAGTAGTAGACATCATGAATAAATCACAGTCACAAAATATCAAGCATTATCCTTATGATAATATCCTGAATATCCTGATAAGAGGTTGCCAAATTTATGTTACGGAACAGAGAAAGATAATGTACACTTTAAGTGAGAATACTAAAAACCACTACTGTCCCGTAAAGTTCCAGGTTCAAAACAAAAGAGTTAGGTAAAATTACAAGTTAAAGTTTAATGCTCAAACTAACAACAAAACATTCAGGACTCATAAGGATAATGTAATGGCAAAAACAGGTTAAATATATGGTTAACTGCAATAGCCTCTATTAACACGAAATTAGCATGAGTAAATTTATCTAAGTCAGCCCTGATAAAATGAGAAAACACTGGATAATGCTCAGTTAACGCAAGATATATTATTACAGATACAAAATATTATTACCACTGGCTGACAATATGAATTACAAAAAACTTTACTAGGCCTACGAATCAACACCTTATGCAATACAGTACAAGAAAAAAATGTAATAACACTAATACTCAAATTACACAGCTGCTAGATGGTTGGAGACTTCCTGAGCACTCACAATAATAACAACTGTACAGGGGAGGACAGAGATGTAAGCAAAATGAGGAGTAGATCTAGGTGGCAATTAATGCAGAGACTGAGCTCATTAAATAAGGGCCGGCAGAGCTTGATACAACTTGTAAGAAGGACGTGCAAATGAAGCCAGAGGGGACAAAGAGTTGACACTCCTGCTCTGAACAACAGAAAGAACGACTTACTCTACTATAAGGGAGGAGGGGTGGAGTGAGGTAGAACACGCTCGTGATCAAACATGCAGCATACTTACGTTAGAATTACACAAAGGATGATGAAATCATAGGCTATGTAACAATATATATATATATATATATATATATATATATATATATATATATATATATATATATATATATATATATATATATATATATATATATATATATATATATATATATATATATATATACACATTATATATATATATATATATATATATATATATGTATATATTTATATATATATACTGTATATATATATATATATATATATATATATATATATATATATATATATATATATATATATATATATATATATATATATATATATATATATATATATATATATATATATATATATATATATATATATATATATATATATATATATATATATATATATATATATATATATATATATATATATATATATATATATATATATACATATATATATATATATATATATATATATATATATATATATATATACATTATATATATATATGTACCCCCTCCACAATATGTCTACCCCCGATATACATATGTCCCCCGCCAATGCATACATGCCCCCACTAAATTTGCTAGGTCAGCATGCTCTCCCACGCCTGAAGACGGCGTTATTGCATCAGTTCTTAGCAGACAGCCTAGCCGGGCAGACTGTTTTACTGTGAGCCTGTAATAAACTCCTTATCTAGCTGTTTGTACACGGAATTTCTATTACCAAAGTATTGCAAGTTACATTTGGTAGCAGCAGTGTTTCGAACCATCACATTCTGACCACCTCCTTGGATTTTTAGTAATACCACAAGATACACGACAACTCGCATCTGCCAACCTCGCCCCTCCTCCGTGCCTCTATACCTTGGCTGCGCTTTTCGAGTGTACCATTTTTCTCTCCAGTGCTCACCTCTCAAACCACCGCACCCATACGCCTTGTTCCTGACCGCATGTGTCGCCATCGCCGACCTACGCACCTGTTGCCCCTGTTCCCAGCACCTGTTCCGGACTCATCATAGCTCCTACCCCCACGGTGCCACTTATCACTGTCTGCCCGCTGCCTGCCCACCACCATTCTCTGCATTTGCAACTCACCGGCTCTACACCTGCCTTGCGCCGACATCTGCCTCACCACCCACCACCGGCCTCCGCCGTCGCCCGCATCTGGTCTGCATTACGGAGCGTCCTAAGACCGCCACTCCCTGCCGGTGATTCATCGCGATGTCTCCTCTCCTCTCCGCCCAGCTGTCTCTGCCCCACCGCCCAGCCCCGCCTAGCCCCGCCCCGCCCCGCCCCGCCCCAGCCCAGCTACGCCCAGCCACCCTGCACGTCATACCTCTCGACACTCCCGTTTCTACTGTGTACTATAGTATATCTTTCCTTTCTATAGAGATTATCCTCGATTTTCTCTACAGATTGGTTATTGTAAATATTCCATCTCATTTCCATTACCCCTTTTTCATCTTCGCCTACGTTATTTATTATCCATCTCATCCTTCGCATTTTATTTAAACCATTCATCCCCGCACCTTCATTCATTTTCACACCTAGTGTATTCCATTCTCCCATTGTTATTTATACATTTCCACCTACGTATCCATCTTCATCCTTTCATCTTCCATTGCCGCATTAAATGTCATACTTTCCATGTCAACTGCTTACCACCAGCCCTCTCGACCCGGAAACATCACCTGCTCATACCCCGTCTGCCGACTCTAACACAATCACTCATTTACAAAGTGGCAAAGAGTGCCACCGCCCTGTACCTGAGACTCCCGTTTCACTTCCCGCAGAATCACTTACTACCCGTCCTACCCTCGTAAATCCAGATACCTCCTCCTCTACTCCTGCCTCTACACTCCCTTCTTCTTCCTCTACTCCTTCCCCTGTCGTTCCCTCTCCTGCCTCCCTTCATACCCCGTCTTGCTCGCCCTTAACTGCCACTACCTTCTCTCTCTCCCACACCTCTCCTGCCGCCACTTCTGGACTTCCAGCCATGGCCAACCCTCCACAGTCTATCTATCTCGACGATCCCAATCGTCCCAAATTTACCGGCCAGGACCCAACTTGGTCTGTCTATGATTTCCTCAGAGAAGTCGAAATAGAAATAAATATTAGACAAATTACCGAGGAATCGCTCAAAGTAGCTTACCTCCTCGGTTGCTTGCATCACGGTAAATCAGACATCGGATCCGCAATCCGTGCAGGACATTTCGATAGCATTCGTACCTTTGCTGATTTTCATATGGAACTCATCAGCCTTTGTTGCCAGCATTCAAATACCGCGTCTCTCATGGGATTCATGAATCTCCTAAACCAACTAGATGAGGACTTGCGTGTCCCAGCGCAATATGCCAAGCTCCGCGAAGCTGCCGCCGCCATGAAAGCAACTAGTAGCGAGATGCTCCAATTACTGGTAGGCACGAAATGGTTAGAAGACAAGAACGGCGTTCCGATGCTTTCACTCACCAACTTTGCTGACTTAATTGGTTACCTCAGATTCCTTCACTGGCTTACTCCTAAACAGCGAGAGCTAGCCTTGGAAATCGGTTTCAATCCAGGAGATAAAATTATTCAGGTCACTAAAGCCATTCATGAAAGAACAGGTTCGAACTACATGCGTCAGGGCACCACCCAACCCTTGGCCTCCTCAGTCTGTCACATCTCCACTACCCCAGACCAATCTCGCTCCCGTCCCACCACACACGGCAGACCTGCCACACATCGCTCTCCTACCACAGGTCGTGATCAATCTAACGCCCGACGGAACAGACAATCTTCGATTCTTTGCTGGTATTGTGGTCATCCTGGACATCGAGCATCCAGTTGCGACCGTACATACAGACGTCCTCACTCCCAAACCAGACAGCGTACGCCTTGCTCACGTCGTCCACACTGCAAATACCACAAATCAAGCACGACTCACACCACTGAGGAATGTCGTTACCTCAACCGCCCACAGTCGGGGGAAGCGCCGCGCCCGTATCGGACCAATATCACGTAGAACCAGAAACCCAACTCCCCATCTGCCATGTAGGTCCCATAACATCCTCGGGTTTAGTCATTCTCGGAAGCAGTTATGACATCCCAACGTCATTCTTCTTGGACACAGGATCTATAGTAAATCTCATCTCCGAAAATTCCTTACAAATTATTCATCGCCATCACAGCCACGTCAGTTTCCTAGAACCACCAGAATTCGCCTATGTGGTGTTAACGGCTCAGAGTTTAAGGTTAAGGGAAGAGTCACTCTTGAAGTCAAACTCCACAGAGCTTTGCCCCCTATCCTCATTGAATTTCATGTCACTAATGACTTGCAGTATCCCGCAGATGCCCTTATTGGTTTCTCCACCATGGCACAACATTCCATTGCATTATTACCTGCTTGTGGTAGTACAGACATTTCTGGATTCCCGGTTTACACTATGGAATGTCCCCGTCCTGTTCTTACGATCAAATCAGTCCTTCAGTTACCTCTGTCCCTATCACTACCAAAAAGTCCAACCCAGTCCAAACCACCACTATCATCATATGAGAATACAGAGATCATTCCTTTACTGACTGTGAGCAAGGACATAAATTCCTCAATGTCCCCTGATACATCATCTCAGCCCTCGAACATGGCTCTTACATCCTCTCCCGACAACACTATCGCTGACTCAGACATGTCTCAGTTACCTACCTCACACAGTCTGAATGATCTTCTCCAACACGCAGAGACGAAACGTGCAGTAACGAATACGTGCACAATTTTGTTACCGCATGAGTTCACCAAAGTCTCTGTTTGTGTTGCCGGTGCGAAAGAAGGAGTGGATGTACTAACCCTACCTGAGACATGTGTGAATGGCTTGACTTATGAGTCAGCGTGGTGTACAGTCTTAGAGGACAATTTATGCTACCTGTACTTGCTCAATGTCACAAATGCTCCACTAAAACTTAAAAGTGGTGTAAAGATTGGAGACTTCCTATTATACCCAGTGGCCGTAAAGGTGTGCCAGGATTCCTCAATTCCTACTATTCAGACTGATGATACGCCAATCGGTGTATGTACTATTAACTCTACGGGATCTGCGCCGACGCATTCACCTGATATGCTCTCACATCTCACTAGCACAGATTTCCCAGAACATACGCCTCAACTCCTCGACCTTCTGACCTTGTACAGAAACGTGGTTGCCTTACCCGGTGAACCCATGGGTAGAACAGACCTTGTCAAACATACGATTGAACTACTCCTAGGAACTCAGCCAATTTACATACCAGCGTATCGATTGCCTCACAGCCAGAGAAAGCAAACAGATCAAATGTTACAGAACATGTTAGACCAGGACATTATTGAACCCTCCGTCAGTCCATGGAATAGCCCACTTTTCTTAGTATCAAAGAAGGACGGCAACTTTAGACCAGTAGTCGACTATCGTAAGGTCAATTCTGTCACCGTTCCAGACCGTTTCCCATTACCTGTCCTCACTGATTTGCTAGAATCCCTTGGTGACAATAACGTAGTCTTTTCATCTTTAGACCTCCTCAGCGGGTACTGGCAGGTCGAAATGGAAGAGTCCTCTCGCCCAGTTACAGCCTTTAGCACCCCTTCCGAACATTTTCAGTTTAAGAGACTCCCTTTTGGTCTGAGAAATGCTCCTTCCGTGTTCATGCGACTTATCCATTCAGTCTTCAGCGGTATGATGGGACACTCTCTTTTTGCTTACCTAGATGATATCATTGTTGTGAGTAAATCCATCCCTGATCATTTTACCAAACTCCAGCAAGTCTTTGAACGCCTCCAGCTCGCAGGCCTGAAAATCAATCTCAGTAAATGTGACTTCCTGCGAAAGAAAATCAAATTCCTAGGCCATGTCGTAGATGTACAAGGCATTCATACTAATGAGGATAAAACTAAGGCGATCATTAACTTCCCAGAACCTACCACTACTGAAGCTGTACGAAGTTTCCTGGGACTCAGTGGCTATTATCGTCGCTTTATCCGGGATTATGCCCAGATCGCCGCTCCCCTAACCCACTTACTCAAGCAGAATGTGCCCTTTGTTTGGACTAATGACCAGTCACAGGCTTTCCAAAAGCTAAAGATAGCTTTTGTAAATGCCCCTATTCTAGCGTTCCCTGATTATACCACACCCTTCCTTCTCTGCACAGACGCCTCAGGCACTGGACTTGGTGCCGTTTTGATGCAACTCAATGAAGCATCAAGGAAGCGCTTAATAGCATATGCTAGTCGCACCCTTACAACCGCTGAACGTAACTACAGTGTCACAGATCTCGAAGCGCTAGCGGTAATCTGGTCCTTGAAACATTTCAGAGATATAGTCTATGGTTATCCAGTGCATATCCAAACAGACCACCTTCCACTATGTGATTTGTTCAAGAATCGCAACCTAACAGGTAGACTAGCTAGATGGTCTATCATCATCCAGGACTTTAATTCCACTTTTCAATATGTACCAGGCAAGTTGAATGTAGTCGCAGACGCACTCTCACGTAATGTAGCAGCAGCTATAACATCACTGCAGCCTGAAGTAACTGAAAACACTACACTAACGTCAGAAGTTGTTCGAAACTTTCAGCGCCAAGACCCCATGTGGTCCAAAGTCATTTATTTCCTAGAATCTGGCGATGCCTCGACCTTACCTACTCTGCCAGTATCACTAGATGAGTTCATGCTAGACGATGATCTCTTGTACAGGAAAACACTGCTAACAGGCAAAGATATGCCCAATCGCGAAGTACGCCAACTTGTTGTCCCCACTGCCCTGATACCAAAGGGTCTTCATATTGTTCATAATACTCCTCAAGCTTCCCATCCAGGTAAAGACCAATGCTTGCGCCAAGCACGTCTCAAATACTATTGGCCAACCATGCGCCGCTATATCAATGCCTACTGTGACTCTTGCCTCTCCTGCCACCGCCACAAAGGATCAACCGGCTTACCAGCACCTCTCTTGCAATACCCAATCCCATCACGACCATGGGAAACTGTCTCAATCGATCTCTTAAAACTACGTCTCACAGAATCTGGCGCTGAGTACTTGTTCGTAGCGGTCGACCACTTCTCTCGCTACTGTGTCCTCGTTCCCCTCTCCGACAAGACTGCAAAGAGCGTTGCCCATGCCTTTGTAGATCACGTAATTTGCCCATTCAGTACTCCTCATACCATTCTTACTGACAACGGTACAGAATTCAACAATAGCCTTCTAGATGAGATCTGTCGCCACTTTCATATCAGTAAGTGCAATGTCGTGCCTAACCATCCGGCTTCCAATGGCCTTGTAGAACGCCACAACCGAAAAATCTTAGAGTGCCTCAGACATCTAGGCTCCCATAGTTCGTCCTGGGATGACTGGATTCCCCAAGTGGCATCCTCCATCAATAGTTCCATCAATGCATCCATTGCTGAATCTCCCTTCTTCGTCCTCTTTGGCTTTGACAAGGACCTCCCATACTCTCTCTTATCCTCAAAGCCAGAACCCATCTACAACATGGATGATTATGTTAAACTAAAATTGGCCAACTTCCAGACAATCCACCAGTATGTCCAATCCACTTTGGCTTCCTCTCAGGAGGACATGCTGCAGCGCCAACATAAGTCCGCCTCTCCTATCACTATCAGTGTAGGCGATCTTGTCTTTGCTCATTCCCATACGCATTCCTCTAAGTTGGATGACAAATTTACAGGGCCCCACCGAGTCCTCACTCAACAAGGCAACAAATTTCACCTCCAGGACCTGTCCACTAGGGACACCAGATGGGTCCACGTCGATGACTTAAAGCGCGCACCCCGTGGCCTCGTGTTGGAAGAGTCACTTACACAACCTCCTGCCCCCTCTTCCCGTCCTCCCGTCCCTCAGTCTACCTTGTCTCCACCTATCCCTCAGTCTCCTTCATCTCCATCTCCACCTGCTAATTCATCAACCAATCGATATCGGTCCAAACTGCGCTCTGCCCATCAACCTCTTCACGACCTCCCCCATTAACTCTACCCTGATTTTCTAGGTACGATGTTAGCAATCTCCCTGCTGGCAGTGCTGACCCTCCTGGGGTCTGGGTCAGGTCAGGACGATGGTGGAGTACGTCCCGGGGCCTTGGTCGGCTCAGGAGGCGAGGTCTCCTTGCGCTACGATCTTGCGCCCCTGGCCGACATAGCCATTGCCCTACCTGCCTACACGCACCAGCTCCACGGAATCAGGAACCATCTCACAGCCCTCATGGGGACACACAACCCGAATGAGTATCTCTATAACCTTTTCCTCCCACTCTCCTGGCAGTTGCAATGCATAAGTAACAGATTCACTGAGCTCATTGACACATTATTTTCTTCTACCTCAAACTCAACATGGCTAATCTCCAACTGGGCGTTGACTCTCTCCTGTCTCAGGTCTCTACCTTGGCTCGTATCCTGGTTGATGCTATCAATGGACGTGTCACTGCCGACTTAGTACCTGTCTCAGCTCTCCGTTCTGTCCTGGAATGGGCTCACTCCACCTTCGGTCTCTCCCCAGTCCTCCCTTACTCCTCCCTTGAATATTATTATCCTGTTCTCGAAGCCACTCTTCTCACTACATACGTCGTCGTCCATATTCCTCTCCGTTCTGCCATAACCTTTAACCTTTTCCACATCATTCCCTTCCCTTTCCGCCTCAACAACTCCTTGCTACAGGTATCTGTTCCTTCAGAATATTTCCTCCTCTCCCATGATCATCTTTCCATTGCCTTCCTTTCTTCCACAGACCTCCAGCAATGTTCCTCCCTTACTCCGACCTCTCGTCTCTGTACTGCCCACCTTTTCGCTATCTTCCCTAGCAGTGCTACACCCTGTGAGTCTGCTTTAGTTCGCAACCATTCCATCTACTTGGCCTGTTCTTTTGTCCCAGCTCCTGACCTCCCGGTCCACCATGCTCACCTCAACCATGTCCAGTACTTCTTCTTTGCTGTTCCCATCTCTGTCACAATCATGTGTCCTGGTTCTTCCATTCGCTCCGTCCCCACCAGTGGTCTCTACAAAGCACCTGACTATTGTACCGTCAAATCAGAGTCCGTCATCACTTACGCCACTCGCTATCACCAAGCTGTTCGTAAACACTCCTATGACATCTTTCACCCAATCGACATGCCTTCAACCCTACCATCTGCCAACATTACCATCACCTCCCCTCACTTGCGCATGCTCACCTTCCTCAATGACAGTGATTTCATTATGGATCAATTTTCTCCGGCCTTCAGCCGTTCATGGGTTCATCCAACAGTTGTGTTTCCCCCTGTGGTTATCGCTTTCAAAGGTTTTCTACTCATCATCTGTGCAGTGCATTGTTGTGTCAGAAAAATGGAACGTCGACTCCAGGAAATCAGAGTCGCTACCGGCATAGTATGCCCTACACACGACGTCGAAACTCCCCGTACTTAGTGCCCTCACATTCCGTGACTACCATTGCCATCTAACAATTAACCAAACTGTGAACAGCACTCTGCCTACTAGAAAATGATGGAATTTCTTTCATGCATTACTGAGTGACAGTGTATCCTACAGAAAATACAAAAAAAAAAAAAAAAATGAAGGAAGAACAACACTAGATCTCTCATATCTACTCCTTGTTTATCATGTATCAAACTATTATTGTGTAATTCCCATTATGTTTATATATACCTTCGACCCTTACTGGATTTGTCCCTATTATTCCTTGTATATCTTATATGTATATATCCTTCTAATTCCCTCCCCTCAACATGGCCATGTCTCCCCTACTGCCCCTGTATCATACTTATCCCTTGTCCAAACCTCCCTGGTCCTCCCTTACTACTATAATCAACCACCTTTTAACTCCCGGTGTCAGGAGACACCGTCTCAGCTACCCAGGGGAGTAGTGTACCCCCTCCACAATATGTCTACCCCCGATGTATAGATGTCCCCCCCCAATGCATACATGCCCCCACTAAATTTGCTAGGTCAGCATGCTCTCCCACGCCTGAAGACGGCGTTATTGCATCAGTTCTTAGCAGACAGCCTAGCCGGGCAGACTGTTTTACTGTGAGCCTGTAATATACTCCTTATCTAGCTGTTTGTACACGGAGTTTCTATTACCAAAGTATTGCAAGTTACATATATATATATATATATATATATATAATGTGGTGGGTGGCACCCTCAAAACCCCAGCCAGTGCCGACAAAGAATCGCTACAAGCCAAGTGGGTGGGCGACCTGAGCGAGCTGAGTCTCCGCTGCAACGACATCTTCCCGCTCGTCCAACGCGCCCGGCAGTTGTGGGGACGAGGACGGGCCGAGGAAGGGTCAGGGGACGAGCCTTGGCACCCACCGCTCCTGCCTGTCAACAAACCACACACCAAACTGTACCTCAGGCTTGTTATTGCCGTGCGGAAGAGGGTGAACAATCGTGCGTGTGTTTTGACAAGTGATAAAACCGCCACACATCTGCCAGTCACGGAGATCAACCCTATCCGCTCCCTCCACTCCACACTCAGGAAGTATATGACCTTACTGGGAATCATATGCTTAAGATAGTGAAGTGATGGAGTGGTGAGTAATGCAGAAGACTCATTTATTTCTATGAGGGAGACACACTCATTTTTGTGTATTGTGTAGAATTTTTAACTGCTAAATCAGATGACCCACACAGAGGAATAAAATTACAGTCACCTCTCAATTATCCAGTGTAAAGCAACGTTGGGTCTGGTTAGTGCTTGGATGGGTGACCGCCTGGGAACACCAGATGCTGTTGGGATCTCTACGTGTCAAGTGGGGTTGGTGGAGGATTAGTGCCCCTCCCTGTAAAACAATTAACTCTAAGCCCTTGGCCACCCCGTTTGGGATACATGGCGTCTGGCAATGAATGAATGAATGAATGAATATATATATATATATATATATATATATATATATATATATATATATATATATATATATATAAATATATATACTATATACATATTATTCCACTTGATGTAGTGGTGCCTACCTCTTCCTTAGCCTTTATCATTCGTTTTCTGTGCATGCCCTCCTCTCTTCCTGTTTCTCCCATCTTTCCTGTCACTTCTTATTGCTTTACTTTCCTTTACAGGCGACTTTACATTGAGTGACCAGTCAAATGGTTTCCTGTAAGCCAAGAAACCATTTACAACGCTGGATTGTAACCATATAATCAAACGATACGTGCTCCCTACGTGTCAACAAGTGGGTTGGTGGAGGGTTAGTGCTCCTCCCCGGAAAACAAATAACTCAAAGTCAAATGGCCACCCCTTACGAGATTATGGCGTCTGGCAATAAATAGAGAGAGAGAGAGAGAGAGAGAGAGAGAGAGAGAGAGAGAGAGAGCGAGAGAGAGGTGGGTAATACCGAGGTTATAAAGTACCAAGTTACAGTACCGAGTTACGGTTCGAGTACCGGTAGCAGTATTGACACTACTTTTTTCGTCATATACCGAGACAGGTACCGACGGTACATTTTTAAGCATATTTTGTCGGTACTCGCACCGGTACATTTTATTTATCTATATTCACGCCTCGTGTGATAAAGAATAGGTGATTAGAAGGCCTACATGGCAGTGCTGCTGCCGACCCTGGCCATGTGCCTCAAGAAATTAAAAGAGGTGAAGCAAAGCACCGATCTGATGGTGTGCTGGCCTCTAGTGAACGCAGTGATTGGGGTTGTGGAAGGTTCAGTCCTGGCCATAAATAATCACCTATCATCCTGTACCCCGTGCCTCAGACTGGCTCCTTTATGCGCGGCAAGTCACACTGGAGTAAGAGGGGTTGAGAAGGACGTGAGAGAGAGAGAAGGGACGGTGGGTGCCGGGACGAGCGATGGTGCTGAGGTGGAGTGAGGGAGGGCAGGTAGGGAAGGGAGAACGAAATGCGAAGTTGTGACCATATAATTGATCTGTTTTCTTTCATTCAGGGCATCATATAAAGGAGTTACTATTCCGTAGATAAAGCTGCATTACACCTTGTATAGCGGCGTCAGGTAACAAGCTTTAGATAGGCGGTGATATTAAGGACTGGCTTGTGAGAGAAATATACTGACATGGTATCAAACATTTGTACGGAGCTAGATATTTGTGTTTATCCTTGTATTTTGACTTTAGACGCAGAATGGAATCTGGATGGCTGACTTCCGTAATGTTTGTGTAAGAAACGTCCTCTACCCTTACATGTAATTAATTTTTGGAACTAAATATTATATGCAACCTTTGACATGGCTGTGTCCACAGTAAATATGATCACCCTTGCGGTATACACTCCCTCTATACAGTCACCATCATGTAAATTCAATAATTATTTAATGACATCTCTATATGAAAATGCTACTTACAATAACTGTGCATAAAAGGTTAATAAAGTTATGTCTGTGTCCATGGGTGGATATAGTAACGGTATCTGTCATTACCTGTTAGAGGGAAAATGAAACAAAATCCTACCCAAACTCCCAAAATATATCTGTGTCAATGTTTACCGACACTGGTCAAGCCAAAGCAACCGAGAAAGCCTTAGTAAGTAGTCCAGTGGCCTCATGCCTTAGAAACCTCATGCAGGCTTCGCGGCACCGGGGAAACAATGTTGTTGATGGTTTGCTGGTTTCGTCTGAACAGCTCCCACTCGTCTTTGGTGTGCTGGGGGAGGCGGACCCGTGTTCTCTCGTTCTCTGGCTTCCATGCGTAAGGTGACCAGATTTATTGGAGCTAAAAGCGGGACATCGTCACGTGTGTGTGTGTCTGTGTGTATATATATATATATATATATATATATAGAGAGAGAGAGAGAGAGAGAGAGAGAGAGAGAGAGAGAGAGAGATACAATGACTTAAATGCGAGTGACAGTGAAGGCTGCTACGCAACACCTCACCCTGAGGCTGCTAATTAAACACTAATGTCTCAAACGAACTCCAGTGACAAATATACAGTACGGTACGGTGAATGGGCCGACCAAAGTTACCAGTTAGTATTACAGATTTTATATCAACAATTCGGTATTTCATTTGGTTTGGATTAGGCATAATTTTACTAATTCATCATAATTTCATAAAAGAAGGTCACGTTTTATATCTAATGTAATAGTAATTTTCTAAAAGCGGGATATTTTAGGTAATTTTCACAAAAAGCAGGACATTTTATTCACAATCAAAAAAGCGGGAAAGATTAAATTAAAAAAAAATTGAGACTGGCCCGTCTAAAGGCGGGACTCTGGTTGCCTTATCCACGTGTTGACAATCTGGGTCCAACTCAACCTCGATGGCTCTGCACTAGTATTTGATTTGTCACGTCAGTATACTTCTCTCACGAGCCAGTCCTTGATATCATCACCTATCTAAAGCTTATCTGACGCCGCTATACAAGATGTTATGCAGTTTTATCTACCGAATAGTAACTCTTTTATATGATGCCCTGAATGAAAGAAAATTGACAAATTATGTGGCCACAACTTCGCATTTCATTCTCCCTACTTACCCTCCCTCCCCTCCCTCACTCCACCCAAGCACCATTGCTCGTCCCCCCACCCACCTGCCCTTCTCTCTCTGGCTCCTCCCTCTCAGCCCCTCTTACCCCAGTGTGACTTGCCGCACATAAGGGAGCCAGCCTGAGGCACGGGATACAGGAGTATAAGTGATTATTTATGGCCACGACTGTAGGTTCGCCCATCGTTTCGAGGACATTGACTGCCTGTTTGCTGCTGCCTTTCATCCCCTATTCAAGCTATCGTGGTTGGCGTGGTTACCTGAGTCTGCCTCCTACGACATAGAGAAAATGAGGAGGAGGGTGGAGAAGGTGGTGTCAGTACTGGAGAGCAAGCTAGAGGACCCGGAGAGCAGCACCACTGATGATGATGACAAGCAGGATGTCAAGCAAGAGTTTTTCGAACCCCTATATGTAAAAGGGAGGAAGAAAAGGCATACTGGGATAAAGCTAGTAAAGGAATTTTTGAAGAATCCCCAGAAAGATAAAATCAACAAGGACTGCTTTCCTTGCAAGGTTTTCAGACTTATTTGTAACTTATAACACGCCAATACCATCCAGTGCTGCTGTGGAACGACTGTTTTCATTGGGGAAGGATGTGCTCAAACCAAAACGGGCGGGACTCAGTGACTGTCATTTTGAAGTGCTCATTTTCCTCAAGGGCAACACTGGAAAAGAAAACTGAAGTGCACTGTGTGATTATTAATCAGATTATTGTGCATGTAATGCCACGATGTAGTCATAAAATTGTGTTTACTTTGATAAAAACGAAACTAGGTGTATAAGAATGTGAATTACAGTGGCCGTTTTAGTGATCTATGTATTGAAAGTAAAGGACTGAACGGTTGCAAAACCTTATGCTTTAGTCACCCCATAGTTAATGTGACTGTGACAATTGTCTGACAACATCTTTCATCTCCCCTCAGGTCTGGCTCTTCTGACAAGACTGGTCTCTGGGTCTTCAGTGTGGTAACAAAAAAATATAAAAATACTGAGCAAGTTTATTCATATTCATTTACTGAGTACCGAGTACCGTGTCGGTACTCGGTACATTTCTTTTTGTACTGGTATCGGTAGTGACACTACAATTTTAGGCAAGTACCGTTACCGTTACCAACGGTACTTTCTGTGTACCAGGTGTCCACCTCTGTATATATATATATATATATATATATATATATATATATATATATATATATATATATATATATATATATATATATTACTGCCAGGAATCGGTACAACGTATGTTTGCCGTTTCAGCCCAGTGTCTGGAAAAAAGTTTTATTTATATATCGTCCCAACACAAGTTTTACATCAACTGGCCCGATATAAACAAAATATTATGGCCAGGAATCGGTCCATGAGTGGCTGCCGTTTTCCCGTTATATGCCAGTGCTGGCCCGACATTTCAATGTTTTTCTTTTCTTTTTTTTCTATGCAAGAAATAAGGAACCAAATTCCAGGAACCCGCAAACCGTTCCTTCCAAGAAAAAAAACAAAAACAATATAAAAGAGAGCCAAATTCATGATCCGTTCATTTCGAGATGCCTGGACACACTGCGTTTGAATGACAGAGGGAGACAGTTCCAGAGTTGTCCTGTTGCATAAATGAAGGAATGAGGGTAACGGTTAACTCTTGCATTAGAGAGTTGGACAGAAAAGGGATGAAAGTTTGTTGCTAGACGGGTGTTACGCACCCGTCGTAGAGATGAAGAGATGTAAGAAGACTGTTCAGAGAAGCAGTGACCATTGAAGAAGCGATAGAAAACAGATAAAGATGCAACAGTGCGGCGATGAGACAGAGGTTGAAGGGAGCCAGTAAGAGGAGGAGAGTCAATGAGACGAAAAACCTTTGACTTCACCCTATTGAGAAGAGCTGTATGTGGAGAGCCTCCCCACACATGAGCGTGTTGTACTCTACACAGGGGCGAATAAAACCCGTGTATAAAGTCAATAACTGTGCAGGGGTAAAGAAGGCATGGAGTCGGCTTAGCACGCCCAGTCTCTTGGAAACAGAGTTTACAACAGATGCAATATGATCTCTCCAAGATAAGTCTCGAGTTAACCCGCCCCGTCCCGACCACTTTTTGACCACCGGTACCCCCCAATCCCGACCATTTTTCGACCCTTTTTTTTTTTGCTAAAACTTACGCTTTTGGTGAGAAACATCGAAAATTCATAGAGAAATCGCTCACCTGAGGTTTAAAATACTCATTACAGGTAGGAGAGCCTCCTTACCTTACTGGGTTTTCTATCAGGCTGGCACCAAAGAAAACGAGTTCTATGGGAGGATAACTATTTCACACCACTCATAAACGGTATTTATTTATTTACTGTTACGAATTTATATGTAGTACAAGAGTATATTGGTTTTCAAGCAGTAATATAGGCATTATAAGCATTGTTTCACTCACTAATACCTGACCTTTTTTTGCCACATTACCTGATCATCATTTCTAACTGTTTCTTCCTCTAATGCTATGTAAAGTTTGTCCTCCACATTGTCATTGATTGGGGAATCACTCTGGCCCTGAATTTCGTACCGTGTCATGACATGGCTATACTGGCCAGGTCACTGATAACAGGTGAATTGCTGAGAAAAGGGCATGCAGGGGGGGGGAGGAGGTCATGCTGGGTAAGGCATTGTCTCTGCCTGGCATCTTGTTGAGGAAGGTGTCCCGTGTATACGTACCAAAAATGACTCGCGAAAATTGAAAATTGTGGAAATTATGAACCTTGCAATTGCAGGACGTTGAAGTACGTCCTCGGGACGGCGCGGGTTAATGAAACCCCAAGCATGTTCAAGGATGATGCAGGATTGAGCTGGATATTATTAAACAGTAGTGGGTACTCCTGTGGAAGATTGTGTCGGGTTGATAGGTGTAAAAATTGAGTCTTTGATGCATTAAAAATAACAAGATTATTTTTACCTCAGTCAGAGATACAAGCCAAGTCAGACATTAGGTGTGCCATCGCCTCATCCCATGTTTGTTGAAGTAACTGCTGAGATAGACGTTGTAAAAACCGAATGGAAAGATGAAGGATGGAATCATCAGCTTACGAGTGGACATGGTTAGATGTACAACACCTTTGTGAGATATGTGTTGGAATCAGTGCTGTGTTCATCACGCAGCTATATTGCACACGGTAAGCATCCTGGCAATCGATAGTGAATGCCTGTAAGTGATACACAAATAAACTATGCAACATATCAAAGCATGCATCTGATCTTAAAGCCCAGCCTTACTATCAGGCAGTGCCCGGTAGGCACGAATGATAAACCTGTCATCGATGCAATATGATCTCTCCAAGATAAGTCTCGAGTGAATGAAATCCCAAGCATGTTCAAGGATGATGCAGGATTGAGCTGGATATTATTAAACAGTAGTGGGTACTCCTGTGGAAGATTGTGTCGGGTTGAGAGGTGTAAAAATTGAGTCTTTGATGCAATAAAAATAACAAGATTATTTTTACCCCATTCAGAGATACAAGCCAAGTCAGACATTAGGTGTGCCATCGCCTCATCCCTTGTCTGTTGAAGTAACTGCTGAGATAGACGTTGCAAAAACCGAATGGAAAGGTGAAGGATGGAATCATCAGCTTACGAGTGGACATGGTTAGATGTACAGCTGGGCAAGAAGAAAGTGCGAAAAAAATATTGGAGTATATGGAGGCATCCGGCAGTTCTCTATAGTAAGCCCACGTATCTTTATGAATGACTCAGAACCTAGAGCCTATGTCAGGTAGAACGTGATTGGCTGAGGTTTTCAGTGGTGATAAAGCAAATATCTCATCACATTATGCGGAAATAAAGATTAATAACTAATAAGTGGGAGGAAACAATTTATAGAAAATACTACAGTATTTAATGAACGAACTTGGAGTATAAAAGAGTATTGAGCGTTAGCAATCTGCAAAACATAACTGGCAACGTGGTACAGAAGAGCACCATGTCAGCTGGTTGTTACTTTTTCTCATGATTTTCGAAGCTGCTGAAATGAAGTCCAGTCAGTCAGACTAAGAGATGTTGACCTCTAAGGAAGAGAACCGCCACTGCTTTCTGTAACGAATCTAATATTGATATTCTATTTCATCAATTTCTAGGGTTATTATTCTCTATGACACAAGATATCTATAAATATGTATCGGTTGTCTGATTACCTTTCATCTCAATATGATATATTGAAATAGGGAGAGAGAAGACTGTGCTACGCTAAAAATGCCTTGTAACGCAAGAGAGAAGGAGATAGAGAAGAGGGACAGCAAACACGAGCGAAAAAGCAGGCAAGGAGGGACAGCTGACGAGCAGGAAGGGAATTACTCAGGACCTAAGGGGTGCCAAAACCCTTTAAGTATCGCCCACATCTCTGCAGGCAATACTCCCCTACGGGGTTCATCTCATTATAAATGCATTGCATTAGAAACGCAGAAATATAATAGGAAAATCAGTAACATTCATATGTTATGAGACGGTTACCTTAAAATTCTTCCTAGCAGCTCCACTTAATTACTTTCACATCCATGAAGTGCATACATCGTTTTGTAACATCAAACAGGGATTAGGTAACCAAATATCCAGTTTTAATTTGCAACACCCGACCAACACCGATCCCATCTCCACAATGCAGGAGAGGGTAGGAAAGAAAGAGCGGTGAATATGAAGAGCTTACCAAATGGGTAACTAGTGTCAAATAACACTGGCAGCCATGAGGTTGTTCCCTAATTTGAATATGTCATGAGGTTGTTAAGCCCGGTCTACACTATCTGTCTATCTACATCCATCTATCTGTCTATATCTATACCAGTATCTTTCTATCTGTCTATATCTATCTGCTGTATATGTATCTATCTATTTATAGAGGTCTATCTACCTATCTATATCTGAATGTCTATATGTCTGTCTGTCTGTCTGTCTGTCTGTCTCTGTCTCTGTCTCTCTCTCTCTCTCTCTCTCTCTCTCTCTCTCTCTAAAACGTTTGAGCTAATATTGTTAATGTTTTTGAGCCCTACGAGGAAAAGTCACCACAGCAACTGTTGCGTCCCACGATGAGGGAGTGGGAGGTCCTCAGGAGGAAGCCTCTCATCATTCATACTCGCAAGCGTCACTACCTGACCGCCTTCAAGATGTGATTGCCAGCAATGGTCTCTGGACAAGGACTGAATTAAACTGGCTGACTTATTCTGATTTAATAATTTCATCCAGTGATGCACTGTTTTAATGTATTAATTTTATATTCGTTTGGCCAGTTTTCCGAATAAAACACGAATATTACTTACTTGTATATAGATCATACATGTTGTTTTGAAGAGAACGTTATTTTATTTTATTATAAAGAGTGAATATTTTGTCAGAGGAAATAATTAATCTTACTGTAAATTATTTTGATTTTGTTCTATGCCTATTCATGATGCGATATATTAAAGTTGAAACATTATCAACATTAGTGACAAATATATGTTAGGCAAAAACAAACCCTCATAAATGATTACCATGCCGTCCCTGTAGTCATTTTCACCATATTAGAAAACATGTCCTATGGAATGATTGCTTAGAATTTTCTTGGACAAGATAAAAGGAGTTAAAACCTTTGTGAGATATGTGTTGGAATCAGTGCTGTGCTCATCATGCAGCTATATTGCACACGGTAAGCATCCTGGCAATCGATAGTGAATGCCTGTAAGTGATACACAAATAAACTATGCAACATATCAAAGCATGCATCTGATCTTAAAGCCCAGCCTTACTATCAGGCAGTGCCCGGTAGGCACGAGTGATAAGCCTGTCATCGAATACTTTGTGGTAACTTTGACAGGCAAACCAGTGGCCAGCCAGTGCCGGTAGCTGAACTAAATCACCAGACTCTTCCCCGTGGTTTGACGCCGGGCATGGGCCGACGACCCTGCCATCCTCAAAAAGCTACATCTGGGTCTTTAACAAGATTGTTTTTCTGCACTCTCTCTTTTCTTTTTTACAACTGCAACAATTAATATGCTATACTGAGCTTTTTTTTTTTTCTTTTCAATTGTGTTGCTCATGGTATTACCGCACTCAAGCGCTGCAGACCACCTACAGACTATTGACTGACTTTACTGCCTGACCAGCTACTCAGCAAGTGTGGACAAAATCACAGTCATGCCCAACAGACTGTGCCCGATGAGGGCCCAGTCCTCCATTCAGTCACTGCCCGATAGTGTGGACGGGGCGCAGGTTAACAACTTCATTCCGATGACTGACTAGCATCAAGCAATATAATTACATATTCAAATTAGGGAACAACCTCATGGCTGCCAGTGTTATTTGACACTAGTTACCCATTTGGTAAGCTCTTCATATTCACCGCTCTTTCTTTCCTACCCTCTCCTGCATTGTGGAGATGGGATCGGTGTTGGTCGGGTGTTGCAAATTAAAACTGGATATTTGGTTACCTAATCCCTGTTTGATGTTACAAAACGATGTATGCACTTCATGGATGTGAAAGTAATTAAGTGGAGCTGCTAGGAAGAATTTTAAGGTAACCGTCTCATAACATATGAATGTTACTGATTTTCCTATTATATTTCTGCGTTTCTAATGCAATGCATTTATAATGAGATGAACCCCGTAGGGGAGTATTGCCTGCAGAGATGTGGGCGATACTTAAAGGGTTTTGGCACCCCTTAGGTCCTGAGTAATTCCCTTCCTGCTCGTCAGCTGTCCCTCCTTGCCTGCTTTTTCGCTCGTGTTTGCTGTCCCTCTTCTCTATCTCCTCTCTTGCGTTACAAGGCATTTTTAGCGTAGCACAGTCTTCTCTCTCCCTATTTCAATATATCATATTGAGATGAAAGGTAATCAGACAACCGATACATATTTATAGATATCTTGTGTCATAGAGAATAATAACCCTAGAAATTGATGAAATAGAATATCAATATTAGATTTGTTAAAGAAAGCACTGGCGGTTCTCTTCGTTAGAGGTCAACACATATTAGTCTGACTGACTGGACCTTATTTCAGCAGCTTCGGAAATCATGAGTAAACAAAACAACCAGCTGACATGCTGTTCTTCTATGCCATGTTGCCAGTTACGTTTTGCAGATTGCTAACGCTTAATACTCTTTTATACTCCACATTCATTCATTAAATACTTTAGTATTCTCTATAAACTGTTTCCTACCACTTTTTAGTTATTAACCTTCATTTCCGCATAATGTGATGACATATTTGCTTCACCACCACTGAAAACCTCAGCCAATCACGCTCTACCTGACACAGGCTCTAGGTTCTGAGTGATTCATTCATAAAGATAAATGGGCTTACTACAGGGAACTGCCAGATGCCTCCATATACTCCAATATTTTTTCGCCCTTTCTACTTGCCCAGCTGTAAAGCTCAGAAGGTCATTGGTGAATAAAAGGCAGAGAGTTGGTAATAGTAGAGAGCCCTGACAATAGATCAAGGAGAAGAACGATAGCCATCTACATCAGCGGCTATAGAACGACCAGAAAGACAGCTATAGATGAAGGTACAGATAGTAGTAAGGCAGAAACCGTAAGAGGGCAGTTTGGAAATAAAAGATTTATGCCAGACTCGATCGAAAGCCTTTGAGATGTCAAGTGCAATGGCAAAGCTTTCGCCAAAGTCCCGAAAGGAGGATGACCAGGAGTCTGAAAGGTAGGTGAGAAGAACGCCAGTGGAGCATCCCTGAAAAAACCCATACTGACGATCAAAAAGATGGTTGTGACAGGAAAGATGCATTTAATTTTTCGAAAGCCTGCGAGATGTCAAGTGCAATGGCAAAGCTTTCGCCAAAGTCCCAAAAGGAGGATGATCAGGAGTCTGAAGGGTATATAGAAGATCGCAAGTGGAGCGTCCCTGACAGAACCCATACTGACGATCAGAAAGAAGATTGTGATAGGAAAGATTTTAAAAATTTTATTGTTAAGAATTGACTCAAAAACTTTTGAGACACAGGATGTTAAAAGCCGTCTCCTAATACAGCCTTATTATTCAAGGTGTACTGAATGGTTTCGATCCCTCAACATCGCACACTTGAACACAAAGTCCTTGGAGCAACTCAGCAAAAGCCACGTTGTCTGCTGCAATCATCCCTGTGAAGAACATTACAGACATGTTCCTTCAGCGGTCCCCCTACCTCCAGTAATAACTATGTGTTGCAGCCCCCAAAAGAATATTTATCCATCGGATTGATACTTGCATTCTTAAACTGTGCTTTTTCGCATAGAATGCACAATATCAATACATAGTGTGTTTAAACCAACAGAATAGTACACTGACACCTTCCATGTCATAATTGCATGTCACAGAATACCACTAATATTCCAAATACATTAATAGTATTTTCCGTCCAGTCATCGAGCCAAGAAGTAATACATCGTCATGCCACTGTACCCTACCAATGGATTTCACGACCCCATTCCAGTATAATGTGGATGAGAGTGTTACTGATCCACCCAAAGACCCCTTAAATTCATCTCACCCAGATGCAGCAAAGTAATACCTAACATTACTTCATCTGAAATGACGAAAAAAAATTGCCACCGCTAATGTAAGACTGAGAATTAGTCGCCAGTGTAATGCTCAATAATTCAGATACCACCACTGCTAAAATCGCCAGTGTAACGCTGAACAACTTTGGATACCACTGCTATGGCCACCAGTGTAATGACGAAAAAATTTAGAACCACCACCAATGTAATACTGAGAATTTATGGAAAATGAGGTAGCGTGATCTTTTGCAGTTTTAGAGATTAAGAGAAATAGGGTAGCGTGATCGTATTTGAGAATTTATGGGATATGAAGTAGCGTGATCCTTTGTACAGTGTGTGAGCCGATATTCGTACCCCTTGCAGGCCACTCAATCTCGTCTATACTACTCCTTAGAGAATAGCAAAATTTAAAACTCGAGGTGACTCAACCTATGATTTACTAAGCATTAAGAACTGTGACAGATTACTCTTCAAACCATGAATGAATCCAAACGAAATATAATGAGGATGTACATCACCAGAAATATGAATCTTTGCAGGCCAAATCAACATTGAAAGAACACTGATATACATGGACTTATTAATCCCGTGGTCACAGCTGGACTTTTCGGGAAGAATTAAACATTACCACCAAGATATTCTCTTAAGATTAAACTCGTATAACTCAAGCTTCATATACAGACCAGATACAGTAATTACATGAACAATAATCAAATGGACCGTAATAAAAATGGACCAGCCGATAGATTCTCTGCTTAGGCTACATGAACTATCTATCTATCTATCTATATACCTAGGCTGCTTCCCCCAAGGAAAGGGAGGTAGCCGAGACAGGACGACACACTCCCCATTTACTCATCCATTCAAACACATTCATTCGCATCTTAGCCCCAAAGGGGAGAACGGACAGATCCTCACCGCACCACACCGCACAAGGGTCAACTGCGCAATGCAATCAGTGACATCCACAGCAGGGCCCGACAGCAGAACTGGTTTACCCCTGCCACATCATAACAGACCCATCCCCTTACCCGCACCTGACCTGACTAACTGATCAGACCAAAGGCGGGAGAATATCCCCTCAGGGCTGCGTCATCACTTATTCATTCACAATTTCTCTCCATTTATTTCTGTCACGCACAGCCACTCTTCCTTGCTCAACAGACATCCCTCTCGCATCCAGTGCTCTCTTCACACTGTCCATCCATCTATTTGTGGTCTTCTTCTCAGCCTTACACCTCTCACATCAGATCTAGTTATCTTTTTCATCAATCGCTCATTACCCATTCTCTCCATATGGCCAAACCATCGCAACACCCTCTGCTCAACTCTACCAGCCATCTCCCGAACAACTCCAGTTCTCCTTCGCACTTCATCATTTCGCACCCGATCCATACGCGTCACTCCACACATACTCCTCAGACACCTCATCTCCATTACATTCAAACTTTTCCTCTCTGCTACACCCATATTCCATTCAGCCCCATATAAAGCAGTCGGTACCACAACACCCTCATACAGCCTTCTCTTTACATCCATTCTAAGCAAATGACATTTAAACACTTTTTTCATTCCTCCCAGCACCTTTCCTACTTCATTTATTCTAAACTTCACTTCTGCATCTATTCTTCCATCCACAGCAACATGTGACCCTAGATATTTAAAACAATCAACCTCCTCAAGCAACTCACCATTCAAAACTATATTCATCCCCCTACCATCTATCAACCTCGTACACTTCATCACTTTACCCTTATTCTCATTTACTTTCAATTTCCTCCTTTCACACACCCTTCCAAACTCCTCTACCAACTGTCTCAATCTCTCCTCTGAATCAGTCACCAGTGCAGTATCATCTGCAAACAGCAGCTGCTTCAGATTCCACTCTCCACCATCAACATTCACCAGACTCAGACCTCCACCTAAAACTCTTGCATTCACCTCCCTTACAACACCATCCATGTAAATATTAAACAACCAAGGCGACATCACACATCTCTGTCGCAGCCCCACTCTCACGGGAAACCAATCACTCACAGCATTTCCCACTCTTACACATGCTCTACTATTTACATAAAAACTTTTCACCCCTTTTAGTAACCTACCATCAAGTCCATACAATCTTAAAACAGTCCACAAAGCCTCCCTATCAATTCTATCATATGCTTTCTCTAAATCCATAAATGCCCAAAACACATCCTTGCCTTTCGCTAAATACTTTTCACACACTTGTCTCACAGCAAACACCTGATCAACGCATCCCCTCCCTCTCCTAAAGCCACACTGCTCATCACCAATCACTCCCTCTGTACCCTCTCTAACTCTCATAATTAACACTCTACCATACACCTTACCTACAACACTCAACAGACTTATACCCCTAAAGCTAGTACGTTCATACTTATCACCCTTGCCTTTATACAACGGGACCACACAAGCACTTGCCCAGTCAATTGGCACCATACCTTTCACAAAGCACACATTCAACAATCTTACTAACCAGTCAACAACAGTCACTCTACCACCCTTCAGGCATTCCACAGAACACCCATCCATACCTACAGCTTTCCCTGTTTTCATCTCCTTTACTGCCTTCTCCACTTCTTCCTTCGTGATCAAAGAATCATTTAACTCTCCCAACACATTTATTCCTTGCACCCTTCCATCCGCCACAATCTCAGCCAGCCTTTCCTCCTCTACATTTAACAATCTTTCAAAATACTCTGCCCATCTCTTCCTTACTGCATCCATTTCAATTAACATCCTTCCATCCTCTGATTTTACTCGTTCTTCCTTCCCAGACTCTCCCTTTCGCACCCTTTTCACCTCCTTCCAAAACATTTTCTTATTCTGTTGAAAATTCTCTGTCAGCCGCCTATCCCACCTCTTATCTGCTGCCACTTTAGCATCACGCACAGCCCTTCTCGCTCTATTCCTCTTTTCCTTATGCCTTTCATATGACATCTCATCCTTCCTCTGCAGCCACACTTCATATGCACGTCTCTTCTCAGCCACAGCCATACTTACTTCCTCGCACCACCATTCACTTCCTTTTGTTACACCACCACCCACACGTCTCACACCACACACCTCTTCTGCATGTCCCACCACAGCACGCTTAAACAACTGCCATTCTTCCTCCACGCTGCCATTTTCCCGATCTTTCACTGCGTTCCACTCATCTTTCAATTTCTCCTGATACTCTATCTTATTCTCTCTTTTATCCAACTCACTCACTTTCAAAACCTCCCTGCCACACCTAACCCTCCTAGCTCTCACCCATCTCTTACCTACTCTTAATTTTCCCTCCACCAGGTAGTGGTCAGACATACCTCCACCCTCCCCTCTCAGAACTCTCACATCCAACAATCTTCCTATTACATTCCTAGACACAACCACATAGTTCATCAAAGCTCTATCAACAACCCTTCCACCCTCCTGTCTCACCCATGTATACTTATAAATATCTTTCTTCTCAAACAGCGTATTCCCAATCACCATCTCTCGCTCAACACACATCGCTATCATTTGTTCCTCATTTTCATTTCTTCCAGGCACACCATGCATACCAACTACGCCTTCAACTGCTACATTTCCCACTCTAGCATTCAGATCTCCCATCATTACCACATTCACATTCGCTCCAAAATGAACTAAAAAAAAAGGGGGGGGGGGATGATTTAGAGTGAGACGTTGGGCAGTGGCTTGAAAGAACGATCTCTGTGTGATGATGAAGAGGAGCGACAATCTCATTATTCAGTACAAGAGGGATCCGGGGAAACATCACTAATTTAACTCACGAACGTATATGATGACTTACATTATACAAGGGAGAAAAAAAGGGGAGGGGGTGATAGTTCGAGCACTAACCTGTGAATGATGAAGGGGAGCGACGATCTGAAATATTCGGCACGGCTCCTCGCCTTTTATACTCATCAAGACAGTATTCGGGAATTGGCTAAAACTTTTAACTGATTACTTTGTACTATTATCGACTCTCTAGGATCTTCAAAGAATACGAGAGATACGTTTGCACTTAACATACGTAGAAAAATGACATACGATGTTTAAATTTGTTGTAATAAGTGTACAGGAACTTTAATCATAACGAAGCCAAATCAATTAGGAATTCGAACAATTTTATTACCCGTGTCGGTTTATATGCCTACGGACTGATGACACGACTCAGTAACATGAATTTTGCGCTTCACAAATGACTATCTTCAACAAGCTTACTTCAGACATTCTCAATTCACCACTGCATAGTTCAAAAGGGGAATACGATTAACTTCGGCAGGTAAATCTAAAGGAAGGCATTCGCGATTTTTAATCTCTACTAAACTTCCGCAGTTATACGTCTTTGTTGGAAAACGGCTGGTTCATTAGGTATAAACATTAATCATATCGACACCAAAACTCGACTTAGCACTATCAATAGCAGAATCATGCTCACATTATGAATATCATGTAAGACTAAACTTAAATATAAGGCTTAACGGCTAAATGAACTGTATAAATTATAGTTATAATATTACTTAAGCTTAAGATTACACTTACAATACTAGCTTATGCTAACTTATGCTAATACTTAAAATTATGGCACTACACATCTAGGTGGTACTGATGACCTGGGCTGCTTGAGCTGCCATCAAATAATTCACACAGAGAAACGTGGTGAGGTGAAAATTATAGCTGATATGCTTTTGAAGTAAAATATATGATGTAAGGAAGAATATTATACAAATGACCTACATAACTGTGCTGAAGTTGGTACAAAGTTACACTCCCAAACATTCATGGAATTGTGTTCACAGGTTGTACAAAGCTACACTCCCAAATATTGTTGGAACTGTGTTGCAAGTAGTACAATGCTACGCCCCCAAATTTTATGGAATTCATGTATGGATAAATGTTCCACTTATTACCTGCTATTCCCTTTAAGTATTACGACTAACGGTATAGTTCGTACTAATTGGCTCCACCTCAGCAGAAGATACGATTATCGAGGATCGACCAGTACATCCCGTTATAACTGCTGAAGATTGTCCCTCCATCGACGTCCATCCTGGTACCACTCTATGGTATATATTCTCCAGTTCCTCGTATCTTTTAGCGTTTGATACAGACGTCCCGACCACTTTTTCACCACTGGTACCTCCCAATCCCGACCATTTTTGGACCCAAATTTTTTTTGCTCAAACTTTTGCTTTTGGTCAGAAACAATGGTCAATCACCAAGAAAGTGTTCACCGGGGTCCATAAGTGGACCTTCGTTACACCTGGTACCGTGTTCTGTGGAGGTGGTCTGTGGCTCTCACGTTTTTTATGGTATTATAAGTCTGGGAAACCAATAAAAGTAAGTAGATATGTATTTATTACAACCAAAAAAAACATGTGATACAAGAGTAAATTGGATTTTATACAAAAATAGAGGTGAAATAAGCATTGTTCCATCGGGCAAACCGAGTGAACTCGGCCAAACTGTTCACTGATGAATCGCTAACATTGCTGAATCATGGTACATATCATTTTTTCTACTTACATAATACATCTCCAATAACATTATACCATTTTACATTTTATTGAACTGTTTTTACGTATTCACAGGCCTTTCAATAACATTTAGCGTAATGTTAGTGCTTATTTACGTAGTGAGTGAACTCGCTGTGACTGTTGTTTCAACTCGCATTGTGTTTTTTCAACTTACATAATACTTTCCTAATAACATTATACACTTTTCCACTTTAGAGAACTGTTTTGAGATAGTTTCAGGCCTTACGATAATATTTAGCTTAATAATAGCACATAATAACACAGCAGATGAAGTCGCTATGACTATTATTTCAACTTACAACCTATTTTTCTACTTATATAATACTTCTCCACTAACATTACACATGTTTCCACTTTATATCATTGCCATCACAAAATTGGAGACCTTACTATTCTACTGAGCGTCATATTATTGCATATTTACACAGTGAGTGTTATCGCGATATCATTTGTTTCAGCTTACACTATTATTCAACTTATAAATTACTTTCTCACCAACATTACACCCTTTTCCACTTTATATCATTGCTATCACATATTTACAGACCAAACTGTTTTATCTATCTATCTATCTATCTATAGCCCAACGCCCTAATCCCGCAAAGGGTGGCCGCAGACAAAACGCCTCCAAGTCACTCTGTCACCCACCATTTGACTACCCTCCCTCCAACTCACCCCCCCCTCCCTCATATACCTCTCAACTCCATCCCTCCACCTCATCCTCGGTCTACCCCTCCCTCTCCCTCCCTCCTCCTCACATTCATACACCCTCTTGGTCAGTCTTTCATTCTCCATTCTCTCCACATGTCCAAACCACCTCAGTGTATTTCTCCTAATCTTTTCAACCACATCCACATCTACCTCACAACGTTCCTTCACTTCTTCATTCGTCAACCTGTCCCTCCACGTCACTCCACATGCTCCTCTCAAGTAACTCATTTCCACTGCTCTCACTCTTGACTTGTTCCCCTCTTGCAAGGTCCACACCTTGCTTCCATACGTCAGGGTAGGGATCACAATACCATCATGCAATGACTTCTTAACTTCCATACTCACCTCCCTATTTCTCATCACTGCTTTCAGTGTACCAATAACCTTTCTTCCCTGCTGTACCCTTTCACGTACTTCATCCTCCAAAGTTCCATCCTTACTCATCACACTACCCAAGTACTTGAATGCACTCACATTCTCCATATCCTCACCATCCAACCTCACTGCACACTCTGTGACTTCATTCCTCTCAAACACCATAACTTTACTTTTGTTTACATTAACTTTCAGCTTCCTCCTCCTACACACTGTTCCAAATTCATTCACCAGACCTTGCAACTCCCATTCATCTTCACTCAACAATACTGTATCATCAGCAAACAGCAACACCGGAAGCTTCCAAATCTCACCCTCATTCATTAGGGCCACCCCCACATCCACTGCCCTACCTTGCACCTCCTTTACAACCCCATCCATATATATATTAAACAGCCATGGAGACATCACACACCCCTGTTTCAGTCCCACATTGATATCAAAGAACTCACTCAGCTCACCATCCACTCGCACCGTAGCCCTAGCTCCCTCGTACATACTCTTCACAGCACTCAACAATTTCCCCTCCACTCCATATATTCTTAATACCTTCCACATACCTTGCCTATCTATTCTGTCCTAAGCTGGTAAATTACCAATATGCTGGGAATCGAACCAGGGACTCTCAGATGAGAGCCAGGCAGCATACCACTACACCACGACCAGGTAAAAGTTAACTCACGTTGTCACAATCTTGTAACCAACGTCCCTCCGCCCCCACTGTGGGCATCAAGAGGATGAGCTAACCCCCTGGCACTCGGGCAAGTAGATGCTTTTAATCTATCCCAAGCACTTACGGCAAGTCAGAATGAAGGGAGAAACCTGTACTGTACACAGGAAAAATCATCTGGTAAATTACCAATATGCTGGGAATCGAACCAGGGACTCTCAGATGAGAGCCAGGCAGCATACCACTACACCACGACCAGGTAAAAGTTAACTCACGTTGTCACAATCTTGTAACCAACGTCCCTCCGCCCCCACTGTGGGCATCAAGAGGATGAGCTAACCCCCTGGCACTCGGGCAAGTAGATGCTTTTAATCTATCCCAAGCACTTACGGCAAGTCAGAATGAAGGGAGAAACCTGTACTGTACACAGGAAAAATCATCTGGTAAATTACCAATATGCTGGGAATCGAACCAGGGACTCTCAGATGAGAGCCAGGCAGCATACCACTACACCACGACCAGCTAAAAGTTTTCTCACGTTGTCACAATCTTGTAACCAACGTCCCTCCGCTCCCTTCATTCTGACTTGCCGTAAGTGCTTGGGATAGATTAAAAGCATCTACTTGCCCGAGTGCCAGGGGGTTAGCTCATCCTCTTGATGCCCACAGTGGGGGCGGAGGGACGTTGGTTATAAGATTGTGACAACGTGAGTTAAATTTACCTGGTCGTGGTGTAGTGGTATGCTGCCTGGCTCTCATCTGAGAGTGCCTGGTTCGATTCCCAGCATATTGGTAATTTACCAGATGATTTTTCCTGTGTACAGTACAGGTTTCTCCCTTCTGTCATAAGCTTTCTCCAAGTCCATGAAGGCAGCATACACTTTCCTTCCCTTCTCTAGATACTTCTCCACTAAACATCTTAGAACAAATATCTGATCTACACACCCTTTTCCCTTCCTAAATCCCCCTTGTTCTTCTCCAACTAGCTCCTCTGTCATATGCCTAACCCTATCAATGAGTATTCTACCATATATTTTACCAGTCACACTAAGAAGGCAAATACCCCTATGGTTACCACATACTTCTCTCTCCCCTTTTCCTTTGTACAGAGGAACAATTATACCTGATTTCCAGTCCTCTGGAGCCCTTCCCTCTTCCCAAGCCAATCTACACAACTGTTCTACTGTTCTACTGAGCGTAATATTTTCGCAGATTTACACAGTGGGTGTACTCGTGATATCAATTGTTACAACTTACACTATTTTTTCAACTTATACATTACTTTCCTGCTAACATTACACCCGTTTCCACTTTATACCATTGCTATCACATATTTACAGACCAGACTGTTATACCGAGCGTCATATTTTCACAGATTTACACAGTGGGTGTAGTTTTGATATCAATTCTTTCAGCTTACACTCTTTCTCAACTAATACAATACTTTCCTGCTAACATTACACCCGTTTCAACTTTATATAAAACTTATCACATACTGACTAGCCTTACCATTATACTGAGCATCATATCGCCATCCCACACAGTTTCAGTAGTGTAGGAAGTTATGATATAATCTTTGAAACAGGACTGAAGGCACAACGCAACATTGCACTCTGCACACTCGTACCTTGTGTCTTTTCTCTGAGTGGCTGGTCTGACTGTAGAGTGCTTGCATACATGGCAGCGGCGCTGGGGTTTACGACGATTTGGTTGGGAAGGGATTGTGCTTGGGTAGTGGCGTCCTGCGAGGCATAGGGGAGTTTGGGCAGCCATGGGGGTGCGTGTGCGGTGTGTGGGCCTGTCCCATGCGTACCTGGCGATAATTTCACATGACAGCTCCCTCACAAACCCCTCAAAGGTCTCAGAGATTCCCGTTGTCATGGCGTGGAGGTAGTGTGCATTGAGGACCGTGATGTCGAGCAAGTGGAAAAAGAGCTTTTTGTACCACTTCATCGTGGTCCTGGCACAGTCCACACTGGAAATCATGGAGTCTGACTGATCCACTTGCCTCATGTTCAGATTATAATCAATTACAGACTCAGGTGTCCAGACGTGGCGCCTCCTCTCGCTATGGTGATCAACGGAGTCTGTGCGGTGCATCAGGGGGCTGTGTACAGTCGATAGGAGGCAAACTTCCCTGTTGTGGTTCCACAGGGTGGCAAGGATGTTATTTGCCTGGAAGAAAACCACCTCGTTCTTGTCAAGTTTCCTCCCTATCTTGACCATATGGCGACGGTTTCTCTTTACTGTACCACAGACTCCGGTGTCGTGTTGGTGGAGGAACCAAGCGAGAAGAGGGCTAGTGTACCAGTTGTCCAGGTACAACACATGACCACGATGAAGGTACTCTTCTATCATTGTCTTCGCCACGGCCCCTGAGAGTCCTATACTACGATCTTCTGTTATGTCTGTCTGTGTGCCTGTGTACAAGACTATGTCTTGCACATAACCAGTCTTACAGTCACACATAACAAAGATCTTGAACCCGAAATGGTGTCTCTTGCTGGGTATGTACTGGCGAAAGGAAATATTGCCTCTCCACAACACAAGACTCTCGTCTATGACGAGGTCTCTGTAAGGATAAAATGAGGAGCGGAACATTTCCCGGAAGTGATCAAATACAAGCCTAATTCTCCTCATTTTATCAGTGTTATTAGCATTAGCTGGATCTTCTGCATCAAAAAAGTGGAGGCGGCCGAGAATCTGCTGAAATCTATTACGACTCATGACCTTTCCAAAGAAAGGTGTGATGGTCATTGGGTCAGTGGTCCAGTCTGCCGGTATTTGATTTTTCCTGACAACACCCATCAAGAGAACCAAGGCAAAAAATAAGAACATCTCAGAAATTGTTACAGGATAGTCATATTGCTGGGAGTGCCTGTTAGTTGTACCCAGACGTTCAATTTCAAGGCGCTGTGTTCTTGAAAAGAGGTTTGTCTGTTCCACTATGTGCCCCACAAACGCCTCCCCAAAGAACAGGTGGAAGAAATCCACCCTAGAGGAGCCCGCATGCACACCTGGAGCCGTGCAACCAGACCGCCACTCCTCTGTGAAAGGGTGAATGATGAGAGTAAAATTACTCCCATCATCCCAGTTCCACGAGACACTACCGTCTCCAGCCTCGTCCCCATCGTCGCCTTCGTCAGGGTCGGGAGGTTGGGGAGGTGGAGAGCGGCGCCCTTCATCACTCGCACTTCTCTTCCCCCTCCCGTTTCCTTTACCCTTTCCCTTCCCTTTCCTTCCTTTACCCACATCCTGGGGCTGTGGGGAGGAAGTTTGGGAATATTGTGGGGCGAAAGACGTGCTGGGGAGCGGCTCCACCTCGTCTCCCCTATGCCCACATACACCACGTGCTCGTGCTGCCTCCCTCACACCACTTTCCCTTTCACCGCTCACTCCCGCCACACCACTTTCCCTTTCACCCCACACTCCCACCACACCACTTTCGCCTTCCCCAGACAAAACACAAGGACCATACCTGATTTGCCTTCTCACCCCATCTTCTGATCCTCGGGGTGAGATTTTCTCCTTCCCCAACCACGAAGCAACATCACGTCCTAAGCCCTCGTCCTCGTCCCCATCAGAATCTCTCTCTAGGGGATGGAGAGAGGTCCGTGCAGGTGTTTTGGGTGCAGGCTGGCCTTCCCTTGCCTTACGATACGTAACATACTGTTTTTTCCTCGGCGAAGGGACCTCCTCATCACTGCTGGTTATTTCCTCCTCAGGCTGCACATAATCACAATCCTCCACATCGTCATCAAGTGGAGAATCACTATCTCCAGTGAAGGCATCCAGGGCAGATTGTATCTCGTCCTCAGAGAGACCTTTATCCGCCATGTCTGACCTGGGTCACTGCTAACAGGTGAGTGAACAAGACAAGGGCACGCGCGGGTCACGCGGGGTCTGGGAGGCTGCCCTCCTGGTGGCAGGTAGGGGAGGCTTGGGTAGGTGGGCGAATCGAAAATCTCGCGCTAATTTTGAAAATTTTGAAAATTATGGACCTTGCAATTGCATTGCGTTAAAGTACGTCGACGGGATTGGCAGTGACCAAATGTGAGGACGTTAAAGAACGTCGATGGGATGCCGCGGGTTAATAAAACACTTGTGATTTGATGGCAACGACTAATCTGTGAAAAAGGCACAAACTGTTGTCGAACGTTTCCTTTGCAAGGCTGTGTAGTTGTCCCTAATATGTTATAATACAAAACACGTTATGGTACATGGTCATATGTATGAATAATAGCTTAGGAAAATGTGATGTGCTCATTGTATTGAAGACCAGCCCCTCTATGAGCATTTTTTTATGTAAAGAAGAAGGAACCATAGGCCAGGGGCTGGTAATTTGCTCCCTCCAAGAAAAAAAAACAAAAACATAAAGGAGAGCCAAATTCATGATCCATTCATTTCGAGATGCCTGGACACTGCGTTTGAAAGACTGAAGATCGTTGGCAGTAGGAAAAAGAGAGAGGGAGACAGTTCGAGAGTTGACCTGTGCATACATGAAGGAATGGGAGCAGTGGTTAACTCTTGCATTAGAGAGTTGGATTGAAAAGGGATGACAGTTTGTTGCTAGTAGGGTGCTACGTGCCTGCAGTAGTGGTAGAGGGATGCAAGCAGACAGTTCAGAGGAGCTGCGACTATTGAAGTAGCGAGAAAAAAAGATAAAGATGCAACAGTCAGTGAAGAGACAGAGGTTGAAGGGAGCCAGTAGGAGGAGGAGAGTTAATGAGACGAAAAGTCTGACTCCACCCTGTTGAGAGGAGTTGTATGTGGGAAGTCTCCCCATCACATGAGAGGTTTACTCTATACAGGGGCGAATAAAACCTGTGTATATAGTCAACAACCATGCAGGGGTAAAGAAGGTACGGAGCAGGCTTAGCACACCCAATCCCATGGAAGCAGATTTTACAGGTGAGATAATATGTTCTTTCCAAGATCAATCCCGAGAAAATGAAACCTGAAGTACAGTATGTTTTTGATGCAAGAAAAACAAGGTTATTTTTTCCCCAATCAGAGATATGAGCCAAGTCAGACATTAGGTGTGCCATAGCCTCATCCCTTGTTTGTTGAAGCAACTGTTGAGATGGACGCTGCGGGAAGTGAATGGAAAGCTGAAGGGTGAAGTCATCATCGTGTTGGTGGATAGGGTTAGATATACAGTTTAGAAGGTCTTTGATGAATACAAGGAAGAGGGTTGGTGATAGGACAGAGCCCTGATGAACATTATTCATAGCTCTAGGAGAAGAATGTCTGCCATCTACAACACCAGCTATAGAATGACCAGAAAGGAAGCTAGAGATGAGGGCACAGTTAGAGTGATAGAAACCGTAAGAGGGTAGTATGGAAATTAAAGATTTATGCAAGACTCGATCGAAAGCCTTTAAGATGTCAAGTGCAATAGCAAAGCTTTCACCAAAGTCTCGAAAGGAGGATGACCAGGAGTATGAAAGGCAGGTGAGATCACCAATGGAGCATCCCTGACGGAACCCATGCTAGCGATCAGAAAGAAGGTTGTGATAGGAAAAAATGCTTAAAAATTTTCTTGTTAAGAAGATACTCGAACTTTTGAAATACAGGATGTTAAAGCAAGTGACCAATAGTTAGACGGCTGGGAATGGTCATCCTTCTTTGGGACAGGCTGAATGAGAGCAAACTTCTAGCAAGGAGGAAAGGTAGAAGCTGACAGACAAAGACGAAAGAGTTTACCTAGGCAGAGTGTAAGCACAGTTCTTGAGGACAACAGGAGGGATCCCATCACATCCACATGCCTTGTCAGAACTGAGGCCAGTTGATGGCGGATAATACATAAACTGAAGAAAATTTAATGTCAGCCATGAGGAAGTCAGAGGAGGGAAGAGATGGAAGGACAGCGCCAGAATCGTCTAAGGTGGAATTGGAGGAGAAAATGTGAGTGAAGAGTTTTCCTTTATCAGTAGAAGATATGGCCACAGAGCCATTAGAGTGGATAAGATGAGGGAAAGATGATAGGTAAAGATGTTAGAAAGGTTTTTGGCAAGGTGCCAGAAGGAGCACGAAGAATTCGAATTGGAAAGTTCAGAGCATTTAGTAAGGATGAAATTATATTACCAAAGCGAAGAACAGACTTAGCATGATTCCGGGCAAAAACATAAAAAAGATGAGATTCAGAGGTGGACTGGATTAAGTACCATTTGTTGGTCTTCTTGTTGTGGACAGCATTAGAACAAGCGTGATTAAACCTAGGTTTTCTTGCATTTGTCAAGGGATATGAGAAAGGAATGCAAGCTTCCATGCCCGAGAGAATAACCTCCATAATGTGCATGGCACAATCAGATGGCTCTCGGCCATGGAACCAATAGTCATTCCAGGGAAAATCAAAGAACTGCCTGAGGGCCTCCCAATCGGCAGTTCAAAAGTGCCACAAACGACTTTACTTTGGAGGGTCCACAGGCAGTGGGCAATAGGACAGGCCAAGGAGATAAGATTGTGAACAGAAGAACCCAACAGAGAGGAAAGATTAAGAGCGTAAGCAGAAGGATTAGTTGTAAGTGAGAGGTTAAGCATGTTGGGACTCACTCCAAGGTGGTCAGGGATACGGGTAGGGCGCTGTACAAGTTTCTCTAGGTCATTAAATTACTGTATACCTATTCTTCGCCGACATATTGGTATTTACTAGAATTCTTCGTTCAATAATATATTATAATTAAGTTTCACAGTTATATCACTTAACACCGTGGGTGAATGTTACTGTTGTAGTGCCTATATTCTTTTATCGTAACAATGTAGATAAATTGGTGTACACCATTTTTATGTGATTTAAATACTGTAATATCCATTACGAGTAACCATTCAACATACCATGTGATGCTATCTGCAGTCCATCTCTGTTCATTCCATCAGAGCTTAACCATGCAGTATTTCCTTCAGCTGTGGTACTCTGCCCTCTTCCATGTGAGTCTGACCATCACTGTGGAAGAAATGGATGCTACCATAAGTGAAATGTCATAATTAGTTTGGGATCATTGTGAAATACATAACCAGTAGTGTCACTATAGGTGTGCAATATGCACAGCATCAGTATGAGGAGAGAGCATTAATAAAAGACAGCTTACAAGGAATATCCTTGCCATTATCACTGGGACAGGGAGGACGACCAAGTGCATCCTATCCATTTCTCCTTTCTTTGAAATCTCAATGCTAGGAGATCTCTTCACTACCACCTTTGGCTCTCCTCTCCTTTCGCCGATCCACCTGCTGAACAAGAATACATCTTTTCCATCCTTAAGGAGCTCATCAAAGGTGGGTATCCGTCAAATGATATCATCCAGATAATTCGTTACCCAGCTTTCCTCCATAATTGGGCTAACACTGATCCTAACTGATGGGTGAATATTGCTGTACTACAACTCAACCAAAAAAGGGAGTCTCTTGAAATGGTGCAGCGAAATTCCATGAACGGAAATCGTAACATCTCGACTTTCTTCATCCAACACCATCTGGTAATATGCATCCTTCATGTCATAGGTTACATAAAAACGGTTGCCAGCTGTCAGCTCTACTAACTCATCTAACGTAGGAAACGGTTGTAAGTCGGTCTTTAACTTGGTGTTAATTTGTCTATAGTCCGAACACATTCTCTTACACTCATCAGACTTTGATATTAGGACTACTGGACTCAGCCAAGCGGCAGTAGATTGCTCAGTTATGTCTTTTTTGTGCATATCTCTCAACATTTGTGATATTATTGCCTTTGCATTCTCGGGACATCTGTACAGAGGACTTCTGTTTAGAGTAGGGTTGGAAATACCAATGTGAGCAGGAGGGACCTTCATGGTTCCCAATTCATCTTGACTTAGGATGAACACCTGATGATTCTGTTTAAAGACATTAGTCAACTGCTCTTTCTGTCTAGAATCTCAGTCATCTCAGATGCATTTGTCAATTAAGACCTGCAATTTCTCCTCTCGGGTATTAGGAGCAGAGGCTGAGTCGTAATCGAGAAGCATGGGAATGCTCACTGTGGTACTTCTAACTTGGAAGGGTGTGTCCACAATTTGGTCATTAGATAATTTGTTTGAAGGTACCAGCTTTTAGAATAATTCTTGACCTACTTGGGTTATGAAAGGAAAGATAGACTTCCTTTTTCTCGTTAACCCTAACACACAGGGGTTTCTCTTGCTGAAGACATTTAACCTCAGGGTTAATCTCAAGAATGTCGTGGGATTCTCTGCTACTGGTACAGGCAGCATACAGGTTTGAGAAGGAGGAAGGTCTATTCTGGTTACTAATCTGATGTAATTACTTCCTGAGGACTCCCAACTACATGTCTGTGACTTGGTTCTGCGGACAAATCTCAGTCTACCACTCTTAGTGTAAACAAAATGAACTGGGTAAGAGATGTCAGCCCACTGGAAGGTTTTACGACTGTTGTCCCAGGACATTAGGAGATCAACACCCAATAAGAAATATGTACTTAGGTATCCACCGGGAATCACTACTCCTAAATGCTTCACAACTTTATAATGCCCTATGAAAATGTCAAGGTACGTTGTATCCAGAGTTATAAGTGATGTTCCTGTAGTGCCTGAAAAGGTGGTAAAGTTTTACTTTGAGAGATTGGTTAACCCACTTGTGTTACCAGCGACTCTCACTAAGATGAATTCACTACCTGTGTCTATCAGAGCTTGGCTTGACCTGTTATTCACAGGCAGTGTTATGGCAGGGGATTTGTTCTCAGTAACCAGTCACCTTGTCGTACACTCTCGTCCTGGACGGTCACTTTGTCCCTTACGACAATTCGTCCTCAATCAATCAAAACAGGATCCAGATGGAGGGTTCAATGGATAGTTACGTTCATCATATGTCCGACACCATGAGGGTCTCTGAAATCTAGCCACGTTCTTCATTTGTTATGATAGTTGGTTTAGGGAAACTTGTAACTTCTCCCACTTAATTCGGCTACCACTGGGGTTTGAGAAAGCAGTGATTGTGGTTGCTCGATGTGGATTTAGGCCCTGGGTTCAGGCCTGTCTGACTGCCTCACTTCATATACCCTGTCATTACTAGTGGCTCGATGTGCCCGATCCAACTGGCGTTCTTGATTAACTATTTTTAGGAATCTATCAAAAAACACGTCACTGCCCATGACGAAGGTCAACTTATCCTGAATATACCTACCTAAGCCTTAAAGAATTTTGCGCGTAATCAACTTATCCTTCCTCGGCAAATCACCTGTGGGAAATTTGTCTTCTAAATGGAAATGATAAAAGTCAACCAGTTCACGAATTTTCTCGGGTCTTCCGAAATATCGTATGCCTCGGATTCAGTGCTCTCCTATCTTTGTTGCTCGTCATATGGACTAGAAAACCGTTTTGTGAGAAGTTTCTTGAGATCTGCCCAGGAATTAAGATTGCCTTTGGACTTCTCAGTCTGTAATAAGGCGGCATTATCTGAGTCTGCCCTGGCTCTGGCTACAGCAGTTCTTTCATGATCCATAGTAGCACAACATTCAACCTTTTCGAAGAAACGGGTTAGGCGGCTCTCCGCTCGTAACCCATGCAATTCTTCCATTTCTAGCAAGGCAATGTCGTGTGGCTTTAAGATTAAGCGAACTGTTTGGGGAGATTTAGGCGTTACCTTAGGTGTTTCTCTGAAAGTCATGGTAGATGGAGGTTTTTGTGGATTTTGTAAGTTCTGGTAGCAACCCTGATTACTGTTTGTACCAAGTGACTGATTCACTATGTGTGGGGCATTATCAGTTGGTTGTGTGGGGTTACCTCTGTCTCTAAATTCTGTCTCTTCGTCTACTAATTTTTAAAGTATGTTCTGCTGTGACTCTACGACTCTTGTGAATTCCTCAAACTTATTGTTCCTAAGCTAGTCATGCGTATCAAGTAACACATCAGCTGCCTGTCTCTCATGGGTTGTATTATTTTCATTGTTATCATTGGGAGGGCACTTTTCTGCTTCAGATTTTATAACTGATCCATCTTGTATATTTTTTTGGGGGGAAGCAATTAGTAATAAAATTAGCACCGTTTTTAATCCAATTTACACACACACACACACACACACACACACACACACACACACACACACACACACACACACACACACTGAGAAATGGTAACGTGGAAACTAAACTCTTAGGTTAGGGGATCGTGATTAATCCGGGAGTACAGTTAATTTATCATACACCTCATTCCTAACTCCTAGGAACAATCACGCCGCTGCCTACCAGCATAACGGGGGTGGGGATAATCGGTCGTTTTCTTCTTCCTTTCATGCCGACTGCCACCAGTACACCAAGTAAAAGCACAACCCGTCCCCTTAACTCCCGTTATTGCATGCATAAGAAAAAAGGGTAATACACCTAATTAACTGAAATTATATCTAATTGAAGTCTAGGTTATAATCTTATAAAGTACACAAATTCTCCTGCCTACTTAGACCACCACTACTGAAAATTTACTAAGAATACACAAGACCCTGGTGAGTGGCGTGCATGAGGTAGGGCGAGGTAACACTAAGGCATGGTGTCTCCACCGAAACATTTAGGGTCTCTCTACCGAGGTCATGGTAGTCCCTTACCCGGGCATGTCTTCCCCCAACACCTATGCCCTGGAATTTCTTTGATTCACGCTTCAATAATAATACTATATGTGATCCTGAGTTCATAGTTACGAGTAAGTACAAATTACAAAATTAACAAAGAGAGCATATTTTGGTGGTGTATGAGGTGGTGTGTGGGGTGAAGAAAAGACGAAAAAGGGTGCAGGGAACAGCATGGTGGAATGAAGAGGTGAGACAGGCTGTGGCACAAAAGAAGAAAGCATATAGTGAGTGGATGAGAAATAGGGACGTGGAAGAAGTTTAGAGACGGAAGAGAGAGTTATATGTACAGAGGAGGAGAGAAGTAAAAAGATTAGTAAGAGAGAGTAAGAAAAGAGTGGATGAGGAATTTGGAAGGAACTTGAGTGTAAAGTGGAGGGAATGTACAGTAAGGAAATGTTTTGGAAAGAATTAGACAGGGTGCAAAAGAAGTTAGTTGGCGAATGAAAGATAAAAATGGTACTGTAGATAACTAGTGGAGAAGGTAGAAAACGTGAGCAGATGGAGAGAACACTTTAAGGAATTGTTGAACATAGAGAATGAAAGTAATGCAAGTATAAGTGGCTGGGGAATGACTGCGGGAAGGAAGGATGTGAGAAGACAGGAAGAAATCAGTAGGATGGAAATTGTGGAAGCAATATAGAATGATAAAATGGGGAAAGCCCCAGCAATTGATGGAGTGTGGTGAAATGCTGAAGCATGGGGGAGAAATAGTTTGGTGAAATGCTGAAGCATGGGGGAGAAATAGTTTGGTGAAATGCTGAACCATGGGGAAGAAATAGTTGTAGAATGGATGTGGCAGATGTGCAGATTGGCCTGGGAGGAAGGTAGAGTGCCAGGAGAATTGGAAGTCTGGTATAATTATTCCCCTTTACAAAGTAAAAGGGGAAAAAGAAGTGTGTGCAATCATACTGGCATTTGTCTTCTTAGTGTAATAGGAAAAATATATAGTAGGATACTCATTAACAGAGTTAGGGAAGTAACAGATGAAGTGGTTGGAGAAGAACAGGGAGGATTTCAGAACTGAAGAGGTTGTGTAGATCAGATATTCACTCTTAGATCTTTCGTGGAAAAGTTTCTAGAGAAGAGAAAGAAGTTGTATGCGGCCTTCATGATTTCGGAGAACGCATAGGACACGGTGGATAGACAAGGGTTTTGGAAAATATTAAGAATATAGGGAGTAGAAGGGAAGTTGAAGGCCGTGAAGAGTATGTATGAGGATGCTAAGGCTGCAGTGTGTGTGGATAGGGAACTAAATGAATTTTTCTTTTTGAAGGTTGGATTGAAACAAGGATGTGTCATGTCTCCATGGTTGTTCAATCTCTGTGTGGATCGGGTTATAAAAGAGATACAAGGGAGGGCAGTGGATGCTGGAGCTGCCGTTGTGAGAGAGGGCAGTGTTTGGAAACTCCCTGTACTGTTGTTCGCAGATGATACTGTGTTGTTAAGTGAAGACGAAGGGGAGCTACAATGTTTAGTCGATGAGTTTGGGAGAGGGCAGTGTTTGGAAACTCCCTGTACTGTTGTTTGCAGATGATACTGTGCTGCTAAGTGAAGACGAAGGGATGCTGCAAGGCTTTTGTGGATGAGTTTGAGAGAGTGTGTCCGGATGAGTAAAGTTATGATCTTCGAGAGAAATGAAGTCAGTGAATGTGCCGTGAGGTTGGATGAGGAGGAAATGGAAAATTTGAGTGCATTTAAGTACGTGGGTGGTGTGATGAGTGAGGATAGAGGTTTAGAGGGTGAAGTGCTTGAAAGGTACAGCAAAGATGAAAAGTTGCTGGTTCCTTGAAAGCAGCAATAAGAAAGAGGGAAGTGAGCATGGAAGTGAAAAAGCTACTACATGACAGTATTGTGATACCAACTCTAACGAGTGAAAGTGAAGCTTGGACCTTGTTGGAGGGACAGAAGTCAAGAGTGAGAGCATGGAAATAAGTTATTTGATAGGAGCATGTGTAGTCACATGGAGAGACAGACTGACAACTGAGGAAGTGAAGGAGCGTTGTGGTGTGGGTGTGGATGTGATAGGAAGCGTTAGGAGAAACACACTGAGGTGATTTGGCCATGTGGAGAGGATGGAGAGTGAGAGATTGACGAGGAGAATGTATATGAGTGAGGTGGAAGGGGGGAGAGGAAGTGGGAGGCCAAGGATGAGGTGGAGGGATGGAGTGGAAAGGTATATGAGACAGGGCGGTGTGAGCTGGGAGCCCGGCAATGAAATGGCGGGGGACAGGGTGACATGGAGGCGATTTGTTTGTGGCCGCCTCATGCGGGATCAAGGCGTCTGGCAATAGAGAGATAGATAAACATATTATGGTGTTTGCTTGAAAAAATAGTAGAACGAAATTAAATTTTAGAGCTAGAGTTATACTTAGAATAGGTAAGCTTACCCTTAAACTTCTAACTTCTTCCCACTTGACCTTGGAAAAGTAAAGATTCTCACTTCTATACATTTTCAACTTGGAATGTAATCACTGGTTATAAACTAGTATAAAGGAATGCTTCTGTACTGTAACACTGCCGTGGTCAACAAAGGCTAAACATGCCATTCCCTTCATTTCTCATGTCAATCACTTTCATTTTATGCCATGGCTACTTCATGGCACATTTAAGATGTCTGTGAGGAATATACGAGTGAGTACTAACCTCTTTAGGAGGGAAAAATAACCTACAGATTCATGGGAAGTATGAGTGTGAGAGGGAGATCGTGCCCAGCTCTGCTCCGTGTCGTGTTATAAACAAAGGCGAGAACCCGCTACAGGAATGAGACGAGGGAAATTTCTATGTACCCATTTTTTCTTAGCTAATTTGCCAGCATGAGTTTATTATGAGTTAACGAATATGATTATAATCGTGCATTCGTCTGTTTGTAATAATTCAGTTATACTAGGATTTTAGGAAATCGAGGGGAAAGCAGAAGGTGATGTCATACCGAAAGAACAGTGACGTCAGGTTCGCGGGTACTTGAGTTAAGGATGGCGGGCAGTTCGAATCCAATCTCATGCGCATTACATTAATGGAGCCTTAATATTAAAGTAAGTACAAAGGTTGTCGTGCCTATTTTAGGCGACAAGTGAGTGAATGGAAAAGCTACACTCAATTCTATATATCTATAGCCCGACACCCTAATCCCCCAAAGGATGGCCACAGATGAAACGCCTCCAAGTCGCTCTGTCACCCACCATTTGACTACCCACCCCCCAAACTCACTCCTCCCTCCCTCATATACCTCACAACTCCATCCTTCCACCTTATCCTCGGTCTTCCCCTCTCTCTCCCTCCGTCTACCTCACCCACATACACCCTCTTAGTCAGTCTTTCATTCTCCATTCTCTCCACATGTCCAAACCACCTCAGTGTATTTCTCCTAATCATCTCAACCACATCCACCCCACAACGTTCTTTCACTTCTTCATTCGTCAACCTGTCCCTCCACGTCACTCCACATGCTCCTCTCAAGTAACTCATTTCCACTGCTCTCACTCTTGACATGTTCCCCTCTTGCAAGGTCAATGTCTCGCTTCCATACGTCAGGGTAGGGATCACAATACTATCATGCAGTGACTTCTTAACTTCCATAGTCACCTCCCAATTTCTCATCACTGCTTTCATTGAACCAACAACCTTCCTTCCCTGCTGTACCCTTTCACGCACTTCATCCCCCAAAGTTCCATCCTTAATCATCACACTACCCAAGTACTTGAATGCACTCACATTCTCCATATCCTCGCCATCCAACCTCACCGTGCATTCTGTGACTTCATTCCTCCCAAACACCATAACTTTATTCTTGTTTACATTAACTTTGAAATTCCTCTTCCTACACACTGTTCCAAATTCATTCACCAACCCTTGCAACTCCCATTCATCTTCACTCAACAACACTGTATCATCAGCAAACAACAACACCGGAATCTTCCAAATCTCACCCTCATCCACTAGAGCCACCCCTACATCCACTGCCCTACTTTGCACCTCCTTTACAACCCCATCCATGTACAGTATATATTAAACAGCCATGGAGACATCACACAACCCTATTTCAGTCCCACACTGAGATCAAAGAACTCACTCAGCTCACCATCCATTCGCACCGTAGCCCTGGCTCCTTCGTACATACTCTTCACAGAACTCAACAATTTCCCCTCCACTCCATATATTCTCAATACCTTCCACATACCTTGTCTATCTATTCTGTCATAAGCTTTCTCCAAGTCCATGAAGGCAGCATACACTTTCTTTCCCTTCTCTAGATACTTCTCCACTAAACATCTTAGAACAAGTATCTGATCTACACACCCTTTTCCTTCCTAAATCCCCCTTGTTCTTATCCAACTAGCTCCTCTGTTATAGGCCTAACCCTATCAATGAGTATTCTACCATATATTTTTCCAGTCACACTAAGAGGGCAAATACCCCTATGGTTACCACATACTTCTCTCTCCCCTTTTCTTTTGTATAAAGGAACAATTTTACCTGATTTCCAGTCGTCCGGAACCCTTCCCTCTTCCCAAGCCAATCTACATAACTTCCATATCCACTCCACTACAATTTCACCTCCGTACCTCAGCATTTCACCACGCACTCCATCAATTCCTGGGGCCTTTCCCATCTTGATCATCTTCAGATCTCACAACCTATAAATGACCTCTGCAGTTTGCTGGCACCATTACAAAAGCAATGAAGAAAGTCATAGTGGGGAAAGCCCTAGGAATTGACAGTGTGTGTGGTGAAATGCTAAAGCATTGTCGCGAGTCGGCTAGTGACATTGGCTTTTGTGGGAAACCGCGAACTCTAGTGGAATCCCAGTTTATCGTTCAGTTAACCGCTCACTCGGACGGGAGTGTTTTCAAATCAATTTTTCACTGTCATAAGTGATCGTCTTTGTGTGAGACATTAGCGCTTCCGCTGAGCGATTTGTTTTGGGCGTGTTTCGCTCATTCTAGCTGTTAGAAATGCGGCCACAGCGCTCCCCTCTTTCCCACGAGTTAGTCAGTCGAGGTTTGAGTGCCACAAAACCAGGTTGGGCCAGAGCGTAGTGCCGCCGTTCCTGATTTCCACATACTGTGATAGGCGAGAAACTTAAGCGAGTGCAGTGTCCTTCCAGTAACGACGCCCAGTCATCCGCTTAGTCCACTCTTTGACCAGTATTTCTTTTCGTTTTCCTAGACTTAAGAGTTTAGTTAAGGTGCTGTTCCCTCACATGCCGGACGGGTGCACCGCATGTTGTTTTCCTAGGTTTAAGAGTCTAGCTTTTGAGTGAGTGAGTGAGTGCGATCTCCTTACTTTGAATTCATTTTGAAATGTTAAATTTATTCCTTTGTAATCAATAAATTTAACAGTTCATTTTCTTTGAGCTTAATGTAATGTAAACTCGTGTTTCATTTCTCCATAATTAAGCTTATTACTCTTATAGCTCCTAGCTTGCATAAACGCTTTGCTATTCATAACTGGTACTTAGGCCATTCTTGTATTAAGCTAAAAATCCGTTGTGCCTTCTAGGAGTTAACACATCAGCAAGAACCTGATATCATTAATAGTATTTGTTATTTATTGTCAGGGGTGAAGTAACTTTCTCCAGAGGCCAACAGTACTAATAAACAGCATTCGTGAGTAATTAGTCTCTGCTGTGTACTGTTAAGAAAGTTTATAAATTCTCGTTCTTAGAGAATCGGCGAAGCAAGCCATCATAAAGTAATCATTGCTTGATTTAGCATGACAATTCATTGTACTGCTCTTCAGTATTACTGAACATTATCATTTAATAATGCATTTATTTTAAAAACCCCGTGACAATTGGCGACCTCGCCAGGATATTAACTCCTAGCTCTAAAGCTATTCACGAGATAATACTCACTCGTTCATACTTAGATATTTATCATTAAAGTCTATAGGCATTACTTTACTGGTGATTATTGATTCATTTTTATTAATTTACATAATAGTTTTGACAGTCAGTTGTTTGTTTAATTTTCTTTACCAGTTTAATTAGATAAAAGTGGTCACCACTAACGTGTGCCTATATTCTTTATTTTTGATTACTGGCATTTCTTTTTCAAAAAAAAAAAAATTGCAGTTAGTACTGAGTCGCTAGTTTATTAGACTGAGTTATCATCAAGTCGACCAGCGTCTATGTACAGGAAGCTAAAGATATGGGCCTCACTGACCCAGAAAAAATTCAAAGCTATGTCCTCTCACGGTTTAATTACAAGCAAGAACGTGAGAAAGATGCTCGTGAAGAGTGTAGAATCCAACGCAAACACGAGCAAGAACAGCGCGAATACGAGCAAGAACAGCGCGAATACGAGCGAGAACAGCGCGAATACGAGCGAGAACAGCCGAATATGAGCGAGAACAGTGCGAACACGAACAAAAACAATGCGAACTCGAGTTAGAACATGAGCGACAACAGCATGAGGAATGCAAGAGAGAACGAGAACACGAATGTGCCGAGCGAGAGTCACGCGAAAAACATGAACTTGAAGTGCTGAAGCTCAAGCGAGATTCCTTGGCTTCAGACACATCTGGTGCGGTTGGTCCAAGCTCCACGAGTGTTCTCCCTGCACATGTTATGGCGACCCCACACATCAAGCTTCCCCCATACAAAGATGGTGAGTGAATCGAGCCATACATAGCTCGTTTTGAAGACATGGCTCAACTGTACCAGCTGGATGATGCAGCTAGGCGGCTTTAGTTTCTTAAGGCCCGTCCAGACGATCGAGCAATGCCCATGGGCACAAGCGAGCAGTTTGCCTGTTGACGGGCTCACCGCTTGTGCCCGCGGGCAAATGTGTAAATTGCCACGGGCAATTTACGCATTTGCCCTCGGGCACAAGCGGTGAGCCCGTCAACAGGCAAATTGCTCGCTTGTGCCCGCGGGCATTGCTCGATCGTCTGGACGGGACTTTAGCCTGTTTGAGGGCCCTGCCCTCGATATTCTCCACAGAATTCATGGAGACACTCTCACGTATGAGATGATGAAGGCCGCACTCGTCAAAGCGTACGGTCTCACAGTTGACGACGCCAAGAGTCAGTTCATGAGGACACGTTTACAGGATAAAGAGACTGCCATTCAGTTTCTTGACCGGCTTACTGCATACTTAGATGAGTGGATGGAGAAAGATGAACCTCTTTCCACGCGTCAGGGGATAATTGACCTTATGCTGCACACGCAGCTAGAAAAGTCATGGCCTACTGACCTTATGGCTCAGCTTAAGATCTGCCGGGTAAGAGATGCCAGCCAAATGGTGAAGAAGGCTGATGCATTCTTCACTGCATATGGGTATCAAACTCGTAAGCAGCATACCTGGAATAGGAAACCTGATAAATCTGGGAAACCGTCTCAGACTGAACCCCAGCAGCAAGGCCGTTTTCAGAATAATGGCCAAGGTCCAAAACCACAGAGGAAGGACCAGGGGCAAAACACTCAGAAACCTGAGTGGAAGAGGTACAACAGGTACCCTAACCAGCAGCAGTATCAGCCACGCAACCGACCGTCGGGACTGTCCTTTTCACCACCAGCTCAAGTGAATAGGAGGCAGGAGGCGAATGCAGCCTTCATTCCTCAGCAGCAGCACGGTGATCACGTCCCTACCAGTACGGGTACTCCCCCACAGTTCACTAGTTCCACAGTGACAGTGAACCCCCCTCCACAGATGGCCAATGCTCCATCTCCCCAGGCAGTGAGTATGACCCCTCAAGTATCTAGTTCACAAGGCACCATGTTTGCCGCATCATTTATTCAGCAGCCTCATGAGTGGCTAGCTGCTTCCTCTACAGGCCCTCCCACAGGTGACAGTACCTTCCTTGTTCAGCCAGGGTTTGTGGGAGACATTCCTGTAAAGGTCCTGAGAGACAATGGGTCCTCAGGTTGCTCTGTCAAGCAGAGTCTAGTTCGGCCTGAGCAGTATACAGGTCGACAGATCCAAGCTAACCTTATTGATGGATCAGTGAGATTGTTCCCTGAGGCACGTATCCAGGTGGCATCTCCATTTTATATTGGTACGACAATTGCAGTTGTCATGCCAGAACCTTTATTTGACCTAATCATAGGCAATATTCCAGGTGCCAAGGATAGTTGCACCGAAGATGACGCTACTCAGACTTCAGCTGCAGAAACACAAGCCATGACTGAGGCTCCAGATTGTGTCACCCCAGTGACCATTAAATTGCCGCAAGATCTGATGTGTAGCCAACTTGTTGCTCAAGAACAACATTCTGACCCGACACTTGCTGCTGTGCGAAAGAAACAAAAGGGTAGAGTGATAAAGTATTCACGGGGAGGTCGAGCCAAGTTTCTTCGCAAACAAGGACGGCTCTGCCGTCAGTCACAAACACCTGAGGGCGAGGTTTGACTGCAGTTTGTCGTTCCTGCCAAGTACCGCCAAGCAGTGTTAGAATGGGGTCATTGTTCAGGCTCCGGAAGTCACATGGGCAAAAGGAAGACCCAGGGCCGTATCCGAGCTGACTTTTTCTGGCCAGGGATGGGATGAGACATAGATAGTTTTGTGCATTCCTGCAATGTGTGTCCACGTACCACTAATCAGAGACATGTCCTTCCTGCGCCGTTTGTAACCACACCCGTAATCTCTGAGTCAGTTGAGAGACAGGGTAGTGGTGAAGTGGGTGCAGACCTGACATCTCGCCCATTGGTCCCACAGGACACATCATGTCCAGGGCCTGACATACATACAGTATATATGTACCATAAGTTAAGGGGGAAGTTTGAGAACCCTGCAGAGACAGTCCGAGGCTGTGTATGAATTACCTTGCGGAACGTCTCGAGCTGTGGGCCTCTCAGAGGATTCCCGGAGAATGCACATTATCCACATGAGTGTTCATACATGGTGTGTGTTAAAACGTGACCTGCCCGAGATTGTGTAGCAATTCTCAGCTTCCTGTCATTAATCGTAAACGTTTTTCATTTTTTCGTTTTCATTTTCGTTTTTAAAGGCTCCAACATGCTTGCATGTGTCGGCCTTGGTCACCTAATGGCGGCTCTCCACGCTGCACGATCCATTGCAGCCTCCCTGTTCAGTCCCTTAACTCTAAGGTCACACTTGATGACCTCGTCCCATGTCTTTCTCGGTCTACCCCTCATAACCCCACCCCCAATATTAACACTTCTCACCTTCACCCAATTATCATCCCCCATCCTCTCCACATGTCCAGACCACCTCAATCTACCTCTCCTCATCACAACACCAATACACTCCAGTCCCATCCTACCTCTCAACTCTTCCATTGTAAACCCAGCCCCTCCAGGCCTTGGACGCAGGGACGCACTGCACATCCACCTAATCATTGTCGTTTCTGTACGTCTGAGCTGGCGAATATCTTCCTCCTTCACTGCCCAGGTCTCACTGCCGTACAGCATTACACTCCTAACACATGCTGCATACAAAGACCCCTTAGCACGTAGGGAGAGCCCTCTCAATGTCAGGAGAGGCAAGAGCTCCCTGAACTTCTTCCAACCACTTCTCACCCTAGCCACAGAGCTAGCTCCAGTCCCACCTCCAGCACACAACATGTCTCCCAAACAACAAAACTCTTCCACACACTCAAGAGATTCACCAGCAAGTTCAATCCTTTCACGTCTGACAATCTCCACCTGCTCACCCCAGCACGCCGTACACATAAAATCAGCATTATCTCGCAGTCTACCTCTGATACCACTACATCTCTTATGCACCCATTTATCACACACACCACACAAGATGGAATTACTTCCCACGCCCTTGTGGCAAACTGCACATGGCCACTCTCCCTCGTCTTTGACAGTACCACCACCAACCCTAGATATCATCACTTTTGTTTTATCTGCATTTACCCTTAAACCCTTTTGTCCCATACCATCTCTCCACTTCCTAAACCTTTCCTCCGCCTCCCTTTCATTCTCGGCAATCAACACCAAATCATCAGCATACAACAACTCCCACAGGAGTCCGTTTCTAAAGTCACGTGAAAGGGCTTCAAGTACCATGATAAACAACATTGGACTCAAGACTGACCCCTGATGCACACCAACATTCACGGAAAACTCATCACTCAAATCTCCATTCACTCTCACCTGGGTGTGAGCACCCACATACATGGCCATAACCACTCCAACCAACCACTCCTCCAAGCCAAGCTTTCTCATTGCCCACTTCACCACCTCTCTAGGGACTCTGTTAAAGGCCTTCTCCAAATCAACAAAAACAAAATAAAGATCCCTTCTCCTACCAAGATATTTTTCCTGAAGCTGTCAAACAATGAATATGGCATCAGTGGTCCCCCTACCTGGCATAAACCCAAACTGCATCTCATCAATATTCACTCTTTCTCTAATCATACCTTCTAAAACTCTCTCCATTACCTTCATTATCTGATCTAAGAGCTTTATACCTCTATAATTTCCTCTTTCCAGGGCATCACCCTTTCCTTTATACACATTACAATTACACTCTTCAGCCAATCATCTGGGACAACACACTCATAAATAATCCCAGATGATTGGCTGAAGAGTGTAATTGTAATGTGTATAAAGGAAAGGGTGATGCCCTGGAAAGAGGAAATTATAGTTAGAGTTAGTTAACCAGTAAACTGGGTTCCATTAGCGAATCGTAGCATTTGATGTCCTGCACAAACGCCCAGTCTTTTCGCTAATTAAATTTAGGGTTTAATCATTAAACTGGGTGATGGGAGGTTGTTAAGGTGCTGTTCCCTCACATGCCAGCTGGGTGTGCCGCATGTTGAACCCTCACGCCAGCTTCTGGGGACTGGGTGATGGGATGTTGTTAAGGTGCTGTTCCCTCACATGCTGGCCGGGTGCGCCGCATGTTGAGCGAGGTGCATGCCAGGTTAGAGCTTCCCCGCTAAGAACCCTCGTGCCTAAGTTTCCTGGTTAATAATGTAAATAGTGTACTTTTTGTAACATAAGTACTGATTGCTAGGCAGAGAGAGAGAAATGATACTTTTGATGCTCCACCTTCATTGTTTTCGCAGGTGCAGCTGGTGGGTGCAGCATTGCCGTGCAGATTAGCTGGTCGTCCCTGTCGCATGCTGCCGCCCTTCTCTTCTGCCTCGTTGTCATTATTTTGTACTACATGATTTTACACGCAGGTACAGTTACACCACAACTGTCACACCTACACCGTGTATTACATACATTACGCTACATAACAATTAGTTGTTAATGTAAATGTAGAGAACTTTTCACTCAGTTTGACCTGAGTACAGGATTTTTCACCATCGTCACGGAGTTTTTCCCTCAAGCTTGCTTCTATTAATGTAAATACGAGTTTTTTTCGCTCACTGGCAACTGCGACTTTCTCCTGTAGCAGGATAGCACACACACCACAGTGTGAATCTTGAGTGACTGAGTTAGGATTTATATTTATGTACTGAAATTTTTTCCCTGGGAAAAAATTTCAGCTTTTCATGGGGCGTAATGTCACGAGTCGGCTAGTGCCATTGGCTTTTGTGGTAAACCGCGAACTCTAGTGGAATCCCAGTTTATCGTTCAGTTAACTGCTCACTCGGACGGGAGTGTTTTCAAATCAATTTTTCACTGTCATAAGTGATCGTCTTTATGTGAGACATTACCACTTCTGCTGAGCAATTTGTTTTGGGCGTGTTTCGCTCATTCTAGCCGTTAGAAACGCGGCGACAGCGCTCCCCTCTTTCCCACGAGTTAGTCAGTCGAGGTTTGAGTGCCACAAAACCAGGTTGGGCCAGAGCGTAGTGCCGCCGTTCCTGATTTCCACATACTGTGATAGGCGAGAGACTTAAGCGAGTGCAGTGTCCTTCTAGTAACGACGCCCAGTCATCCGCTTAGTCCACTCTTTGACCAGTATTTCTTTTCGTTTTCCTAGACTTAAGAGTTTAGTTAAGGTGCTGTTCCCTTACATGCCGGCCGGGTGCGCCGCATGTTGTTTTCCTAGGTTTAAGAGTCTAGCTTTTGAGTGAGTGAGTGAGTGAGTGCGATCTCCTTACTTTGAATTCATTTTGAAATGTTAAATTTATTCCTTTGTAGTCAATAAATATAACAGTTCTTTTTCTCTGAGCTAAATGTAATGTAAACTCGTGTTTCATTTCTCCATAATTAAGCTTATTACTCTTATAGCTCCTAGCTTGCATAAACACTTTGCTATTCATAACTGGTACTTAGGCCATTCTTGTATTAAGCTTAAAATCCGTTGTGACTTCTAGGAGTTAACGCATCAGCAAGAACCTGATATCATTAATAGTATTAGTTATTTATTGTCAGGGGTGAAGTAACTTTCTCCAGAGGCCAACAGTACTAATAAACAGCATTCGTGAGTAATAGTCTCTGCTGTGTACTGTTGAGAAAGTTTATAAATTCTCGTTCTTAGAGAAATGGCGAAGCAAGCCAGAATAAAGTAATCATTGCTTGATTTAGCAAGACAGTTCATTGTACTGCTGTTCAGTATTACTGAACATTATCATTTAATATTGCATTTATTTTGAAAACCCCGTGACAAGCATGGGGGAGAGATAATAAAAGAATGGATGTGGAAATTGTGCAGATTAGCCTGGGAGGAAGGTAGAGTGCCGGAGGATTGAAAGTCAGGTATAATTATTCCCCCGTACAAACGAAAAAGGGAAAAAAGAAATGTGTGTTAATCATAGAGGCATTTGTCTTCTTAGTGTAATAGGAAAAGTATATGTTAGGATACTTACTGACAGAGTGAGGGAAATGACAGAGGAATTAGCTGGAGAAGAACAGGGAGGTTCTAGGAAGGGAAGAAGTTGTGTAGACCAGATTTTCATTCTTACATTCTTAGTGGAAAAGTTTCTACAGAAGGGAAAGAAGTTGTGTGCAACCTTCGTTGATTTTTAGAATGCATATGACAGGGTGGACAGACAAGGAAATCGGAAAGTATTAAAGATATACGAAGTAAATGGGAAGTTGTTGAATGCCGTGAAGAGTATGTATGACAGTGTTAAGGCTTCAGTGCATTTGGATAGTGAAATGAGTGAATGTTTTAACATGAATGGTGGATTGAAACAGGGATGTACCATGTTCCCGTGGTTGTTCAGTCTGTATATGGATGGGGTAATAAAACAGATACAAGGTAGGGCAGTGGATCTTGGAGCGACCCTAATGAGAGAGGGCAATGTTTGGAAACTCCCTGTACTGTTGCTTACAGATGATACTGTATTGTTAAGTGAAGACGAAGGGGAACTGCGAGGCTTGGTGAATGAGGTTGGGAGTGTGTGTTAGAAGCAGAATCTAAAGGTGAATGTAGGGAAGAGTCAAGTTATGATCTTTGAGAGAAATGAAGTTAGTTAATGTACAGCGAGGCTTGATGAGGAAGAAATGGAAAATGTGAGTGCGTTTAAGTACTTCCGTAGTGTGATGAGTAAGGATGGAAGTTTGGAGTGTGTTGTGCTAGAAAGGGTACAACATGGAGGAAAGGTTGCTGTTTTTTCTTAAAGCAGTAATAATGAACAGGAAAGTGAGCATGGAAGTAAAAAAAGTTGCTGCATGACAGTATTGTGATACCAACTCTAACCTATGAAAATAAAGCTTGGACCTTGTCGGAAGGACACAAGTTAAGAGTGGGAGCAGTGGAAATGAGTTATTTGAGAGGAGCATGTGAAGTTACATGGACAGACAGACAGACAAATGAAGAAGTGAGGGAGCAGTGTGGTGTGGATGTGGATGTGATAGAAAGCGTTAGGAAAAAGTCACTGAGGTGATTTGGTCATGTGAAGAGGATGAAGGGCGAGAGACTAATGATGAGAGTGTATGCGAGTGAGGTGGAAGGAGGGAGAGAAAGGGGGAGGCCGAGGATGAGATGAAGGGATGGATTGGAGAGGTGTATGAGAAAGGGGTGTGTGAGCTGGGAGCAAGACAGTGAAGCGGCATTGGACAGGGGGACATGGAGGCGATTTGTTTGTGGCCACCCCTTACGGGATTGAGGCGTCTGACAATAGATAGATTTCTTGGGGCGTCTGTACGTGCCAAGGATAGGGTAATAGTTGTGTCTGACGAATCACAGTGACGAGGAGATAGGGAAGAAAAACAAGATGTGAGGAAGAATACAGCTATCTTGATGAAGATGATGTTGCCTTTTGCCTAAACAATTTCTACTCTCTCTCTCTCTCTCTCTCTCTCTCTCTCTCTCTCTGTCTGTCTCTCTCTCTCTCTCAGGTTGTTTCCCCATTCCTCTATCTGTCTTGCGTACGGTACCTAAATACCTAAAACCTTGTCTGTGTCAGCCTTTGTATCTATTAATGTACCTGTATCTATAATTAGTCTCTGTCTACTTGTCCATGTGTCTCCCTATCTGTCTATTTATCTATTTGTCTATCTATCCATATCTCAGTTTGTAATTTTGCTTAACGGCTATGTTGTAAAGTGCATAATGTTTTAGAAAATGACACAGAATTTGTAAAATCAAGGTTTGTTTATTTTCATATTCGCGAGCTTATAACGCGTTAAGAAGAATGGTTTCACAATTGGTCAAATACCAAACAATAACTTTGCTGGAAATACGTAAAATGATGCTTTCCTAGTGTGTTGCTACACCCGCGCAAGAGTAAAGTGACTTGATTTAAAAGAACAGTTGAACAGTCAAGATAACAGGACAAGGATAAAGTTCGACCTTTGTCTCAGTATGAAAAAAATAACTAGGGCTGTTTTTATGTGATATGAATCAAACTTGGAGAATGGGTTGATGATTGCCCCAAGGGACTTATGTACTATTTTTAGAACAATATGTCAAAGGTCAAGGTCACACGACAAGGTGAACTTACACAGTTTTTATTCGATTTAGACTAATTTTTCCGGGACAATTCAGAAGAGGGCAATAATAAAGGGATTCGATTTTGAGATCAATCAGTCAAATGCCACGGTCACGGTCAAAGGATTATGTGCCATTGTGCCAAGGTCACAGGGTAAAGTCAACTCAAACAGATCTGATCTGATTTGAACCAAACTTGGTGGAAACCTTAAGGGTCAGGAAAGAGCAAAGGATCAATTTTGAGAACAACTGTTAGTCAGAGGTTAGGTCATATGCAAGGTCAAAATTCGAACTGTGTGGGTTTGTGTGCAATCAAATTAACTAACACAGTTTTGATTTGTATTATTTGCGAGGCTGACCTTTTGTTATTAAGAACAATAGATCAAAGGTCAAGGTCACATGAGAAGGTGAACTTAATCAGTTTTTATCGGATTCACACTAAACTTTGTGGAAGGGCTTAGACTAAATCAGGGATGGATATTTTATTTTGAGATCAATCAAAGGTCAAGGTCAGAGGAAAAGATCACTGACCAGTGTCGGCCCAGATTTTTTCTTTTTATCTGAATTAAACCAGGGGGGAAATGTTAAGGATTTAACAACACGGAAATAGTTTTAAGAGTATACAGCCAAAGGTCAGTGTCAAAGGGCACAGTTTTTTCCTTTGACCCAGTGGTGGCTGAGGGTGTTGTTCTCTCTGAGCGCTCCTTCTTATTATCCATCCATCAATCATGCAGTCCTAGCTTGACCCATCAGGACTGTAGGTGCCTGGGGTAAGCTACCCTTTCCCACAATTGAAGGCAAGAGTGACCAGTCTCACCTGCCTCTAAATGGTATTATGTCAGCAATCACCTCCAACCCTTCCTCCAGTGAATAGCCTTACAAGCTTCATACACTTGGTGTGTCTCAGTCGACTACACTGGTGGTTTTCAAGCTTTTTACCTCCACAGACACCCGGTGTTCAGGAAAATTTTCCAGCGAACCCCTTGCGGTCAAGCAGTAACAACAAGATAGCAATAATTTTGAACTGATAATTGAGAAAGGCTGTCTGCCTGCCAATTTGTCACGGTTTCCTTCAGTGATGGGTGAAGACTGTTGAATCTAGTAATAAAACATCATTTTTGTTTTTTCCTCCAAGAGTGTAGTTCTGTCTGTTTGTTTGTCTCTTATGGGAAAGATGTGTCCTTAACCCTAGAATGCAAACATCGGGTCTGAGACACCAACCCCATGTTGATCACGTGATCACTCCATGGATATGGGTGCATGCCGGCTGCCCACTCCAGTACCTTCATCCCTTGTGTTGCTCTTGTAGGGGAAGGTCATGTCGGTCTGCTCTCTTCACATGTTTTTTCGATAGGCCTATTATTGGTGTCACAGACCCGACGTTTGTATTTGAGTATATATTTATGTGTACGTGATTTTAGTGAATATTGCTCTCCAGAGTTGCTGTTGTAGTGAAATTATGAAATATAGAAATGATAAGTGTTACTGATGACCTTTGTGAGTGGTGAGGGTGATGAACTAATGTGTTTTTCTTTGCAGGTATTGAATAATCTTTTCCAGAGGTATAGCCTTAGGGAGGAATAAACATTATTTATTGTGAATTTACAGGTGTAAATAATCATTACAAAAAATATTATTCATTCCATGAATGTCCATTTATGACTCTGAATAAACTAAGTAATGATGCTTTGGAAAGTAGTCAGTGTATATATATATATATATATATATATATATATATATATATATATATATATATATATATATATATATATATATATATTTTATTTATTTATTTATTTTTAATCGGTTTGGAAATCAAGGGGTATAGCCTTAGGAAGGAATAAAAGTCATTTAGTGTGCATTTACAGGGGTAGATAACTATAAAATAAATTATTATTGCATGTACATTATTTTTGACTCAAAAAAAAAATACCCCTTTTTTTGTCAATCTCCATTACAATGAGCTGTTGTGGCAGAGGGTTGTGCCTGTCCCCAGTGATCGTCCACGGACCTTGGAGTGTGTGAGCATAAGGACAAGTCCTTGCTTTCATTTAGCAAGTTTATCGTTTAGTGATCTTTGAACATGTAATATTTTTTGACATTTTTAGTGTTTTCTTTTTTAACGTCACCCCAGAAGTGTTAAGTTTTCTTTTGATTATGGTATTTGGGTGATGAAAATAAAGTAGAAAGGGTATATTTTCTGTGTGTATTTTTGGATTTATTAAATTTTTATTACAAATGTGGTTTTTGATTTTTCCAAAAATGGGTCTGTCACACTCGACGTTTGTGTTAAGTGGTGTAACACAGGACGTTTGTGTTCTAGGGTTAACTAAGCCAAATAACAATATTGTCTGGTAATAACGAGCGTAAATGTAGCAAGCATTGTGAAAAGGTAATTGAGAAAATATCTCAATCTGTCAGTTTGTCTATATCTATCAGTCTGTCATGTCTTTCACAAAGAAAGGGTGTGTTCTCGCCTAAGCTTAATAAAAACACTTGGCAGTACCAACACTACTATAGCAACCAATCCAAATCGATAATTTCAGGCATTACCGGCCAGACTGTATATCTCTGTCATCTTCCTTATGGGAGTGGCGTAACCTCATCTAAGATGATTAAAAACTTCTGGTGATAAGGAAAATAAAGAAGAAATTAATCTGAATTGAAAATATACAGGTTATAGGTCTGTATGACTGTCTGTCCATCACTGGTTCCCAATGGGTGAGGCGTATTCTCTTCGAAACTGAATCAAATCACCTGCAAATAGCAAGAATAATACACCAGTCAAAGTAAATTGCCAGGCGGCAGCAAGAATATTCTACGGTCAGTGTGAATCAATAATTATAATAATCTATTTCTTTGTCTCTCACGTCTTACGAATAGGAGGGGCCTGCACGTAATCTACATATTTTAAAAATCGACATGTTAACAAGAATAAAAAACCATAAGAAGGATCACTCAGAAACTGCAACAGCAGCATGCCACAATTTGGTTAAAGTCGCACATTTGACCCTTCTATATGCCGTTGACCTTCAACTAATTGCTATCAGAATCAAATTACTCCATCCTTGCCTTACCCAAACCTCTCTAAGTAAATTGGTTTAAGCTGACGTTGCTCTAAAGATGTGACCCCTGACCTGTCTATCTGAAAATAGAATGGTTTCATCTATGGCTGTATTTATAGCCTTCCTCTAAGTTTGGTCGAAATCGAATCAAAACTTTTGAGATAAGATGACGAAGCTTTAAGCCATATATGTGACCTTTACCTCAAACCACTTGTTCTCTACAATTAATCACTTCATCGTATCTTGTGTCAACCCTTCCACCAAGCTTGGTCAAAGTCGAATCAAAACTTTGAGTTGATCTTGGTTTTGAGCTACGACCTTTTTTGGCCAATTGTTAATTACTTCTTCCTCTGATGGTCCTCAATGATTCTACCAAACTTGATAGAAATCCGTGTGAGAGTTTACCATAGTCTTGCTAAGGGACAAAGTAACAAAGACAAACAAACCGAACTAAACACATAACCCCTCACACTTTCCTGTACAGTTGTAATGACTGTGAATTAATAGTTGTCAGAAAGTCTGCGTTGTCTGTCTGTCTTTGTCTATCTATCACGCCTTCCCTAAAGGTGAGCCATGTTCTCACATGGCCTGAATAAAACTGTTTGGTGCCGGTAAGAATAAAACAGTAATAATCTTAAATATATAACCAAGAGCACGTTTTTCTTTCCTCTGGAATTTCTGTCACGTCATCTTTACCAGGGAGGCGTTATTTATCCCTACACCCACACAAGAAGCCAACTTGTGTTACCAAGAATTAAAAAGCAGCCATTATGAATAGTTAATTACTCGCACATTCACTTGCGAGGAAAGTGCTGTGTGTGTGTGTGTGTGTGTGTGTGTGTAATTCACCGGGTCGGTCATGATCACTTGATGGTCGCGTTCGTCATCTTTTACCCTCCCGGAAGGGAGCTGAGAGCTCATATAGTCCGATCTAAGGGCAAGGCTGTGACCTTCACACACGTACACACCCGTCCCCTTGCTCCAGGGGGACAGTAACCACCCACTTCGTTAGTGAAACTTTTCGCAACCTGAGCGAGGCGCGAACTCCCGTCCACCAGTTGGGAAGCGAGAACGTTACCACTGCACCAGCGAGCGGTGTGTGTGTGTGTGTGTGTGTGTGTGTGTGTGTGTGTGTGTGTGTGTGTGTGTGTGTGTGTGTGTGTGTGTGTGTGTGTGTGTGTGTGTGTGTGTGTGTGTGTGTGTGTGTGTGTGTGTGTGTGTGTGTGTGTGTGTGTGTGTGTGTGAAATATCTAAAACAGTTTTCAAATGATTATAACCACACAAAGTAGAAAGAGTTGAGGATCGACGGATGTACATTTATTGACTTTTAGAACAATACATCAACGGCCAAGGTCACAGAGTTTCAAAGTCTGTCCCAGCAAAATCATCCTAAGCAGTTTTCATTCAGTCCAAACAAATCCTGGGGAAGAATAAGGAAGGAACTACGCGATCTGAGTTTGAGAACAATTGTTCAAAGGCCAAGGTTCCAAGCCAAGACCATAGTTGGACTCTTGTGACTGTGTGTGTGAGCAAAACATCTAAAGCAGTTTTTATCTGATGTAGACCAAGCTTGATGGAAGATTGACGAAAGAAATGGACTTGACTTACTGTTCTTAGAGTAATAGGTCAAATGTCAAGTCACATGACAAGACCAATTTAAAGTTTTCATCCGATAGGCCAAACTTACTGAATGTTTTTAGGGTAAGGAAAGTATGAAAGGGTCCTGTTTTCTTTACAGTCAAAGGTCGAAGTCAGGGTAATAGGTGAAAGGTTATGATCATATGGCAGGGTCAATATGAACAGGTTTGATCTTTACTGAACCAAATTGAGTGGAACATTAAAATTAAATTCTGTTTTGAAAAAAACAATTGGACATTGGTCAAGGTCACAGGACAAAGACAGATGTTCGGCACTGATACCAGTTGTAGGCTGCGAGTGTACACTAAGTAGCAATTTACGGTAGAAGTAATGCGTCTTGTTGAAGGAAGCTGATATGTCTGGCTGCCTGTTTGCCTAGTTTCCTTAAAGGAGTCATTTGTTCCTGCCTAATAAGCATAGACTGTTTGACAATAACAGGTGTAAAAATATTAATGTAAATCGACAACTGAGAGAATGTATGTCTGTAAGTCTATCTCATCCTCACGTGAGGGGTGTATTTACACTTAAACTGAAATAAACCAAATGGTGGTGGAGAAAAAAATCACAATGTCCATGTCTTTCTGTCTAACTGCTATGTGTCTGCTACATCTTTCTTATGAGAGTGATGATATTTCACTGAAGCAGAAATTGGTCTTGCGGTAGCAAGAATAAATATCAATCACTCTCTTAAAATTTTTGTAACAAGAGCGTGTTCTCACCTTTGCTTAATAGCATGATGTGGCGGTAGCAGCAGTACAATAGCAGTCATTCTGAACTGATAATATAGATACTGTCTGTTGTTCTGTCCATCTGTCGGTGACCATGTCTGTCTCCTTTCTGGATGGGGTTTTAGTACCCAAAGCGAATAATATGATGGTAACAATAATAAAATAATCCATATTAGTGAATAGATGATAGATTATGTTTTTCTCTGTATTATTATCTGTTTGCCAGTTTTTCTGTGAGGTAATGCGCGTTTGTTTCTCACCAAAGCAAAATAGTATCATTTAAAGGTAACCAAATTAAGTTCCTTAACCCGTGCCGTCCCGAGGACGTACTTCCACGTCCTCACGTTTTGTCACAGCTAATCCCGAGGACGTACTTCAACGTCCTGCAATTGCAAGGTTCATAATTTCCACAATTTTCAATTTTCGCGAGTCATTTTTGGTACGTATACACGGGACACCTGCCTCAACAAGATGCCAGGCAGAGACAATGCCTTACCCAGCATGACCTCCTCCCCCCCCCTGCATGCCCTTTTCTCAGCAATTCACCTGTTATCAGTGACCTGGCCAGTATAGCCATGTCATGCCACGGTACGAAATTCAGGGCCAGAGTGGTTCCCCAATCAATGACAATGTGGAGGACAAACTTTACATAGCATTAGAGGAAGAAACAGTTAGAAATGATGATCAGGTAATGTGGCAAAAAAAGGTCAGGTATTAGCGAGTGAAACAATGCTTATAATGCCTATATTACTGCTTGAAAACCAATATACTTTTGTACTACATATAAATTCGTAACAGTAAATAAATAAATACCGTTTATGAGTGGTGTGAAATAGTTATCCTCCCATAGAACTCGTTTTCTTTGGCGCCAGCCTGATAGAAATCCCAGTAAAGTAAGGAGGCTCTCCTACCTGTAATGAGTATTTTAAACCTCAGGTGAGCGATTTCTCTATGAATTTTCGATGTTTCTCACCAAAAGCGAAAGTTTTAGCAAAAAAAAAAAAAGGTCAAAAATTGCCCGGGATTGGGGGGTACCAGTGGTCAAAAAGTGGCCGGGACTGGGCGGGTTAATTTAGGGTTTCTTTCGCCTCTAGCCACGAGTCTTAAGGCAGTAGGAAGAGCAAAATCCTTAACTACTTAATTCGTAACCGCTGAACAGGTAATTTTGTTTCAGTTGTAGGTATCAGTGGTTACCTTCGCTTACAAACAGACACCCCTGTAGCTAGAAGGTAAGCACAGACTATGAAGACTGTCACACAAGCAAGACAGCTCGAGAATGTAGACGACGGGAAGTTGGGCAAGCAGGTTACAGCTACAGGAGGTAATTATGGATACCCATGTAACAACAACAGTCAAACCCACCAAAAAAATTATATACACAGTTCGCATGCTCTGTGCGTTTCTTTCTTTCTTTGTTTATTTGTTTATTTATTTGTTTATTTACTGATTTTTTTTTGTGAGAACTCGGTAAAGATGCTTCCGTTCTCTTTCCAGGCAGACGTCGGTATTATGTGGAAAATTATCGGTAGCAACCAGACATGGAGGAGGCGGAGACCGTATCGTTACAGGTGGACTGCAGTCCTAATGGACACAGTTTCAAATCACGGCTGGCCCAGAGAACAGTTTAAGGATTTGTTTTTTTTTTTTTGAAGCCCCGCCGAGAAGTCATAAACCTACCCTCGCTAATACAATACACCAGTCCTGTATGAGACACCCCTAGTATGTATTCAGAATTGATGGTGGGTGTCAGTGCCGAACTGGTGGCATGTGGTGTATGGTACATGGAAGGACTGCAGGGCCTGAAGAAACGGGCTATGAAGCCTAAGCACAGAGGTGGACACATAATAAAGGCACCTGAACTATGATATTATGACATGATGTGACGAAGAATTATTATGATGGTTGACCATATACTGTGTCGGAGGATTGCTGATGCTGCATTTTGTTATTGTCCTGAGAGTGACTTCTGTCCGACTTTGCAGAAGTTTGAATGAGTCTGACTGTCGGTAAAGTGGAAAACACGACTTTAACAATTGACGTAAATATACAGTTCACTTCGTTTTTTACGATACACTCTTGTCGTGTTACTATATATTCAGAGCGGTTTGAATTTGTTACGTAGGAAGGACGAGGAGAGGAGGGCAGAAGAAGGTGACAAGAAGAAAAGGTGAAAATTTTGGTGACCTTTTATTTAGGGCTGTTGTTACTGGCCTCTGCCCGGCCACTAATCTGGGGTGATCATGAGAAGTTCTGTTCTGGGTAACCACCTTTGTGAATGTTAATCTTAACCGCAACTTATCTCGCCTGACCCCGAGTATGGACCCAGTATGGAGCATGGCATAACAGTGATTATAAGGGCCAACCCGCCCCGAATTACAAGGAGAGAAAGGAGGTGGAGCCGAGCCCAAGTGACGAGAACCATCACAGCAGAATGCAACAGTCAACCCAACTGAATAACCTGGTGTGACCACCCTCTCTAGAGATGTTGAAATGGGATATTACTCTGTTGTTAGACATGGTCATTGGAGGAAAAAGAGGCATGGCTATTGGGATACATAAAGTGGCCAGAGGTGGAAGAGGCACTCTCTCTCACCTCCAGCCTCCTCCAAGTCCCTCTCTTAGTTTTGTGATACAGTGTTAGAAGTACCCCAAGACATCGAGTCGTAAGTTAAGAATCTGAGTTTATGTTAACTTATACACAGCAGCCTAGTAATGTAACTGTTCCCATTTAGTTTTCTGTTAACTTTAGTGTCTGACTGATCTACTTTGAGTAAGTTTGTAAATGAATCTTCTATCTTAGAAGTGTCTCGCAGTGCAACTGTGTATTATGTAAAAGAACGTAATTCTGTGGTGTGCTGTACAGAGATTTTGTAATATACAGCATATTTGTTTACATGTAAGTGTCATTGCTTTTCATTTAAACTCTTAAGGGGCTATTACACGGGAGACTCGTGGACGTCCAAACTGGCCGTGGACGTCCAAACTTGCCCCCGCGGGAGGGTCATGGACGTCCACGAGTGGAAGGCCGCCTGACCCATTCGTGGACGTCCACGGTGACCGTGGACGTCCACGACTTGGTGGTCTCCTTCTTCTCTATGGAGTTTACACGTAGTGTGTGTCCTCTGCTATCTTGAACTCTGTAGTTAGTTGAGGAGATATGATTAATTCAAAACCGTCAGTAAACTTTGTACTTTTAATATTTCTGTTTGTCATAGAAACTTTTCATATATACCAAAATGTGGTAAATATGATGGAATGTGGATTGATTGTTTCCAAGAGAGGCCCGCGCACGTTCGAAAGGCATACTCGGGAAGAAAGCACTACTGTGCAGATTTCTATACTGGCTGCTTTCTTCACTCCGTGGGAGCCATTCTCTCATCCACAATGCCCTTCTTCTCCCCCTCCTTTGTCTTCTTGCTGAGGCTTCTTCCTCTTCTTGCAGGGTTAGGACTGCAACACCCATTGCAAAATTCACAACCTGGTTTACATCCATTGTTGTTGTTGATAAACAAGTCGTCTGCAGCCTGCTAGGGACCTCCCAGTCGCGTGGGGTGAACTCCATAAAGAAGAAGAAGGTGGCCGTGGACGTCCACCGTGTGATAGGGTATGGACGTCCAAGCTCAGTTTGGACGTCCGTTTTGTGCTGCACAAATTGTTCACGGGTCCCCGTGTGATACCCGCTTTAGAGACAAATCTCTGGCACGGTCCGAAACACTGTCCTTAACTAATTCATTTAATATCACTGTGATATGTTTGGTAGCTGATGTATGAAGAGAAAGTTCCTGACTGTACTTGATAAATTACTCTAATATCACTGTGATATGTTTAGTAGCAGCAACTGTGAAGATCAAATATAATATTTTATCTTAAACACTCTGTAGTGTTCGGGAATGTAAAACCAGCCACTTTAATAATCCCTCTGATATCATTGTGCTGTTGCCGGCAGCTGTATGAATTATGAGAAAAGTACAACCAACCATCATATAGACAAATTAAGGTCGTAAATAAGACACCAGATACTTTAACCCTCACTTTAGTTTACTTGTGAAATTTGGTAGTTGTATGAATGAATGCAAAGCATAAACAAGCAGCCATATACTCGTACACAATATAGCACAGGAAAGTTAATACATACCCTACGTGTAATGTTTACAGACTTACTTTAGGTAAATACCTTCACACACAGGTCATAGCTTTTTCTAGTTGATACTGTGCGATTTTATATAGTTTAATGAGTCCCCTCGCAATAAAAAAGTTGATAAGGGTTACGTCTAACTCATCCACCTCGAAATCTCTCTCCTAATCTGAATAAAATCGTTCGGACATAGCAAGAGTATAAGATTGATTGTTTTTGTTTTATTTTCTACAGTTACACAGTTACCAGACACTCCAGAACCTAACCAGCATGCATGCAAAAAACCTAGTAACTAAAATCCTCTGTTCTCATACTTTTTCGGGTCGCGCCCCCCTTGACCTTAGTACACTTATCCACCCCCCCCCTCCCTCTCATCCGCTTCCTGCCAGCATCTTGTTGCCACAGCTTTAAGTGAACATTAACCCAGTTGAGTACATGCTGAATCATCCTTTCTCCTGCTATCCATTATCCCTTTCCAGGAGATGCGGAAGGGGCAGGGAGTTGAGGGACGTTATATAACAAGGCACAGGAGCCGCCAGGTTTGGTGACATCACGTAAAGGCGTCCCTCTCCTGTACCTGCCTCGTTCAATATGGAGAAATGAGAATCCTATTTTGTTTTTAATTATTTCACGACAAAAACAAATAGTCTGCATATAATCAACTCAGTAGTCCTCAGCACATACACTAATTTCATACCGATGCTTTGCCTGTGATTTTCAATGAGAGGCCAGGTGTCAGAGACGGCAATGCAGGTCACCATACAATTCACCCTTTATTTCTGTATTTTGTCCTGAGAGCGAGCAACGCAGAAAAAAAAATGCCTTAACAGACAATCTTGTTAATGAACTCGTTGTATCATACTGTAAAAAGCGTCACATTAACCTAACACCGACACAAGAAATTCATAAACACCACCTATGGTCAGATACAAAACCACATGTTTAAAAATACCGACGAATAGTCATAAACAACACAACGATGTCATTAACCCTCTTCACGTGTGATAATCCTACAAACCATCACATGGTTATACACAACAACAGGATCATAGCCATAGACACAACAGGATCATGGCCATAGACACAACAACAGGATCATGGCCATAGACACAACAACAGGATCATGGCCATAGACACAACAACAGGATCATGGCCATAGACACAACAATAGAATCATGGCCATAGACACAACAACAGGATCATGGCCATAGACACAACAACAGGATCATAGCCATAGACACAACAGGATCATGGCCATAGACACAACAACAGGATCATGGCCATAGACACAACAACAGGATCATGGCCATAGACACAACAACAGGATCATGGCCATAGACACAACAACAGGATCATGGCCATAGACACAACAACAGGATCATGGCCATAGACACAACAACAGGATCATGGCCATAGACACAACAACAGGATCATGGCCATAGACACAACAACAGGATCATGGCCATAGACACAACAACAGGATCATGGCCATAGACACAACAACAGGATCATGGCCATAGACACGACAATAGAATCATGGCCATAGACACAACAGGATCATTTTTTAAGCATCTTTTCTATCACAACGTTCTTTCTGATCGTCAGTATGGGTTCCGTCAGGGACGCTCCACTGCCGATCTCCTCACCCACCTTTCAGACTCATGGCCATCCTCCTTTCGGGACTTTGGTGAAAGCTTTGCCATTGCACTTGACATCTCTAAGGCTTTCGATTGAGTCTGGCATAAATCTTCAATTTCCAAACTGTCCTCTTACGGTTTCCATCCTTCTATCTGTGCCTTCATCGCTAGCTTCCTTTCTGATCGTTCTATAGCTGCTGTTGTAGACGGCCACAGTTCTTCTAGATTTACAGTATCAACAGTGGTGTTCCTCAGGGCTCTGTCCTATCACCAGCTCTCTTCCTTTTATTCATCAATGACCTTCTAAGCTGTACATCTAACCCTATCCACTCATACGCCGATGATTCCACCCTTCACCTTTCCATTCGGTTCTCGCAACGTTCCTCTCAGCAGTTACTTCAAAAAACAGATGAGGCTATGGCACACCTATTATCTGACTTGGCTCGTATCTCTGACTGGGATAAAAGTAATCTTGTTATATTTAATGCATCAAAGACTCAGTTCTTACACCAATCAACTCAACAAAATTTTCCACAGGAGTACCCACTGATGTTTAATAATATCCAGCTTAATCCTGCATCATCCTATACCATACTTGGGGTTTCATTCTCTCGAGATTTATCGTGGAAAGATCTTATTTCATCTCTTGTAAAATCTGCTTCCAAGAGACTAGGTGTGCTAAGCCGACTCCGTACCTTCTTTATCCCTGCACAGTTGGTGACTTTTTACACCAACTACCCTGATGGTTCTGTAGCTATTTCTTCTACTGATAAAGCAGATCTCTTCGCACAGACTTTCTCCTCCAATCCACCTTAAACGATTCTGGTTCCGTCTTTCTTGCATTTAAAAAAAAATGGTCATAGTCATAATAGCCACCCTGTGGACACAAACAGCACTACATGACCATAAAGACCACCAAATTGTTATGAACACAATACAGTACTCATGGTCATGGTCATAAGCATCACCACATGGTCACGTACACTTCCATATGGTCACAAACACCACCACACGGTCATGGTTACAAGCATGATAACATAAACATTACCAAATGGTCATGATGCATCACCACTTGGTCATAAACACCTCCAATTGTTATAAACAACACCTCACTCGTAACATCAAATCAACACATGTGTGTTCATTACCATATACATCACAACTTGGCCTTAAAACAACACCTCTCATTCACAAGCATCAGTACAAATCATGCATGTTCGTAATACCTTTTTAACGTCAAATTTCCTCCTTGTTAAGAAGCACGAACCAATTTGCATTCTTTCAGTTAACAGACCTACTGATAGTTATTACTGTCTGGGTCACATAACCAACAGCCAGATCAAGAATCAAATATATGAGTGCGAGAGACAAGACACTGTCATCTGTGAACGTGGCGAGTGACTGGCACTTGCAGTTTGTAAAATTTTAAACAGTGAAAATGTCAGACAATATTTATGGCCTAGGAACGAAAACCAACTTTCTGGTGTTCAAACGTTAAATGCTGAGTGCGGTCCAACTTGCAGTATATATAAGACGTTTGTGTATTTTTAATTTTCTCTCGAAACGACCTGATTAGAGGGGGAAGGGGAGGGGATGGAGGTGACCAGGCGACAGACAAAGAAGGAAAGCAGCCGACATATTACTTGAGTACATCAGAATGAAGAGAGAAACCTGTACTGTACACAGGAATCTGACTTGCCGTGAGTGCTTGGGATAGATTAAAAGCATCTACTTGCCCGAGTGCCAGGGAGTTAACTCATCCTCTTGATGCCCACAGTGGGGGCGGAGGGACGTTGGTTACAAGATTGTGACAACGTGAGTTAACTTTTACCTGGTCGTGGTGTAGTGGTATGCTGCCTGGCTCTCACCTGAGAGTCCCTGGTTCGATTCCCAGCATATTGGTAATTCATCAGATGATTTTTCCTGTGTACAGTACAGGTTTCTCTCTTCATTTCCTTGTGTGTTTTATCAACATTCATTCTGTCAAAAACCTGGCTCGTAAAAGATGATGTGAAGATGTACTGGTCATGGCAAACCGGCAAGAAAAGGTGTTATGAAATCCCCTTAGAGGAGCCATGCTTTCGTAATTTTTAGAGATCATTATGAGTGAGAAACTCTGTGACCACATACTTAGTGGTAGGGACCATACTTATCACGTATCTTAACATGAGTGAGGAGTTTCCTGACTGTATACCCACGCACCAAAGTTTCTGTACCCCCCCTCCCCGGTGGAAGGAAGTGGAAGTCAGGGTTAGAGAGAGGGCAGGCGAACGGACAACCGTGAGTGGTAGTTTGGAACTTAGCTAGGAGGCGAATAGTGAGAAACCTAATGACACTGGATTCGAAACATTTCCATGGTATTCACCTGCTAAGCATTATGCGTTCGTAACATACATAGCATATATTATAACACAGACTACTATGTTATCATGGTGTCCTGTGAAACTGGTCCAGACACGACCCATCTGTTTCGGATCCTCATCATACAAATAAAGCACCGAGCCAGTTGTGTATAAGCTGCAGCTGGTCATTAGCACTCCAGTGATAATTTTTGTAAATATGTTATTCCTGGATTGTCGAGAGCTATAATATAGAATTATTATAAATCTAATATTGATTCCCACAGTAGCTGTGCGGATGGTTATAAATGTTGCAATTATTGTATGTGGGCGAATAAACCACACTGTGATAGACAGTGGAGAGAATTCACCAATAATTTACAATAACCAGATGAAATTAGATGCAAAGAACACAAAATATTATGAGACAATGAAGATACAGCTGTGGTATCCTGCTACTTCAACTTATCCAGGCCTTAACCGTTGCTTCACCTCATACGTGCATTATTTTCCTTCAGTTTTTCCCTCTTTTATTACCCTTACTTCCCGATATCCTGGTACCGCTAGCCGTCATATTCCTTATGGGGGTTTCTAGTAGTCCGGTCCTATAACCCTTACAGTAATACCTGACATCATTCTTCCCACACAAACAACGTTAGTACAAGGATGCTGAGTCTATTACTACCATTATTGGCACTGCCACTACTAATCCCCCGTTTCCCATCGTGTCTAATTTTCCTCACCATACTACTACTGCTACTCCTAGTACTACTCCACTATAAATCTGTATAATAATACATATGATTGTCCTTATGTCTGTGTATCTACTAACCACACTGGCCCTGTCCCACCGTTGACAACTCGTCACTTACCCCGCACCACTACCCCAGTTGCACCCCCCTCTCTGCCACCCACCATGGACCTTACTACTCCCCCACTCCGACACCACATTACCCCTCACCTCATCCTTGGGCCACAAGGCCTGTTGTTCACCCTTTACCGGTAAATACGTGGTATGCATTAATAATATAAAACACAATTATAACAACAACATAGATGTGCAGTAATCCTATCATTAATTATACAAGCTGCAAACCCGAACGTGCCTGTATTACGGAGCTCTGATATTTTAACCACAGAACCAACCACAGACCGTTCTTATCATTACCGGTGGATCTTCTCTATAGTACATCATCATGGTAATACAATTCACTGTACTCCTTTATGGAATCATTACAGCTGTTTGGGAAAAATAACATAGTGCACGACATGCTTACAACCCACTAAAATACACCTGTGACGTTTCACTGACATTCATCAAATAGTCTAGGAGAAGTTAGCGGATAAACAAATGACTGGACATAAACTCGCATCGGTAAATGACGACCTGACAAAACTATTACCATCCTGCTTTGTAGGTGTCATCATAGTTATAGCAATAATAATAATAATAATAATAATAATAATAATAATAATAATAATAATCACATGTTATTAGGCATGATACAGAGGAGGACAAACACTGGAACTGCATGTTTCGACGCTATGCAGAAGCTAGTTGCCATGACAGAAGGTTGGGTTGCTGTCAAATATTAGTTTAGTATTACTATAACCCTACCATTACAGCATATTATGGCACTGTTTGGTTTCATATGTCAAAGCTGTGTTCACGTGTTTTATCAGGGAGATTATGCTGTTTGTCCTTCTCTATCATGCCTATTAACATGTGATTACTACTACTACTACTACTACTACTATTACTATTATTATTATTATTATTATTATTATTATTATTATTATTATTACTATTATTATTACTACTACTACTACTACTACTACTACTACTACTGCTACTACTACTACTACTACTACTACTATTACTATTGCTATTATTATTAGTATTAGTATTACTATTACTACTACTACTACTACTACTACCACTACTACTACTATTACTATTGCTATTATTATTAGTATTAGTATTACTATTACTGCTACTACTACTACTACTACTACTATTACTATTGCTATTATTATTATTAGTAGTAGTAGTATTACTATTACTACTACTACTACTACTACTATTACTACTACTACTACTACCAAAATGATATTAATATTATTACTATTATTATTGCTATAACTATGATGACACCAGCAAAGGAGGATTGTCACGTCGTCATATACCGATGCGAGACATTCGGCCTCTCCTTGTTTATGTCCACTCGTTTGTTTGTCAGCTAACCTCTCCTAGGCTATTTGATGGAGGTAAGGAAAACGTCACATGGGTATTTTAGTGGGTTGTAGGCATGTTGTGCACTATGTTATTTTTCCCAAACAGCTGTAGTGATCCCACAAAGGACTACAAGGGTTGTATTACCATGGAGAAGTGTTACAGAGAAGGTCTAGTGGTAATGATAAGAATGTGGTCGGTTCTGTGGTTAATATATCAGAGGTCCGTAATATGGGCACGTTTGGGTCTGCAGTTTTTGTGTAGTGTTAGGAACACTACACATCTATGTTGTTGTTGCTATTATTATTTTATTGTCGCCCACTTTATAAGGTGGAGCGATAATGTTTTTGCCTGCATGTGTGTGTGTGTGTGTTCTTACCTACCTTACCTAATTGTTCTTACCCAATTGTATCTTTACAGGAATGAGTCAAGCTCGTACTGTTCCGTGTCTATATTTATCGTACATATCCTTACATTTGTGAATTGTTTTGGCACACACTATTTCATTCGGTACTGCATTCCATTGATCAATTGCTCTGTTTGGGAAACTGAATTTCCTTACGTCTTTATCACCTCTCTTCTTAGCAGTTTTTTGCAGTGTCCTCTTGCTGATGCTTCTCTATATGTTAAGTAATCATTTATGTCTATTTTCTCCTTTCCTGATATGCATTTATATAGCATTATCATGTCACCTCTTTTTCTTCTCTCCAGTAGTGTTGGTAGATTCAGTTTATTTAGTCTTTCTTCGTAGCTTAGGTCCCTTAAGCTTGGTATCCATCTTGTAGCGGCCCTTTGAACTTTTTCAATCTTGTCTATGTGCTTTTTGAGATGAGGACTCCAGATTACTGATGCATATTCCAGGGTTGGTCTAATGAATGATGTTATTATCCTTCTTAGCATGTCTTCATTTATGTATGTGAATGCTATTCTCATATTTGCAAGCAGTGTATACATGTTCCGTACCTTCTCGCTGATGTGGTCAGCCGGAGAGAGTCTGTTATTGATAATCACACCTAGGTCTTTCTCTCTTTCTGATGTGTATAAGGTTTTATTTCCTAACTTATAATCCCAATCAGGTCTTTTTCCACTTTTACCAAACTTGATTACATGACACTTGTCCACATTGAATTCCATTTGCCATGTACTACCCCATTCATGAAGTTTATTTAATTCTTCTTGAAGCTCTTTACAAGAGTCTGTGTTAGTAATTCTCCTTTGTATTTTTGCATCATCTGCAAACATATTCAGATAGCTCTCATTTCCAGTGTTACTGTTTATATCATTTATATACACTAAAAACATGATTGGTGCCAGCACTGAACCCTGTGGTACTCCACTAGTCACTTCTTTCCATGATGAGTAGTTTCCTCTTAGTATTGTCCTCATTTCTCTTTTTATGAGAAAGTCTTGCATCCAACAAAACAGTTTGCCTCGAATTCCTCCTTGATGGTACAGTTTCCATAAAAGTCTTTGGTGTGGTACTGTGTCAAAAGCTTTCTTGAAATCTAAATAGATACTGTCCACCCATCCTTCCCTTTCCTGTATTGTGTTTGTTACTCTGTCATAGTAGCTCAACAGATTAGTAACACATGACTTTCCTTTTCTGAAACCAAACTGTCTTTCTGTTATCATACTGTGTTCTTCTAGATGATTTACCCAAGCCTTTCTTATAAGCTTTTCTAATACCTTGCTTACAACACTGGTCAGTGATACTGGTCGGTAGTTGAGTGGATTTTGTCTATTTCCTTTCTTGAATAAGGGGACAATATTTGTTTTTTTCCAAATATCAGGTAGTTTACCTTGACTCAAGGATTTCTTGAAAATTAAAAATAATGGTTTACATAACTCCTTTGCACATTCTCGTAATACCCAACATGAAATTTCATCAGGACCACTTGCTTTTCCTCTGTCTAATCTACTTAACTCCTCCTGTATTACTTTTTCTGCTATTTGTATATCTGGTAGTATGTGTGGACATGCGTGTTCCACATAGTCCCTCTCAAAATTTTTTTCTTCTGTAAAAACTAATTGGAAATTCTTATTTAGTGCTTCACAAATATCTTTCTCTTGTGTATAAGTGATTCCCTCGTCCGTAATGGATTGTATTATATCTTTTACTTTAGTTTTGCTTCTGATATAGCTGTAAAATAGCTTTGGTTGATCACTACTTTTATTTATTATATCCTCCTCAAACTGTTTTTGGGCTTCCCTCCTTATTCTTGTATGGTCGTTTCTTGCTTGTTTGTAATTATGATACGCCCTTTCACTATTGTGTCTTCAGTATCTATTCCACATCAAATCTCTTCTTTCTTTTGATTTTTTACATTCTGTATTGAACAATTTCTGTATTTTCTTATCTGCTTCTTTGTGCTGTGGGATGTACTTCTGGACTCCTATTTCATAAAATTCAAAAAAAAATTTATATACAGCATTTAAATCTTGTCCTCTAAGCTCATTTTCCCAATCAACTTCTAAGAAATACTTCTTTAGGTCTTGATAATTTCCCTTTTTATAGTTTAGGCTCTTTTTGTAACTATCATTGCTGTTTACTATGTCATATGCTATCCTGAAGTTATAATTTAGTACTGCATGATCGCTTTTGCCGAGTGGAGGGTGATATATTAAACTGTCAATATCATTTTCTTGCCTTGTAAATATTAGATCTAGCACTGAAGGTACATCAAGTCCTCTTTTTCTGGTGGTTTCCCTCACATGTTGCGTTAAGAAAAACTCTTGTACGAGATCCAGGAGCTTTTGGTCCCAACAGCTTTCTTGGCTATTTATATCTAGAGTATTCCAATTTATATTTGTTTTGAAGTCCCCAGTTAGTATAATTCTTTCCGATTTCTCTTCCATTTTATGTAGCAATGATCTTACACTCTGAATTGTACTCTCTGCCAGGTTCTCATATTCGTCTCTTTCCCATGTGTTTGATCTGGGTGGCATGTACAAATTGGCTACAATTACTTTACCTTCAGATGTGTCGATCTCTACTGCAATCAGTTCTACTTGTGATGGTATATCTAGTTTTATTTCCTTGACTTTTAGATTTTTCTTAGTTAATATTATAATTCCTCCTCCTTTTTTTAAATATCTGTCTCTTCTCCATATATTGTATTCCTCTAAGTTTAGTATGTCATTTGATATCCTTGGTATTAATTTTGTTTCAGTTAGGCATATTATTTGTGGTTCATTTTCTCTGACATAATCATTCATCTCTAGTAATTTAGATACCATTCCATCCACATTTGAGTACATCAACTTTATCATCTTGTTTATATACTTGTCATGACATGGTTCTACTACCTTCCTCCTTTTTCTTCCATCCTGTTTGTGTACCACTTTCGTACCTGCAATCCTATTACTTTGTAAAAAAAATTCTTCTTCTCCTCTTCTGATCTTCCCTCATTTTTTGTTTTTGCTTCCTCCCTTTTCTCTTTCAGTACTTCCAGTTCCTCATGTGTTAGGCATCTTTTTATCCATACATTTTTGAACTCCTCTTTTTCCTTAAGATTCTTTGCATTTTTTAGTATCTCTTCCACAGTGTTTACACTCTGGAAAGTCACCTTTAGAGGTCTTGTCTTGCTTTTCTCGTATTTCCCTAGCCTTTTGTGTTCCTCTATGTCTTTACTACAGATTTCCTCTGATACTTCTTTCAGTAAGCTCATTACATTTGCCATCTCCTTTTTGCCTCTTGTGATCTTGTTTTTAACTTCATCCTCTTCTATACCATTGATTACTATTGATTTGTTTATCTCTACTGAATCTCTGACTAACTTTGGATTGTTTTGGATTATTCTTTTCACCTCCTTTTTAATGCTTTTTTCCTCCACCCTTGTTTCTAAGTCTTTCTTTACTTTCACCATTTCAGCATACGTGGTTTCTACATCATTTTTGTAGCTTTGCACAGCTTTATTTACTTGTGTTATCTTCTCCTCAATATCACTGCTCTGGTCAATAAGACTGCTAACTTGCCTAATTGTCTCTGTGTCATTTTTGAACTCTTCGATAACACTCTCGTGATTGACTACTGTACTTGCCATTTCACTCATTTTCTTCCTAAGTGTACTCAATTCCACTGTTAGTTCACTGATGGTTGTGTCTTTCTTATTGGCCTCCCTTCCTAGTTTTTCTATTTCTTCCTTTTGCAAGTGCATCTGCTTCTTTATTTCATCAATTTCATTTTTGAAAGCCATTTCTCGTTTGTGTACACGTTCAACCAGTCTATTGTGGGTCTCTACTTCAACCAGTTCTTGGTAGAAATCATCATTTTGCTTTTTACCTTTATCCCTTTTCTTTTCCAAATTTGTTTTTCTGAAGTATGTATCCATTTTGCAATACTTAAAGTGCAAAGCATATACTTACAATCTCCGTCTTGTTGTAGTCTAAACAAACCTCAGAGATGACTCAGCGTATTCTTTCGTCTTGTTCTATTTCCTGTTTTTACAAGTCTTGTTTAAACTTATTATTTTTTTCCTTTTTATAATGAACAATCATTTAGTCTAACCTGGTACTGAGTTTGACTCATACAAAGATACTATTTAGTTAATGCCACTGGCCGTGATGATTTGGTACAGAGCGCCGGTGTCACACGTCCGCCTAGATTGAATCCCTGTGTGTGTGTGTGTGTGTGTGTGTGTGTGGTGTTCCCATTATATCCCATGAACGGCATGAGCGGCCTGAGCTTTCATCATGAAACCTTCAGCGAATCAAGATATGGCCGAAATCTTGGACAAGTTCGAAAATGGACACTCGGCGTCAGGGTTCAGGTCACCAAAATGGCTGCCAAAGGTCAACTAGAATTTGTCGCCAGCATTTAGCACCATTATATCTGACGACCGGCTTGAGCTATGAACTTAAACCTTCAGGGTATCAAAATATTGCCTAAATTTTGGACTTGGCCAACAGCATATTCTGGTGGGCGATTAACATTCAACTCCAAAATGCATTTTTTCATTATTGATGCATACCACGTATATTCAACGGTAAACGGTGAACAACAGGCCTTGTGGCCCAAGGATGAGGTGAGGGGTAATGTGGTGTCGGAGTGGGGGAGTAGTAAGGTCCATGGTGGGTGGGAGAGAGGGGGGTGCAACTGGGGTAGTGGTGCAGGGTAAGTGACGAGTTGTCAACGGTGAGACAGGGCCAGTGTGGTTAGTAGATACACAGACATAAGGACAATCATATGTATTATTATACAGATTTATAGTGGAGTAGTACTAGGAGTAGCAGTAGTAGTATGGTGAGGAAAATTAGACACGATGGGAAACGGGGGATTAGTAGTGGCAGTGCCAATAATGGTAGTAACAGATTCAACATCCTTGTACTAACGTTGTTTGTGTGGGAAAAATGATGTGAGGAATACTGTAATACAGTAAGGGTTATAGGACCGGATGACTAGAAACCCCCATAAGGAATATGACGGCTCGCAGTACCAGGATATCGGGAAGTAAGGGTAATAAAAGAGGAAGAAACTGAAGGAAAACAATGCACTTATGAGGTGAAGCAACGGTTAAGGCCTGGATAACTTGAAATAGCAGGATACCACAGCTGTATCTTCATTGTCTCATAATATTTTGTGTTGTTTGCATCTAATTTCATCTGGTTATTGTAAATTATTGGTGAATGCTCTCTGCTGCCTATCACAATGTGGTTTATTCGCCCACATAAAATAATTGCAACATTTATAACCATCCGCACAGCTACTGTGGGAATCAGCATTAGATTCATAATAATTCTATATTATAGCTCTCGACAATCCAGGAATAACACATTCACAAAGATTATCACTGGAGTGCTAATGACCAGCTGCAGCTTATATACAACTGGCTCGGTGCTTTATTTGTATGATGAGGATCCGAAACAGATGGGTCGTGTCTGGACCAGTTTCACAGGACACCATGATAACATAGTAGTCTGTGTTATAATATATGCTATGTATGTTACGAACGCATAATGTTTTGCAGGTGAATAGCATGGAAATGTTTCGAATCCAGTGTCATTAGGTTTCTCACTATTCGCCTCCTAGCTAAGTTCCAAACTACCACTCACGGTTGTCCGTTCGCCTGCCCTCTCTCTAACCCTGACTTCCACTTCCTTCCACCAAGGGGTGTACAGAAACTTTGGTGCGTGGGTGTACATACTTAGTGGCAGGGATCATATTTATCAAATATCTTAACACTCAGGTTCGTACGACTTACTCTCACCTAAATAAATAACGGCTATCATCATCAGGAACATAATTCTAGAGTTGTCTCAGCCATGGAAGCGCAGCCCCATCTAACCAGTGATTTATTTTGCATTATACTGTTGTCTTCTCCAGGGTTTAAGTCAATGTCGTGGAACCCTGTCGAGGGGAGAGTTAATGAAGGCTATAACTAACCCCCGCATTTCAAAAATAAATAAAGCGAAATAATGATGATAATAATAATAATAATAATAATAATAATAATAATAATAATAATGATAATAATAATAATAAATTGAGTAATATATCAGTTGCCAAAATAATATATGACATTTGCCATCTGAGTGCAGCAGTTAACCTCTTCAATAGCGTGACGAAATTTTCATTTCATTTTTGCAATTTCCAGACGATTTTATTCACTGATGGATGGGCACTTCAGCCTGGAAGAGTAAAATGTCTCCTTCACTGACCCATTCAACCTAAGAGACCTTTCGAAAACTGGACAAGGAGAAGCAGAGTGTGCAACACGTGCCCCACATGTAACCTATGGACAGATCATTTTCACTTTGCCTCGCGACCATGACTTTCCACCAAATGTTCTCAGATAAACATGGCTTACTACCTACATGACCCGCAACGCTTCTACTAACTTTAACCCATATTGGATGAATACTGTTTGAGTTGATCTTAGCCTGTGACCTATTATTTTCAAAAGGAAGAGGCCATTCTATTGGCTGACCCTCAACCCATCAACCAAATTTGGTCTACATCGGATCATAACTTTGTAAATTATTTTGTTCACAGAGACACACACAAGTTGAAATTTGACCTGGCCTTGTGATTTCTATCTTTGCCTGATTATTCTTAAAACTTCATTCTTTGCTCTTCCCTTTCCTTCATCCCTTAAGTGGGTTTAAATCGGATTAAAATCGTTCAAGCTGATAGTCCGTGTGACCTTGACCTTTGACCTTATCTTATGACCCTGGTGTTTAGCTGTTTGCTCTCAAAATAGAATCCCTTTGTTCGTGCCTTATCGTTAACACTTCCACAATGTTTGGTTTCAATCGAATCAAAATTGTTTACGTGAACGTGCCACGTGATCCTGACATTTGACCTTGTCTTGTGACCCTGGCTTTTGATGAATTGTTCTCAAAATCGTATCTCTTCGTTAATGTCTTACCTCCAACCCTTTCCCCAATTTTGGCTTCATTTGAACAAAAACTGCTGAGGTAAACCTTGCCATGCAACCTTGACCTTTGACCAATTGATTTAATACAAAATAGCTTATCTTTCGGGAAGATCCTCAACATTTCCACCAAGTCTGGCCCAAACAGGATAACCACTTAGTGTGGTTTTAATTATTTGAAAACTATTTTAGATATTTCATTTCAGATATTTTTCACACACACACACACACACACACACACACACACACACACACACACACACTTAGTGTAAAACGTTTCCTTGCTATGACAGCAGGAGTGTACAAAATAATGTGGAGGTAGCCAGAATAAAGCAGAATCAGGTCATGGGTTTCAAGGTGTAATTGTAATGGCCCAGGAGCCTTCGTAGCGCCTGCTCCTTAGCGATTGTTTCACACTCGGCTGGATGAATCATCTGGCGTCAGCTGCCCACTACAACACCCTGCAAATCAAACAAAACAACGCCCTACTCATTACCACTGGCTGCACCCAAACCACTCCCACGGTCATTTACACTCTGAAATTAAAGTCCTTCCTGTCAAATACTACCAGTTATGAGGAGCACACAGTTCTATGCAGACGTATGTGCCAATACACCCTTGTTATTACATGACAGAAACACACAACACACCTAAGCACATAAAACAATCATATAAACATATCAAACCCTCTACAACAGTATCCCACATCCAAACTTTCCAACAATGGATTATTAAGAAACACCTACATCCTCACCTCACACGCAGCACAATACTACAAGGCGTCCCTCTACCCTCCTCCTGATATCCACCCATCGGAAGTGTTCTTAAATAGAGATGATCTGGTTCGCCTAGCTAGGCTTAGAGCAGGACATCACCCAGCCCACCTCAGCTACCAGCTTAAATTTGGGCTGAGTGGAATCACAGATGATACGTGCCAAGCTTATAGATAAGCTCACACATTTCACTGATAATGGAGCACTGCACAGCACATGTCACACTAAGATGAAGACACATCAACTGTGTAGGGAACCTATGGCACAATCCCCTAGGAACAGTTCTTTACATTCGGTCGACGAGTCTGTTCGATCACATGCCAGTGTTGGGAAACATTAACAACAACTGCAGTTGTTCTGACCATGAGAGAATCATTCCCTTCAGTCTGATAACGTATATTCTAATCTTTCCATCTCCATACGATTTTGGTCAACTTTGACCCCCTATTGCAATGAAAGGTTAACAAAGAAAGTATCTAACCACTCCAATTCCATAAACCTCCCCGAAATAAAATGAAATAATCTGATTGTTGGAAGCCTACATGCTGAATTTAAAGAAAGTCTATCAGAATGGAAATTGAGAGGCTTATCTATGGACATTCCTATGTTTGAGTCGTGTATATGAATACCTGTTTGTACGTTTGCCTTTGAACTTAGAGTTACCAAACATTTGACAGTCATATTAGCGTGAATATATAAGTGGATAATATTAGCCACCAAACACTTCACAGTTAAAGTTATGGAGAATTGTTTATCCTCTAACTGTTAATGATCCTTTATAATTATGGGAACCTGACTTCAAGGGCACAGACTAACGCGGATGCATTTAGTATTGGACTGACTCTTATACAGCAAGGAACCGCACATCACTGTCATCAAGTCTGCTGCAACCACGACCACTGCAGGTGATACCACCATTATCATCATCATCATCAGAACATAAGAATACAGAAACGTTTATAAGAGCTGCCTAACAGTCCAAGCGACCTACTAAAATTATCCACTCTTCTTATCTGATTAATTACTAGAATAAAAACAAAGATAAATAAGATAAATAGCAAATAAGAAGGCTCTCTCCCTCCCACAAAGCTCTTTTACTGAGACTGACAAGAATTAATGAGATGGAACCCCACACACAACAGAAAAAGTTAACTTGGAAATTTTGTAGGAAAACACTCAAGGAACACTGATATTGTCGTGGTGAGTCTCTCCCCTCACCCCAAGGAAAAAGAAAAGAATAGAAAAACATTTAATTTATAACTAAATCTCTTAAAGCCTTTCCAGTGTGAGCAAAATTAGTGTTTTCAACCCGTCCTCTTATGAAAGGTTCCTAATATCAAGTATCATCTTGTTATGTCTACACATTTCTAAGGAATAGATATCTCTTCTCTAGTACGGACACCAGAATTGAACAGCAAATCTGCATATTGTCTAACATAGATGACAGAAGACCTGGGTTTGACACAGGCCGGCCGGCAGTTGCAGTAACGGACCCAGACCATTGAATTTGACACCGTTAGCTTCCTTCACCGTGAGTTTCTTCGATTTATGATGGCTACGAGCTGAGATCTCGAGGCTTCAACTTAAAGGACCGTTTTCCGGCATTGTGTCCGTTACTGCAAAGCGGCCATTTTCGTGTCAGATCTAGGTTTTCTGTAATCTGTGAGTCTAAATAATGATAAATAAATCTTCAGTATTCTTTAACATGATATGTTGGGCACACATCTAGTTTATAATTCGTAGAAGCCTTTCTGCTTTATTTAATGAATTAAAATCACTGTTGCTTCGGTTTAAAGCCATTACCATGACCTTTCTCTCTCGTGTGTGTGTGTGTGTGTGTGTGTGTGTGTATATATATATATATATATATATATATATATATATATATATATATATATATATATATATATATATATATATATATATATACACACACACACACACACACACACACACACACACACACACACGAGTATACGGAGGAAAGGATGGCGTTGGTAATGAGTGGTGATGGGGTGAATTATCTCCGATCTGATGTACGCAGATGATGTAGAGCTGTTTGTAAGGAGTGCACAAGAGTTTCGGAAACTGGTGCAGTGTAAATAGGAGTAAAATGATGTTTGTTGAGAAGGAAGGCTGCTCCCATTATAATTTCATGGTGAATGGAGAAGGACTTGACCTGGTGAGAGGGTTTAAGCACTTGAGAGTAGTGATAGTAAAGAGAGGTAAATGTGCAAATTGAACAGTTGGTTGGCACAAGAAAGGATAGTGGCTTGTGCTATGGAGGCCTTGTCTGGCAACAGAGGTGTGTGACGGCAGTGAGAGGCATGCACGTAGGAGTCGCGGCACCTTCTCTAACATACAGGTGTGAGACTATGGGAAAACATGAATATGAACAGTATAAGATCAGTGAAAATGGGACTGTTGAGGAATGTTTGTGGTGTGAAGGGAGTGGGTATGATAAGGAATAATGTGATTCATATAAGATACTGAGTAGGGATGCCTGGCCATCAAAGTCGAAGATAATGTACTTAGATGTTGTGGTTATGTGGAGACAGTGGATGTGAATAGAGAGGTGAAAAGGGTTTATGTAGACGTAATTGTAGGTGGGAGGAGGTGTGGCAGGTCAGGGAGGTTGATACAGTAGATATGGTAAATGAATGTGTGCGAAGGCCAAGAATGTAGAGTGATGAGGCTAAAGAATTAACAGCGAATCAAGCTGACTAAGCATATTGTAGAGAAGCGTGACTGACAGGGATTTGGCACCACTGTACACTCCCGGTGAGGTGACATGTCGGATTAACTATATGCAGCTCGTAAAAATGTGTGTTTTCATCAGAGAGGTGGAGTCAGGATTCTGGGGGCCTGAATGGTGAATGGATGGGAGTGTGGCATATGCAGCTGGATTAACTTTGGTTAGCGTCTCATGGCAGCAGTTTTCCTTTTCCTTTCCTCCTCGTACCTCACCTACCCTTGGGTGAGAAAAGATGTCAGGCAGGTGATGATGGTGATGATGATGATAAACAAACTTTTAAAATACCGCTGACATTCTGATATCTTATATTCATTATTATTAAATTTTTGTCTGATAACTGCGATGACTTAGTACACACCATGCTCTTTACATTTTCCACGTTTAATTTCATGTTCCAGTCCTCATATCATTTGTAAAATATATCGAGGTCTTCTTGAGGGCTAACGAGTCATCAGTTGAGTTAATGATACGTCCTATTTTTATGTCATCGGTAAATTTGCTAATGCAGCTAGTGATCCCAAAGGCTAGATCATTTATACATGTAGCCTAATAAAAAATAAGGGAGCACTGATCCCTGAATTACTCGACTAGTTACTAATCCCCAATTTGATTTAGGGCTGTTTAATATATTCCTCTACTTCTGTCCCTTTAGCCAGGATTCTGTCCGTCATCATTGTCATCATCTTCGTCTTCCTACTTCTCATCATCATCATTATATCATCATTATTATTATCATCACCATCCTCCTCCTCCTCCTCCTCCTCCTTCTGTCAAGATCATGATCATCATGATCGTCATCATCATCATTATGACTACTACTACCACCATTACGACTATCCATACACAATACACACGCATCTACTTTTATTCTAGCTGACTACAGACGACTTTCAGCTTACAAGAGATGTTCTGAACTGTGAAAGTTACTTATAGTCTTCATTACACTTTAAGGTCTCATAATCTGAAAAAAAAATAAAATAAAATAAATAAACTGTAGGTAGCATTATTAAAATTACCTAATACATCATCGATTTTTTTTTTTAAGTACAGTATAGGGCTTCCTTATACTCTTTAACTTTTTGTCTACCACAGGGGTGTTCCAGACTGTATACATTCGTTTGTACGTAGCAAGAATAAAGTAACCCAATACATCATTGCAGTCGATCGACTACTATTATCACAACTATTGCTATACTCATATAATTGTAGCTCGTCCTTACCCTTGCGTAGCCACGAACGTGTGCTTGGACAGCTTGTTCAACCAAAATCAGGACCACTGTATTCAGAGATTGAATTTCTACCTAACCAGATCCTTACCTTACTTAACCTACCCTAACTTACATCATCTAATCATACTATCTCGGCCTAACCGTACCCTAGCTAACTGACCAATCCTATTCTTTACGCACCAAACCTAACGTAAATCAACCTTGTACTTTACACTTCAGCTTCATAGTAGTGTGGGCGCTGAGTGGGCACATATCCTGACCGAAGCTGACCTAGCCTAATTTGACATGCCCTATTCAGTCTTAAGCCAAACTTGATCCTACCGAATGTAACGTGACCTTGTTTAACATGCCCTATTCCAACTAAACAAACCAAGCCTCAAACTAACCTATCCTAACCTATGCTGACCTGACAACCTGATCTAACCTTACTTAAACTGTCCTAGCCAAACATGTCCTATTCCAACTAACTTAACCATGCCTAAACTACCCTCTCCTAACCTAACCAAACATGATCTAACCTAAGTTGACCTGGCACAATATACCGTATTCCAACTAACCTAATCAAACCTAAATTAATCTAACCTAGCCTGATCTTACTCAAACTGACCTAGCCTATCATGCCCTATTCTGACTAACCTAACGAAGCCTATACTGACCTTTCCTAACTTAGCCTAACCTAACGATCAAACATTGAACTGACCAACTCTAATATGTCATATAGCAACCTAACGAAACCCAACTTGAGCTAACCTGATCTAACCATATATACCTATCTTAAGTTACTCTACCCTACCTAACTAAGATGATCTAATGTAGGATGCCCTGTTCTAACCTATGCTAAGTTACCCTAACCTACTTAACTAAGATGATCTAATTTAGGATGTCCTGGTCTAACCTATCCCATCCTAACCTCACCTAATTTCCAAACGATAACCTAAATCTAAAGAATCTATTCCTCCCATGCCCATAATATAACCAACCCTTGTACTTTACTCCCAGGATGGCAGTAACGTTGTTGTCCTTCAAGGCGCTATGTGAGGACGGCGTAGGACGGGCCTCTGCCATCACAGCACCACGGCACAATAATCAACTGGACACAGCAGTTGGCGCTTATGTGAGTCTTGACACAGTACTCTCCTGAGCTTACTTATTTTACATATTACACCTCAACATTCTCATGTGTGTGTGTAATTCACCGGGTCGATCAGGATCACTTGATGGTCGTGATCGTCAGCTTTTACCCTCCGGGAAGGGAGCTGAGAGCTCATATAGTCCGATCTAAGGGCAAGGCTGTGACCTTCACACACGTACACACCCGTCCCCTTGCTCAAGGGGGACAGTAACCACCCACTTCGTCAATTAAACTTTTCGTAACCTGAGCGAGGCGCGAACTCCCGTCCACCAGTTGGGAAGCGAGAACGTTACCGCTGCACCAGCGAGAGGTGTGTGTGTGTGTGTGTGTGTGTGTGTGTGTGTGTGTGTGTGTGTGTGTGTGTGTGTGTGTGTGTGTGTGTGTGTGTGTGTGTGTGTGTGTGTGTGTGTGTGTGTGTGTGTGTGTGTGTGTGTGTGTGTGTGTGTGTTTCCAATCTGTTGCCCACATAATTTGCCATGATAACCAGTTGCTTGGCCATGTTGAGGCCTGGGGATGCCCGGTCCCCTCCATTTAAACCCTTGCCCCCACCGAGTTGAATTTCAATTTATTATTTGATGTGTGCTCACCGTGCAGCACTGGGCCCCCCAAGACTACTGCTTGGCCCCACCTTGGTGTCCCAATTTGTCGAGGCCTGACTACGCTACTGATGATACAGAAGAATATTATGTGTTCAGTGCAAAAATAAACTAGAATGAACATGATGTAACAGAGCTTCCGTAAGTGATGAATCATATTCTCTGTGGCTTTGGAAATCCCATAACACCTCCTCCTTAGCGATGTTTACGCACACTACATCTCATAATCCTCTAGTTTTATAATAATGCAAACTGTGACGATATCAAAATGCTATAATAATACTGAACAGAGTGTCTGTGTGCAGCATGCTTAATTAATGGCCATCAAGATGCTGAGAATACTCGAGTGCCACTTATAATAAGGTTCAAGGGTGAAGGAGTAGGTATGAACTTATCAAGAAAACTAACCCAATGACACCTTTACTGCGATGACGTAGTTGTATTTTACTCCTTCTATTCCAACATGATTTTATCTGGCTGAAGGATTGAACAGAGGCTACATTTATCCTCAGGATTTCGAAAACTTTCTCTTTAGCTGAACAGTCTCATCAGGAGGCAACAAGAACGATATGAAAAAATACATCACCACCCTGAAGGGGATAGTTCTTCTAATCCAAGGATGTACTGTACAGACGCGCCCAAAAGGGGAGCTACACCTCACAGGTCTCGGGACTTTACGTACTAACTTCAGGAGGTGATTCTTGGACTCTCTTAGAGTAAAAATTGCTACATCAACAATGAATGGATTCACAGCACATACGGAGCAACACTTATTTATGTCCTAATATGTGAATTATTAGGGAAACCATTTTCACCCAAATGGCTATCAGTAAATATAGCGCTACTGTATAACTGCTGCATATTGGACTCATGTTGATATAGGATTTTTACTCGAAATCAGCCCAAGAGTCACCTCCGAAAGTAAGTATATCGTCCCGGGACACCCCGTATCAGTAAGCACTGTAGTGTTACTATTTAGGAATGGTCCAGGTTCCAGTGACGTCACGTACCTAAGTCATAGAGGTCCACGCACTGAAATGCTTGTGAAGTCCAGTTTTATGCATATGGACTAGAAAACCTTTGCCGTTTAAATGTAAAGCTACTTCCAAAGTCCTGCTAATCTTCGTTGGACTTGTGAACTCTGGCCATAAAAATATATTTGCTATTTTTCTTTCTTTCTTCATCGGTCATAACTCCAAATGCCAAAAGTCGTACAGAAGCGTACTGAATTAGGCACCAAAATGCTTCGTTACAACTGGAGATGTTTTATTATATATTATTTAGAGCGGCATTCGTGCTGCAGTATGAAGTTTATATCAGAACATGCTATAGCACTCGGAGTCTCGGACGCCTCTTCATATGTGTAAAACTCCACGGATTCGTTTTGCCTCATACCACGTTAGACCAATGGAGGGAAAATAAACCCATGGTGGGACATTGGTCCAGGGTGGAAATCAAGTCCATGGGAAGAGAAGGTCCATGGGAAAAATAGGTTTATGGAATAGGCCAATGAGAGATTAGGTCAGAGGAAAATTAGGTCTATGAGGAAAAGTGAGTCAATGGGAGAAAATAAATCTATGAGGGGACAATAGGTCCAAGGGAGAAGATAAGTGAAGGAGGAAAATAGATATGTGGTGATAAATAGATCCATGGAGGAAAATATGTATGAGGCAAACTAGCTTCATGGCGAAAATATGTGTCTGTCAGTCTATCTGTTTATAGCCAGACGCCTTAATCCCATAAAGGTTAGCAACAAACAAATCGTCCCCACGTCGCCCTGTCCCATTTCGCTGCCCTCCCCACAACTCAGACACCCCTATCTCATATACCTCTCCACTTCATCCCTCCATCTCATCCTTGGTTCCCCTCCCTCTCCCCCCCTCCATTTCACTCGCATACACTCTCCTCGTTAGTCTTTCACTCGCCATCCTCTCTACATGGCCAAACCACCTCAGTGTATTTCTCCTAATGCTTTCAAACATACACACTCGCACCACAACGCTCATTCACTTCCTCATTTATCAGTTTGTTTCTCCATGTAACTCCATATTCTTCTCCCAGATAACTCGTTTCCACTACTCTCACTGTTGATTTGTGTCCTGCCAACAAAGTCCAAGATTCGCTTCCATACGTTAGAGATGGTATCACAATACTATCATCCAGCGACTTTTTTACTTCCATGCACATTTTCCTATTTCTTATCACTGCACTCAAAGAACCAGTAACTTATCTTCACTGTTGCACCCTTTCAAGCACTTCATCCTGCAAACTTCCCACCTTACTTATGTCACTACCCAAGTACTTATATGCAATCACATCTTCCATTTCCTCATCATCCAGCCTCACTGTGCACTCAATGACTTCATTTCTCACAGAGGCCACAACTTTACACATCCCTACATTCACCTTTAGATTCCGTTTCTTGCAAAGTCTCCCAAACTCATTCACTAAGTCTTGCAGTTCCCCGTTGTTGTTGTTATTATAGATTTGTCCACCTTCATAAGGAAGAGCGGACACGGGCAGATGAAGCCCGTCAGAGCAATAAGCAAGATGGAGATCAGGGGGAACTACTTGAGGCTGTCTAACAGCGCCAAATTGCTCGTCAATTTGATGTTCTTCATTACACTATGGACGATCATGTCAGTGTCAAGTTTGCTCCAGTCGAGGACAATGTCGGCGCTGGTAGTAGGAGACACGCTGCATGTATGGTCGCTGGAGGCTTGATGGAGGGAAGAGGCAGGTCGAGGCTTGTAACAGCTGGAGGTTGCCCTTTCGTCTTCCCTGTCTTGTTCTTTTTTTCGGACGTGGAGTAGGCGAGGGAGAAGCACTTGCCTCCATGGTGGTCTGGAGGTCATCTGTGTCAGGCGGATTGCCATCAGCAGTGGGTGGTGGTGAGGTGTGGGGAGGGACTTCCGTATCCTAGTGGGTGGACGAAACGGGAGAAGCGACCCTCTCCTCAACTGCTGACAGCAGGCAGTGAGAGTCAGGAAGGTTATCTTGATGGTCAGTGTCCATAGGCGGGGCAGGGGTTGTGGTGGAGGAAGCAATCACCCTGTTAAGGGAAGCATCAAGCTGCAGCCTTTTCCACGGTGTTGTGCGGGGTTTGGAAGGCTGCAGCTTTGGGGCACGACACTTCTGACAAGGGGCTGGCTGTTCACCACGGTTGAAGCTCTGTGGGATGACAAGGCACGGAAGCCCATTCTCCTCAAATATCTGGGGGAGAAGAATAAGCAACGCGTCCTTGTCATCGCCACAGAATGCCTTCACCGTCGCGATACACATGGCAACGATAGTGTCGATCTCCCCAGTACATTGACAATCCTTGGACCGGCGCCCCCTGGTCGTATGGAGCTGCCGTGCATGGGCGGAGCCCTGCATAGCTGCACCCTCCGGCCCAGTGGCGTTCTTTGCCTCTGGACCCTTCGGTGTCTGTTGGAGACGGAACACGACCGTCTCGCCCTCGCCAAACGAGTGCTGGAGGCATTGTGAAATGGGAGCAACGATCCCAAGGCGGTGCACGAATACATAAGCACCAGTGTCCTTGCGCCAAATGAACCCGTACTCTGCCTTCACGTTGTACCACTTCACCGTCCCGATAAGCCTCGACTCGTGGGCACTCACTGCCAGTGTTAGTTCTCAACGGGTCAAAGGCTGTGGCAGGAGAGGAGGCCATGTCTGGAGAGAGAGATATAGACTCCACCGCTGCTGGACAGGCACTCTGCAGTTCCTCTTCATCTTCAATTAACAATACAGTATCATCTGCAAACAACAGAACAGGAAGTTTCCAAACACTGCCCTCTCTCACTAGGGCCGCTCCAACATCAACTGCCCTACTTTGTATCCCTTTTATAACTCCATCCATATACAGACTGAATAGCCATGGAGACATAACCAATCCCTGTTTCAATCCAACATTCAGCTAGAAACATTCACTTTGTTCGCCATCCACACACACTGCAGCCCTAGCGACAGCATACATAATCTTTATGGCATTCAACAGCTTCCCATTTACTCCATATTTTTATTATCTTACTCATTTCTTGTTTGTTCACTTTGTCATATGTTTTCTCTAAATCCATGATGGTCGCATTCAACTTCTTTCCATTCTCAAGAAACTTTTCCATTAAAGACCTTAGGATGAACATCTGATCTACGCAACCTCTACCCTTCCTACTTACCCCCTTGTTCTTCTCCAGCTAATTCCTCTGTTATTTCCCTAACTCTGTCAGTAAATCCCTTGGGGAAGCATGTAGGCTGGGGTTGGCACATAAAGTGTGTAGCAGCAGATGAGTTTATGCACTAGTATAATGTTATGTATTTTTAGCTGGAGTACAAAACATACAAAACAAAACTTTTCTTCTAAAATGTTAACATATTCGGATTAAAAACGTGCAGAAACAGGAGATGGAAAAAGAAGAGAAACATTAAAAGATTTGGGATGGGACGAAATTCATAGTTCAATATCCATAACAACATTCCACCAGCTCCAGACGTTTTGTGTAATGTACAGCGTGGAATGTATTGGTTAGTATAAAACAGCAAATCACCTCCCATCTCATATGTTGTTCTGTACTTTTTACATCATACTGTGCGTTCTTCACCCTTACATGTCACACACACACACATATATATATATATATATATATATATATATATATATATATATATTGTAGATATGTTTTTTACGCTCCTGGCCTGGAATCGAACCCGAAACTTCTTCACGAAAGTAAAGCACTGTTTTTTTTTTTTTTTTTTTGTGAGGAAGAAGGAACCAAAGGCAACGAGCCCGCAAAACTGTTCCTTCCAAGAGAAAAACAAAATGCAAGAGAGAGCCAAATTCAAGATCCGATTATTTCGAGATCCCTGGACACACTGCGTTTGAAAGACTGGAGATCATAGGAAGCAGGAAATACAGACAGAGGGAGACAGTTCCAGAGTTGACCTGTTGCATAAATGAAGGACTGGGAGTAACGGTTAACACTTGCATTAGAGAGTTGGACAGAAAAGGGATGAGAGTTTGCTGCTAAACGGGTGCTACACACCCGTCGTAGAGGTGGAGGAACGCATGCAGACAGTTCAGAGGAGCAGTGACCATTGAAGTAGCGATAGAAAAGAGATAAAGATGCAACAGTGTGGCGAAGGGACAGAGGTTGAAGGGAGTCAGTAAGAGGAGGAGAGTTTATGAGGTGAAAAGCTTTTGACTCCACCCTATTGAGAAGAGTTGTATGTGGGGAGCCTCCCCATAAATAAGAGTTGTACTCCACGCAGGGGCTGATAAAACCCCTGTATAGCGTCAACAATTGTGCAGGGGTAAAGAAGGAACCGAGTCGGCTTAGCACACCCAATCTCTTGGAAGCAGATTTTACAAGAGATGTAATATGATCTTTCCAAGATAAGTCCTGAGTAAATGAAACCCCAAGCATGTTCAAGGATGATGCAGGATTAAGCTGAATATTATTAAACATTAGTGGGTATACCTGTTGAAGATTTTGTCAGGTTGATAGGTGCAAAAACTGAGTCTTTGATGCATTAAAAACAACCAGATTATTTTTACCCCAGTTAGAGATACGAGCCTAGTCAGACATTAGGTGTGCCATAGCCTCATCCCTTGTTTGTTGAAGTACTGCTGAGATGGACGTTGCAGGAATCGAATGGAAAGGTGAAGGGTGGAGTCATCAGCGTATGAGTGGATAGGGTTAGATGTACAGCTTAGGTCATTGATGAACAAAAGGAAGAGAGTTGGTGATAGGACAGAGCCCTGAGGAACACCACTGTTAATAGATCTAGGAGAAGAACGATGGCCGTCTATAACAGCGGCTATAGAACGACCAGAAAGGAAACTTGAGATGAAGGCACACATAGAAGGATAGAAACTGTAAGAGGGCAGTTTGGAAATTAAAGATTTATGCCAGACTCGATCTAAAGCTTTTGAGATGTCAAGTGCAATGGCAAAGCTTTCGCCAAAGTCCCGAAAGGAAGATGCCCAGGAGTCTGAAAGGTAGGTGAGAAGATCGTCTGTGGAGCGTCCCTGACGGAACCCATACTGACGATCAGAAAGAAGGTTGTGATAGGAAAGATGCTTTAAAATTTTTCTATTAAGAACAGACTCAAAAACTTTTGAGATACAGGATGTTAAAGCAATTGGACGATAGTTGGAGGGTTGGGAATGGTCCCCCTTCTGTGGGACTGGCTGAATGAGAGCAAACTTCCAGCAAGAAGGAAAGGTACAAGTTGACAGACAAAGGCGAAAGAGTTTGCCTACATAGGGAGTAAGTGCAGAAGCACAGTTCTTGAGAACAACAGGAGGGACTCCATCAGGCCCATATGCCTTATTAGTACTGAGGCCTGTGATGGCAGAAAATACATCAGCTGAAGAAGTTTTAATGTCAGCCATGAGGAATTCAGAGGGGGGAAGTGATGGAGGAACAGCACCAGAATCGTCTAAGGTGGAATTGGAGGAGAAAGTGTGAGCGAAGAGATCTGCTTTAGAAGTAGAAGAAATAGCTACAGAGCCATCAGGGTACAAAAGAGGAGGGAAGGATGATGAGGCAAAGTTGTTAGAAAGGTTTTTGGCAAGGTTATAGAAGGAACGGGAAAAATTCGAGTAGGAGAGTTGAGAGCATATATTACAGAGGAAATTATTTTTAGCAGAGTGAAGAACAGACTTTGCTCGATTCCGGGCAGAAATATAAATAAGATGTGATTCAGGGGTGGGTTGGCTCCGGGACCTTTTATAGGCCCTCTCCTTTCTATGGACATCATTAGATCAGGCATAATTAAACTAAGGCTTTCTTGCATTAGTCAAAGGATATGAGAAAGGAATGTATGCTTCCATGCCCAAGAGAATAACCTCCGTAATGTGTGAGGCACACTCAGATGGCTCCCGGCCATGGAAGCAATAATCATTGAAGGGAAAATCAAAGAATTACAGCCTGAGGGGCTCCCAATCAGCAGCTTCAAAATGCCAACCAACATTTCTTTAGAGGCCCAGAGGCTGTATTGGAGGGATAGCACAGGTTAAGAATATAAGGCTGTTATCAACGGAGAAGAAAGATTAACAGTGTAAGCAGAAAGATTAGTCGTAAGGAAGAGGTTAAGTGTGTTTGAACTCTCCAAGGCGGTCAAGGATATGGGGAGGGTGCTGTAGAAGCTGCTCTAGGTCATTAAGGATGGAAAAGATGTAGGCTTGTTCACCAGACGGATAAGTGAAAGGAAAGGAGAACCAAAGGTGGTGGTGAACATTGAAATCTCCTAAAATGGAGATTTCAGAGAAAGGAGAAAAGGATAGGATGTGTTCCATCGTAGAGGTAAGATAATCAAAGAATTTTTCATCGTCAGTAGAATTAGAGGATAAGTAAACAGCACAGATATATTTAGTCAGAGAATGACAGGAAAGCCGAAGCCAGAGAGTAGAGTATTCAGAAGAATCAAGTTCAGGAACATGAGAGCATGAAAAGTCGTTCCGTACATAATTATACACAACAGCCACCTTTGGCTTTGAAATAAGTATAGAGAAAGTAAGAGAATATAGAAAAGGGTTTGCTATCAGTTGCCTCAGACAGCTGAGTCTCAGTTACGAAGAGGTGAAGTTTAGAGGAGGAGAGGTGGTGCTCAACAGAGAGAAAGTTAGAGGAAAGGCCGCGAATGTTGCAGAAATGAAGAAGTGAGTCAGACAGTGGTTCCAGGCAGCTCGTTGAGTCGTCACCGGGAGAGGGGTGGTTGGTGGGGGCATTAATGATCCCCCCCCCCCCGGAGACTCCGAGGGTACGTTATTAGATGCCATTTTTTCAAAAATTTTGAAAAGTAAGTGTAGTGTGTACTGTGCATGTAGTTTGGTGTTGACAGTTATAGAGACTTGTATTGGAGAGCATGCTGGCCTACTCTCTGTATTCCTGAAACACCGAAATATTTCAGCAATGAGGGTTGGTCAGGAACTACTCCCGAGGGCTGCTGAAACAGGAGCTCCAGCTCTCCCTGTCGTCAGCTTTCAATCCACTTTGGGAGTACTCTCCTGCTCGACTGGTGCTGCAGTCTATTCCTCCTACAGACGCACACACACACACACACACACACACACACACACACATATATACTGTATATATATATATATATATATATATATATATATATTTTACAGGGAATTTGTGTAACCACTGATTTTATGAAATCCCTAGGAAATTAATGAAATGGGTTTAAATTAGGATGAGTTAATTAAGTTTAGGTTGATTTAGGCAGCGGTTAGGTTGGGCTGGGATATTCTAGGTTAAGTTTAGGTTAGGTTAGGTTAGGTTAGTTAGGTTGAGTTAGGTTAGGTTAATTTAGATGAACTCTTAGCATAACATAGCAGTCATCTCAATTAAATCAATCTAACCTAACCTAACTAACCTGGCCTAACCGAACCTCAGCTTAACCAAGATTATCCCAGCCTATCTTAACCACAGCCAAAATTAACCTTGTCCCAATTTAAACTCATTTCACGAATCCCCTAGAGATTTCATGAAATCACTGGTTACACAAATTCCTTTTAACATATATATATATATATATATATATATATATATATATATATATATATATATATATATATATATATATATATATATATATATATATATATATATATATATATATATATATATATATATATATACAGCACATAAATGACAGGCGGGCTGTGAGTCCTAGTTCCCATGACTGGACATAGGTTTATGCACGTCGGCTCGGCCTGAAGTCTGTCTCTCCCCTCTGTAGTACTTTTTTGACACGGCAAAAAACGACAGCAAAAAGCACAAGTCTGAGGAAACTGAATCACCCAAGGCATCATAATGGCATCGTGGAGTGTGGGCAGTTTGAAGGGTAGAGGGGGGGAAAAATTGATAATGAAGAGGAGGTGGGTGGATGTTGGATGTGCACAAGAGGTTTGGTATAGGGGAGCATCAGCCAGAGTGACTGCCGGGAGGGATTGTAGGTATAAGCTATTTTTGCAGGGAAATGCAAATGGGTATGGTGGGGTGGGTGTGCTGGTTAAGGTAAAATGGGTGGAATATGTCACGAAAGTAATGAGGGCGAATGAAAGGATTTTAGGAGTAAAAGTTTTCTTCTGTGGGTTCACCACTTCATTTATATCGGAGTATGCTCCACAGGCTGGCATGGATGATGAAGAAAAAGATTGATTTGGGGATGACTTAATACGTCTAGTAAGTGGTATGAGGGATGACGAGATTACAGTTTTGGGAAAGAACTTAAACGGTCATGTGGGTGAGGCAGCTCAAGGACATGAAGGGGTACATTGGGGATGTGCATATGGTAAAAAGGGTACAAAGTAAAGCAAACAGCAGCAGACCTAATGGTCCTTTCAAGGCTGCTTGTTACAGATAAGACTATCATTATGATATCAAATTCTACAGGTTGAAGGTAAGGATAGTAAAGCAAGAAGGCTCTCCCTCACCTACCAAACCCTCCAGTTGAAGCTGGCAGGAAAAAAGTGAGAAGGGCCACCATGAAGCATGGAAAAGCTGACATGGAATTTTCACAGGAAAGACTAAAAAGTGGTATTCCGTCCTACTTTATCTGTACACTACGTGTCAATAAGCTACAGTTATCATTAATTACATAGTATTTCCATGCTATAGTTTCATCACGGTCTGAAATAGAGAAAAACAGTTTACATTATTATTCGGTCATGAGGGTGTTTAGCTGGGGATTTGGAGCGAGATACTTATCCAAGCGGTTTTTGAATGTCACCACTATACTGCAATCAACGACATCCCTGGGCGATTTATTCCAAATGTTAACAACCCTGTTAAAGAAAAAATGCTTTGCTCCAGTAGAGTGGAAACGCTTTCCAATAATCTTATACACATTACCTCTAGTATAGTTCGAACGATCAGTTGCAAAGTACTTGTCAACATCCATAATATCGATTCCTTTAAAAAATAATCTTGAATACTTGAATCAGATCCCCTCGTAGTCTGCACTTTGATAAGTTAAATAAATTTAGCTCATTTAAGCCCGCCTTGTACAATTTGTTCCTCAGTCTGGGTATCATTTTTGTTACTCGTCGCTGCACTCTGTCTAATTTCCCTATATCTTTCCTGTATTGTGGTGACCAGAACTGCACACAATAATCTAGATGTGGACGCTCTAAGGAATTGTACAGGGTAAAGAATTATGTTTTCAGATTTGAACTCAAATGATCTACCTATAAATCCAACTAGTTCGTTTGCTTTATTTATAGCTTTTGTGCACTGTTTACTTGGATTCAGATCATCTGTTACAATTAATCCTACATCCTGTTCATGGTTTACATTCATGAGTAGAGAATGATTCCTTCCCTGTATCAAACCTCTTGTACACATCCAGCATCCACCCACCTCCTATTCATTATGCCAGTTTTTTCCCCCACTCTACCCTTCAAACTGCCCACACTCCACGATGCCATTCTGATCCCCTTGGGCGATTCAGTTTCCTCAGACTTGTCTTTTTGGCCATTTTCAGCCCAATTAGGGATTTATCAAGATCCCTTCGAATCAATATTCTTTGTTCTGGGGTATCTGCTCTATCTAATTTTCGTATAGTCAGCAAATTCTGTTAGTTTACAAAACACGCCTTCATCAATGTCGTATAAATCAAGAACAAAATAGGACCCAAAACTGAGTGCTCCACTTAAAACATTTTCCACTCTGATTCCTTGCCACTGATTACAACTCTTTGTTAATGATTCGCAAGCCAGCTTTCAGTCCATCTCAGTACACTGCCTCCAATACCATAGACGTGCAGTTTCTCGACAAGTCAAATATGTGGAACCTAGGCAAATGCTTTTTTTAAATCAAGGTAAATGACACAGACAGATTTAGTGCTGTCATTTATGTTTATATCATTGAAAAAATCACGTAGATTAGTAAGACATGAACGCTTATTTCAGAATTCGTGCTGAGAGTTTTTGATAAGATTGTTCTGTTCTAATTGCTTGACCAATTTATCTCTAATTATGGTTTCTAACAACTTGCAAACAGCTGATGTCAAGCTTATTGGTCGGTAATTGCTGGGTTGAGATTTGTATCCCCTTTTGAATATCGGAGTTACTTTTGCTAATTTCCAGCTGCTTGGTACAGTGCCACTTCTAAGAGAGATATTGCATATCAGTATATGTGCTAAGGGTTTCACTATTTCATCTCTTGCCTCCTTTAAGACTCTTGGAGATATTCTATCTGACCCTGGTGTTTTACTTACCTTTAGTTTATTTAGCGCAAGGAGTACATCTCTTTCACTGATAATTTCTTTTAGTGTGTTGTCTTCATCTATGTGTGCGGAGGACAATGTTTGGATTAAGCCTGAACTTTCTACTGTAAATACAGATGTAAAGAAAGTATTAAGAGTCTTAGCCATCTCGGTTTCATCATTTGTATCCTCACCATCTGCTGATACTAGTGGTCCTATTATTGGTATTAATATTTTCTTAATTTTGATGTAACTGAAAAATTGGGGGGGGGGGGTTATTTACTGATGCTTGCAATATGTGCTTCAAGGTTTTTCTCACTTTGCTTTATTAACTTTTCAGCATTTTGTCGTAACTTATGGTAAATATCTTTATCCTCCTCATTATTAGTGGTTTGTATTTCTGATAAGCAAGTTTCTTTGCTTGGAGATGTCTTGATATTGGTGTTCCACCATTTGGCTTATTACTATTCACTGGTCTTCTATTACGGATCGGTACACATTCCTTAACCGCCTTATTAAGGATTTCTGTGAACTCTGTTTATGCTGTGTGTGTGTATTTGCACTTTCAATAATCGGTTCCCATTCATTGCTGCGTCAAGTTAGCTTTAATTTGTGAAAATCGGCTTTCTTGTAGCATGGGATTCTCTCGAAACTACAGTTTTGCTCAGTGTCACAGAAACTCAGGTTGAATGTGACTATACATTGATCATTAGTACTGCATTCTTCTCCTGCTTGAACATTTTGAACAAAGTTTTCTGACGTCGCCAGTATAAGATCTAGAATATTATCTCCTTGTGTGGGTTGCTCTACAAACTGATATAATGAGCTTTCAAGTAAGTTAGTATACAAGTCTAACCCTGTGTGTGAGGATAAGGATCCAGTCCATCTTGTTACTAGTAGGTTGAAATCTCCAACAATTACAGTTTTCTGGGTGCAACAGACTTCCACTATTTGTTCATATATCTTATTGTCAATTTCACAGAACTGGGCCAGTGGATGATAAATTAATACAAATGTCATCTTTCTGTGTGATTCATTTCTTGGCTGAACATAAGATATATCAATATTGTCAATGGATGGTTTAGGGATTACAACTAGATGAAGATTACTTTTAATATATAGCAATACACAGCCTCCCATTCTCCCATTCCTCTCATTACTGAAAATACTGTAACCAGGAAGGTTATATTCTATTATAAGATATCTTTCTTGAGTATCTATCCAAGATTCAGTAATGGCAACAATATCGTAGTCATCAACAAATACCTGGGTCTCTAAATCTGGAAACTTATTTCTCAAACTGTGCACATTTATAAGAAAAACTTTATCATTATTTTGACTCCTATGAGAGGAGTCTGGGACGCTGACCATTCTTTGATTACAGTTCATGTCAGTGTGTCTGTTCGTCCTGAGCTCTGTCATTTTTTTCTCCAGTAGGACATCAGGGTTTCATCCAGGACGCGGCTTCAGCATGCAGAACCAACCGCATTCAAGTGCAGACCATCTCTTGCAAACAAACCCAGCTGTTGGTAAAAATCGTTCCATGTGCTGAAAAAGCCAATACCTTCCTGATGACGAAGAGACTTAAAAAGATTATTAAGACTGTAGGCCTTACTGTAGAATGCACTGTCATCCGCAATCCTAGGTAGTACCCCTGAAATCAAAATGTTTTTAGTCTTACCCTTGTATCGCTGGATCATCATCTGGAAAAGATGCAGCAGTTCCTCTGAATGGGCTCGAACGATGTCGTTCGTTCCTGCATGTATTACAACAAGTGGGTTATTTAAGGAACCGCTAGTTACTACATTAAGGGCCTCACTGACATCATTAACATTAATCTGCACCTGGAATACAGAAACGTTTCCTGTTAGTAGGTGCCCTGCCTCAAAACTCCATCAACTGGCATCGGATGATGGAGTCCTCTACTAACTGAACTTCTTGGGACTCCTCTTGTACCTCTGCAAGGATCTAATATTTGTCATAGGTAGTTATCTGGATGACGCTTTGCTTCTTCATTGCCCCTGCTCCGTTTCTCACTGGTACAAAGTCCTGTGCAGAAAAGTTGTTAGCCATTGGAGGTGGAACAGTCAGGATGCTCAGGAGGATCCTGCTGGGAGATGGAACGGGAACTAGATCCCTTAGTTGACCCTCTCTGGCTCTATCTGTACTCAGAAAGATCCTGCAGGGTGACACAATAGGAACTGGATCTCTTCATTGACCATCACTGTTTCCTTCTACACTGCGACCCATGTTGTTTGCAGCAAATTACTTCAGCACATTAATTCTGCGGGTCCGAAAATCTATCCGATTATTTACCTCTGTCAGCTTCTCCATATGCTGTCGGTCTTTGCACAAGGTGCAAACCTGGGAGGGGTCACTGAAAAAAAGAACTGGTGGATTGGCCACTACATGCTGTACATCTCTTCAGGTTGGAAGGCATTCTGAAGGTTTAAAGGAAAGTTATTGGCAAATAAAATAAAAATATCAAGGTTGACACAAAGTTATACCTAAAAAAGAAAAATTTCTAATTATAAGTAACAATACAAGGTAATAATGCCCTTAAAAAGGAAAACAAACAGGAATGGAAAGTTTACCAAAACAATTGCTGCAATTGAGGTGTAAGTTATACAGTTGACTGTACAGGACCTGTATTCTTGATATAAAAGCAAGAAAATAAAAGATAATTAACTGTAGAGTACTTGTTGACAGAACAGAACTGCTGTTAAGTAAATAAAAGTAGATTAATAGTCTATGCTGGTTTACTAAAAATCTGTGAAGGCTGAAAAAAAAATAATCACAAAATAAAAGTAAAGCAAAACCTAGTAATTAGTTCTTAACTAAAAAAAAATACAATTACTGCGATCCTCAGGACTGGAACACTACACCATTTCACGAAAAAACAGCTAAATGACTATGATGAGAAAAATGATGAACAAATAAAGGCTTACTGTGCTAAGGAAAAAAGCTAGTAGTATAAATAATACCTATAAATAGGACGTATAAAATTTAGTAGCAAACAAACAAATACAGTAAGTATTTTAATCTATGAAATCTATAAAATTTGGCAAATAAAAATACAGTAAATAATTAAATACGTGTAAGTAGGATCGATAAAATTTTAGTGGCAAACAAAAAAATACAATAAATAATTTAAAAATACAAGACGAGGAATGTGGAAGGGGAAAGGATACTCGAATTTGAGGAGGCAATGGACATGATTGTGTGCAAAACGCGTTTATTAATAGAGAGAGAGAAGGGTGATAACATACGAATTGGGGGGAAACAGCAGCGAGATTGACTATTTCCTAGTTTATAGGGCTGATAGGAGGTTGATGAGGGCTGTTAAAGCTACAGGGAGTGAAGAGTGTGTGCAGCAACACAAATTTCTGATATATGACGTGGTACTTAAGAAGCGGGTGGTGAAGAAGAGGACTTATGCACCTATGAGTAATATATGGAAGTTGAAAAACGAAGCAGTAAGGAATGCAGTCTACAGTGAGATGAGTAGAAGTGCTAATGAACAGTACAGAGCTCTCAAGAACGATCTCCTGAAAGTAGAGTCACTGAATCAGTGTATGGATCGACATACTCAATCTCTTAACTCATACCATCCATCAATCAGTTGATCTTTTTGGAGAAACTCATGCAGAAACTTTTGATATCTCTAAAGCTTGCGACAGAGTATGGCACAGTTCCCTTCTGTCCAAACTCCCTTGCTATGGACTAACGTCTTTTGTTCCTTTGATTTCTCCATATCTTAGTGACAGGAAAATAAGAGTTAAAGTAGATGATGTATATTCCAATTTCCACTCAATTAATGCCAGCGTGCCGCAGGGATCAGTTCTGGCGCCAACTCTATTTCTGGTTCATATTAATAATCTCTGATCTGTCACCCACAGTCCCATTCACTCATATGCAGATGACTCAACACAACATAGTTTATTCACACTCAGACATCCATTTACAAAGTCTAATATCTCCACCTCTCAACTCAGTACAGCCATCTCCATAAATCAAGATCTATCTACAATCAGTGAATGGGGACAAAACAACCTTGTCTCTTTTAATGCTAGTAAAACTAAACATATATAGTTTACTAATAGACAGATATTGCCAGATACGTACATTACCTTCAGTGCTACTAATATTCCCATCTCCAAAAGTAATGAAATTCTTGGCGTCTTACTTAACAGTGCCCTCAGCTGGACCTCTCATGTCAGATCACTTGCTAAAACCGCCTCAAAGATTATTGTACAGAGTCCATAACTTCTTCGCCGATAAGCAGTTAGCTATAATTTATAAGAGTCATGTGCGCTCTCAGCTTGAATATTGCTCACCCTTGTGGAATGGTTGTGGAGAGGTTGCATTAAGACAACTAGACAAAATTCAGAACAAAGCCGTTAGAATCACTAACAACCCTGCCATTACAAATAAATTACCTCCCCTGCAAGTAAGAAGGAATGTTGCCTCCCTTGCATTATTTTACAGATATTTTTTTGGCAAATGCTCAGACCAAGTTGCGTCCATGGTGCCACCTCTCCATGCCTTCCCTCGTGCTACACGGGCATCTGGTAGCGCTCATGACTGGAATGTCACTCAGCCATATTGCAGAACTTCTGCCTATCAGAATCCTTTCATTCCCCGAACTGTATCCCTCTGGAACTCACTTCCCCAGAGTTGTTTCCGCCCAAATTTCAACCCACAGCTGTTCAAGTCTAATTGTTACAGATATTTTATGAACAGAGGACACCAGTAATCTGGTGTATGGATTATTTTTTTTTTACTCATTTTTGTTTTTCCTTCCTCCGTTCTGTTATTTATAAAAAAAAAATAAAAAGGGGCTTCCCAAGACATACAGTAAGGTATCATGGCGGTGGGATGAGAGTGTAGAAACTGCAATTAAGGAGAAAAGAATGCTTATCTGGGAATGGGAGAGGGGTGGTAACAAACAGGTATGCTTTGCTGCCAAACGTAGGGCTACAAAAGAGGTATACAGGGCAAAAGCATAGTCTTAGACTTTTGAGGGGATAACGTTAATAGTGCTGAAAGGAAGAATATGATAGTTAAGTTGGCATTTCAGATGAAGAGGGAAAACAGAGATATCATAGGTGCAATGTGTGATGAATGATGAAGGAAAGACAGTGGTGAACAGTAAGGATATTAACGGCATTATAGTCGTTTGCTGAATGAGGAGTTTGACTGAAACAGGGAAGGTTTGGGGTCAGTGGATCCCTTGGCCTTTGATTGACACTGCTACTGTGAGCAGGGCAATAGGCAAGGTGCAGTTGGGGAAGGCGGCAGGTGTGTCTGAGTTGATTGCTGATATCCATAAGGCCTCAGGAGATACAGGAGTTGGGCCAGTTACTAATTTGATGTATACTATTATATAAGAGATGACTCGCTGAAGAGTGAGAATGTAAATGTGTACAGGGGAAGGGGAAGAGTGATGCCCTGGAAAGGGGAAATTATATTGGCATAAGGCTTCTGGATCAGATAATAAAGGTAATGGAGAGAGTTCTAGAAGTTATGACTAGAGAAAGCATAAATACTGATGAGATGTAGTTTGGGTTTATGCCAGGCAAAGGGAACACTGATGCCATATTCACTGTTCGACAGCTTCAGGAAAAATATATAGGAAAGAAAAGGAATCTGTACCTTGTTTTGTTTATTTGGAGAAGGCCTTTGACAGAGTCCCAAGGGAGGTGGTGATGTGGGCTATGAGAAAGCTTGGGATCGAGGAGTGGCTGGTTAAAGAGGTTATGGCTACGTATCTGGGTACTCGCACCCAGGTGAAAGTGAATGGAGATTTGAGTGATGAGTTTTCCACGAATGTTGGTGTGCATCAGGGGTCAGTCTTAAACCCCTTTTTATTTATCATGGTGCTTGATGCCCTCTTTCGTGACTTCAGAAATGGACTCCCGTGGGAGATGTATTCTAATGATTTGGTATTGATTGCAGAGAATGAAAGAGAGGCAAACGAAAGATTTAGGAAGTGGAGAGATGGCATGGGTGTCACGGAATTTTTATAATATCACGGTAATTTTGATATAAATGGTTAAATATTATTTAAATTGATATTTATATTCAATAATATTGAAGCGCAGAGACAATGATTGTCTTGCTACATCAAGCAACGATTACTTTACGCTGGCTTGTGCACGATTCTCTAAGAACGAGAATTTATAAACTTTCTCAACAGTACACAGCAGAGACTAATTACTCACAATTGCTGAATTACTGTACTGTTAGCCTCTGGAGAAAGTTACATCACCCCTGACAATAAATAACTAATACTAATAATAATAACATCAGGTTCTTGCTGATGCATTAACTCCTGGCACAACGGATTTTAAGTTAATACAACAAGACTGGTCTAAGTACCAGTTATGAAAGCAAACGTTTATGCAAGCTAGGAGCTATATGGAAAATAAGCTTAATTATGGAGAAATGAAACAAGATTTTTACTCTACATTAAGCTCAAGAAATAGAACTGTTAAATTTATTAATTACAAAAACAAATTTAACATTACATTTCAAATCAAATTAAATGAGGCAGCACTCGCTCACTCACACAGAAGCTAAATACTTACGCCTAGGAAAAACACCTTAACTAAACTCTTAAGACTACAAAATACACAAAGGAAATACTAGTCAATGAATGCGGTGTATCACCCAAAGCTGGAGAACTAAAGGTGGGAGCTTGGAGAAACTGTAAGTGGAGTTTGGGTACTAGCTGACCTCTCGCACTGCTGCACAGGTCCTGTCTCCGTCACAGCAAACACTAAACTGAATTCAAATAATGCATAGGCAGGACGACAAGCCACCAAAAGAAGGCGTGGCTAACGGTTTATGCAAGCAGAGGCGAACGATAAAGAAACAATTGTATCGCTCAGTAACGCACTTAGTGGCGTGCATTAAATCGGTCACTTTTGAAAGTGACGAATGATTTGGAAAGTATACCCCGAAATGGAGAGAGAAACGGTTAACTGAGCGATACACAGTGAGTTTTCCACTAATAGTTCGTGGCTTCTCACAAAAAGGAAATGTCGCGAATTGATTCGTGACATTACGCCCCATGAAAATTAAATCTTTCTTCCTTCAGAAGAAAGATTTCAATATACATATATATAAATCCTAACTCAGTCACACAAGATTCACACTGTGGTGTGTGTGCTATCCTGCTACAGGAGAAAATCGCAGTCGCCAGTGAGCGAAAAAAAACTCGTATTTACGTTAATAGAAGCAAGCTTGAGGGAAAAACTCCGTGACGACGGTGAAAATCCTGTACTCAGGTCAAACTGAGCGAAAATTCGCTACATTTACACTGACAACTAATTGTTGTGTAGCGTGGTGTATGTAATACACGGTGTAGGTGTGACAGTTGTAGTGTAACTGTACCTACGTGTAAAATGACACAGTAAATAATATGGCGACGACGAAGGCAGAGGAGAAGAGGCAGCAGCGTGCGGCAGATGATCAGCTGGTCCGCACAGCAAAACTGCTACACCCATTGCTGAACCTGCAAAACCAATTAAGGTGGAGCATCAAAAGTGTCAATGAGACAAAATTCTTATTATGTTACAATTACTCTCTCTGGCTAGCAGTCAGTACATGCTATGAAAAGTACACTCGAGGTCGCCATTAATTTTAGCACACGATTATGGTCAGCCAGTTGAGAATCCCTGTGCAAACTCGGGTCTTCCATAGCCTCGAACCGCACACGGGTCCTCAACCTGTGCCTTAACCTACAGTACTTATATTAATATCGGGAAGCTGAGAATCCTTGTGCAAACTTGGGTCTTCCATAGCCTCAAGTCGCCTCTGCAGAGTTCTCACTTCCCCCTTAACCTACAGTACTTATATTAGTAACGGGGAGCTGAGAATCCTTGTGCAAACTTGGGTCTTCCATAGCCTCAAGTCGCCTCTGCGGAGTTCTCTCTCGAACTTCCCCCTTAACCTACAATACAATACTTATATTAGTACCGGGAAGCTGAGAATCCTTGTGCAAACTTGGGTCTTCCATAGCCTCAAGTCGCCTCTGCGGAGTTCTCTCTCGAACTTCCCCCTTAACCTATAATACTTATATTAGTATAGGGTAAGCTGAGAATCCTTGTGCAAACTTGGGTCTTCCATAGCCTCAAGTCGCCTCTGCGGAGTTCTCTCTCGAACTTCCCCCTTAACCTATAATACTTATATTAGTATCGGGAAGCTGAGAATCCTTGTGCAAACTTGGGTCTTCCATAGCCTCAAGTCACCTCTGCGAGTTCTCTCTCGCACTTCCCCCTTAACCTACAATACTTATATTAGTATCGGGAGCTGAGAATCCTTGTGCAAACTTGGGTCTTCCATAGCCTCAAGTCACCTGTGGAGTTCTCTCTTCCCCCTTAACCTACAGTACACGTGTATGTACAGGCCCTGGACATACTGTGTCCTGTGGGGCCAACAAGTGAGACGTCAGGTCTACACTTTTGACTGGGAACCAGGCTAGTCCTTGGAGTTACTCAAATCTCTGAGGATGCCTATCACGGAACCCAGCATACAACTGCCCATGTTAGTCAGCAGTTAGTAGGCGAGACATCAGGTCTGCACCTACGTTATCACTTCCCTTGATGTATCTCACAACAAGGTTAAACTGCTGTAGATACAGTGTCCAGCGTGTCAATCTTGCATTAGCCGTCTTGGTCGTGCTAAGACTAGTGAGTGGCATATGGTCAGTTTCAGAACAAATGATGCCCCAAATAAATAATAATAATATTTTTTAACACCATCAACCACAGCCAAGAGTTCCTTCTCAACAGTACTATAATTCCTCTCGGCAGGGTTTTAGCCTACGGCTGTGGTATGCCACTGGGAAGATTCCACCTTCCGATTCCTGCATCAATACGGCACCTACTCCATCTTGTGAAGCATCAGTGCGCAGTATGAAAGGTTTGCTGGAATCAGGCAACTGCAAGATAGGCTCCTTGCACAACATATTCTTGAGGGTGGCAAAAGATCTCTCTTGCGCTTCTCCCCATTCAATGGTGTTTGGAGCATATTTCCGTAGCACTTCGTACAACGGTTGGGCAAATGAGAGCAAAGTTGGGGATAAAACTCCTATAATACCCCACTAGACCAAGAAATGCCCTAACCTGTTTCTTGGTCACGGGTCTCGGGGCTTCTTTAACCTTCCTGATCTTGTCACCCTGACACCTGCAGTGATTGTTGCCAACAATATGACCAAGGAACTCCACCTCACCGTGAGCAATCTTGCATTTGCTAGGCTTCACAGTCATGTTGAAACTCTGGAGTCTACTGAAGACAATTTCCAAGAGTCTGAGGTGCTCCTCCAATGTGGCGGAATGAACGAGGACATCGTCAACGAACATCTCTACTCCTACAATACCATGGAGCACTTGTCTCATGGCACGATTGAATACTGCTGGGGAATTGGTAAGTCCAAATGGGAGGACTTTATACTGGTACAACCCCCCTAGGAGTAGCAAAAGCAGTGAACTGACGACTCTCAGGATGAAGGGGAATCTGGAAAAATCCCTTCGCTAGGTCGAGCTTCGTGAAATATCGTGACCCTGCCAGCTTAGAGAAGATGGCAATATGGTCACCCATTGGCTCAGCATCCACTTTGGTGATTGCATTGAGCCTTCTATAGTCGCCACAAATCCTGACTCCACCATCTTTCTTGCGGACTACTACCATCGGACTACAGTAAGGAGATGAGGACTTTTCAATAATGCCTGCAGTCTCCATGTCAGCAATTTCCTTATCTACTGCACCCTGTAGTCGCATGGGAATCGGATAGCAAGCTTAACCTTTATAGGAACATTGCTGGTCAACTCAATTTTATGACACGCAACCTTTGCAAGTCTAGGTTGGTCTGAGAAGACATCAGCATACTGACAGAGCAGTGACCATAAGGCATTCTGGTCCCCTACTGCTAAGTCAGGGTTAAGTGAAACATCTCCGACAGTCTCTTCCTGATGGGACTGAGCGGTTAAGGGCTCGTCATCATAGTCATCAGCTGGGATCACCGCAGCTGCCCCGGTTTCTTCCAGTGGCTGGTCACTATCATCAGCTACTCGTAGGCCAGTCTCCTCGGGGTCTGACTCATGATAAGCCTTCAACATGTTAATGTGGAACCTTTTACGAAGATTCCCCATCTGTATTATGTAGTTGAGGTCTGAAATGCGCTCTATTACATCGAATGGACCCTTCCACTGTGCCAACAACTTGTTCTGGGCAGTGGGAAGTAATACCAAGCATTTATCGCCTGGACTAAACTTCCGAAGCTTTGCCTTCTTATCGTAATAAGCCTTTTGAACTTCACGCGCCTTGATCAGTTCTTCCTTGGCTAACTCGCACGTCGACTGGAGGCGGTCAGCCAAATCAGGACGTAGGTGTAGGTGGTCTTGACTTCAGGGTCGGGTTCTTCATCGTCCCATAACTCACGAAGGACTTGAAGTGGGCCCCGGACCGACCTCCCATACACCAGTTCAAAGGGTGAGAATTTCAATGAATGCTGTGGGGCTTCTCGATAAGCAAATAGAAGAGGAGCAATGAACCGCGGCCATTCCTTTGGCTGTTCGGCGGTCATGCGCCTCAACATCTTCTTGAGAGTTCCATTGAACCTCTCTCACACAACCCGTTACACATGGGATGATACGGCGTAGTTCGTAAGCCTCGAATGGACAGCAACCTGAACGTTTCGTTCATCATTGCCGAAGTGAACTGCGAACCCCGGTCGCTTAAGACCTCCTTAGGGATACCTACACGACAGAACACTTCAATTAATGCCTCAGCAACAGTGACGGCCTCTATATTCTTAAGGGCCACGGCTTCAGGCCACCGTGTGCTGAAATCAACTATAGTGAGGATATACTTTGATCCATCACTAGCCCTAGGACAGATTGGCCCAACTATGTCAACTGCTACTCTCTCGAACGGTTCAGAGATCATGGGCATTGGCTTCAATGGCACAGGACGGACACGTCCCCGGTCAGTGGTACGCTGACACACATCACAGGAACGTACAAGCCTCGTTATTTCCCGTCCCATTCCTGGCCAGAAAAAGTCAGCATGGATGCGGTCAGAGGTCTTCTTTTGACCCATGTGACCTCCCATCGCTGAACAGTGACCTAATTCAAACACTGCTCGGCGATACTTTGCAGGAACGACAAACTGCAGTCGAACCTCACCCTGGGGTGTCTGTGACTCACGGTACAGCCGTCCTTGCTACGAAGGAACCTGGCTTGACCTCCCCGTGAATACTTGATCACTTTACCCTCCAGCTTCTTGCGCACTGAGGCAAGTGTCGAGTCAGTCTGTTGCTCTTGGACAACATCTTGACTACGAATCAGATCTTGCGGCGTTGCGACGGTCAACGGAGTGACGCGATTTGGAGCCTTGGCCATGGCTCGTGTTATCGCAGCAGCCGAGTCTGAGTAGCAACATCTACGGCACAACTATTTTTGATGCCAGGTATGTTGCCTAAGATGAGGTCAAATAAAGGTTCTGGCATGACAACTGCAGCTGTCAAGCCAGTGAAAAATGGAGACGCCACCTGGATACGTGCCTCAGGGAACAATCTCACTGATCCATCAATAAGTCTAACTTGGATCTGTCGACCTGTATACTCATCAGGCCGAACTAAACTCTGCTTAACAGAGCAACCTGAGGAACCATTGTCCCTCAGGACATTTACAGAAACACCTCCCACAGACCCTGGCTGAACAAGAAAGGCAGTGTTGCTGGTGGAAGGGTCTGAGGAGGTAGCAGCCAGTCATTCATGAGACTGCGGAACAACCGATGCAGCAAACGTGGCACCCTGGGAACTAGGTGTCTGAGGAGAGTTCATGGTCGGAGGGGGACTTGTAAAGTGTTGGGAAGTACCTGTACTGGTAGAGATGGCACCACCGGGTACTTGTGGAATAAAGGCTGCATTTGCCTCCTGCCTCCGATACACTAATTGACCTGACTGAGGGTTACGTGGCTTGTCCTTGTATTGCTGCTGATGCTTGGGAAACTGCTGCTGGTTGGGGTGCTTGTTGTACCGCTTCCACTCAGGTTTCTGAGTGTTTTGCCCCTGGTCCTTCCACTGCGGTTTTGGACCTTGGCCATTATTCTGAGAACGGCCTTGGTGCTGGGATTCAGTCTGAGACGGCTTCCCAGACTTAGCAGTATCTTTTCTGCTCCAGGTGTTTTGCTTACGAGCTTGATACCCGTATGCAGTAAAGGAATGCGTCCAGCCTTCTCTGCCATTTGGCTGGCATCTTTCACCTGGCAGATCTTAAGCTGTGCTATGAGCTCAGCAGGCCACGACCTCTCTAGCTGTGTACGCAGCATAAGGTCAATTATCCCCTCACGCGTGGAAGGAGTTTCATCTTTCTCCATCCACTCATTTAAGTAAGCTGTGAGACGATCAAGGAACTGAACAGCTGTCTCCTTGTCTTGGAGACGAGCTCGCATGAACTGAACTTTGGCGTCGTCTACTGTGAGACCATACGCCTTAATGAGTGCAGCTTTCATCATCTCATATGTGAGATTGTCTCCACGAATTCTGTGGAGAATATCGAGGGCAGGGCCCTCAAATGAGCTAAGAAACTGAAGCCGCTTAGCTGCCTCATCCAGTTGATATAAGTCTGCCATGTCCTCAAAACGAGCTATGTACGGCTCGATTCGCTCGCTTTCCTTGTATGAAGGAAGCTTGATGCGTGGGGTCGCCAGGACATGTGCAGGGAGAACGCTCGTGGAGCTTTGACCAACTGCACCAGACGTGTCTGAAGCCAAGGAATCTCGCTTGAGCTTCAGCACTTCAAGTTCATGTTCTCGTTCTTTGTCTCGTTGTTCACGCTCGTATTCGCGCTGTTCTCGCTCTTTTTCTAACTCGAGCTCGCGTTGTTTCTGCTCGTGTTCGCGCTCCTTTTCGCGTTCCTCACGCTGTTCTCGCTCGTATTCGCGCTGAATCCTACGCTCTTCACGAGCATCTTTCTCACGTTCTTGCTCGTAATTGAACCGTGAGAGAACGTAACTCTGTATTTTCTCTGGGTCTGTGAGACCCATATCTTTGGCTTCCTGTACAAATACAGCGGTAGCCATGGCGCTAATTTATTAAGCAAAACCGAAATTGAGTACTGACTGCTTAGCGACGAATACTAATAAACACAAGTAAAGAGTACAGACACAAGCTAGTGGTGACCAGTCTTATCCAGTTAACTGGCAAAGAATAAATAAAAAATGTAAATGACTGGGAAGACTCAATAATAAACACAATGGGTACGGTGACTTCCCAGAAGCGAATAAAATTGTCTGGCGTTACCAAAAATAAACTAGAGTTAAGTATTCTATTGATTAATAAAGCAAAATTCACTTGCTAAATTAAGGGTAAACACCAGTAAGCTTGTGCCTATAAACTTTAATGATAAATACCTAAATATGAATGAGTGAGCACTATCTCGTGAATAGCTTTAGAGCTAGGAGTTAATATCCTGGCGAGGTCGCCAATTGTCACGGAATTTTTATAATATCACGGTAATTTTGATATAAATGGTTAAATATTATTTAAATTGATATTTATATTCAATAATATTGAAGCGCAGAGACAATGATTGTCTTGCTACATCAAGCAACGATTACTTTACGCTGGCTTGTGCACGATTCTCTAAGAACGAGAATTTATAAACTTTCTCAACAGTACACAGCAGAGACTAATTACTCACAATTGCTGAATTACTGTACTGTTAGCCTCTGGAGAAAGTTACATCACCCCTGACAATAAATAACTAATACTAATAATAATAACATCAGGTTCTTGCTGATGCATTAACTCCTGGCACAACGGATTTTAAGTTAATACAACAAGACTGGTCTAAGTACCAGTTATGAAAGCAAACGTTTATGCAAGCTAGGAGCTACATGGAAAATAAGCTTAATTATGGAGAAATGAAACAAGATTTTTACTCTACATTAAGCTCAAGAAATAGAACTGTTAAATTTATTAATTACAAAAACAAATTTAACATTACATTTCAAATCAAATTAAATGAGACACTCGCTCACTCACACAGAAGCTAAATACTTACGCCTAGGAAAAACACCTTAACTAAACTCTTAAGACTACAAAATACACAAAGGAAATACTAGTCAATGAATGCGGTGTATCACCCAAAGCTGGAGAACTAAAGGTGGGAGCTTGGAGAAACTGTAAGTGGAGTTTGGGTACTAGCTGACCTCTCGCACTGCTGCACAGGTCCTGTCTCCGTCACAGCAAACACTAAACTGAATTCAAATAATGCATAGGCAGGACGACAAGCCACCAAAAGAAGGCGTGGCTAACGGTTTATGCAAGCAGAGGCGAACGATAAAGAAACAATTGTATCGCTCAGTAACGCACTTAGTGGCGTGCATTAAATCGGTCACTTTTGAAAGTGACGAATGATTTGGAAAGTATACCCCGAAATGGAGAGAGAAACGGTTAACTGAGCGATACACAGTGAGTTTTCCACTAATAGTTCGTGGCTTCTCACAAAAAGGAAATGTCGCGAATTGATTCGTGACAATGGGGTACAAGGGCTTGAGGGTAAATGCATATAAAACAAAAGAGATGAAATCTAGGGCTGGTGGCGGCACTGTCAGATATGAGGGAGAGTGAGCCACAAGGATGTGGGAAGTGCACTCACGGACCAAAGTTTCTGTACCCCACTTGATGGAAGGAAGTGGAAGTCAGGGTTAGAGAGAGGGCAGGCGAACGGACAACCGTGAGCAGTAGTTTGGTACTGAACTACGAGGCGAACGGAGAGAAACTTAATGAAACTGGATTCGAAACATTTCCATGCTATTCACCTACAAAACATTATGCGTTCGTAACATATACAGCATATACTATAACACAGATTACTCAGAACAACACTTCGAAACATTATACATTACACCCATCACAAACAACAACACCTCTGTGCACACTTTCAATACAATTATACACAACCCAGACAAAAGATACATCTCTAGATGTAACAGAAAGAGACACAACCCCAACTTCACACCAGGATTTCAAGGCCTCATCAGACAACGGGACACACTGCGACACTCCCCAACACCCCATAAACAAGACACCGTACAACAAGTACAAGAACTCAACACTCAAATAAACAATAAAATATCAGAACAGCAAACACTAAACTGGAAAAATTACCTCCAAAAACTTGACCACATATCAAACATAAGCAAACTTTACAAAACACTAAACAGCATCACACTTTCCAACAGCAACACCACACAATAACACACTGCCATCACGACAACAGACACCATACCCTCAAACAAACAACAAGCAAACACTCTCATCAATCACTTTTTGCAAGTCAGCCATCTAAACCCCCATCCCGAAGACCGATGTATCATCCGACGTAAGAGACAGTTCCCCACAGACCCAGACTAAGCACCTTTCACTTACAACCAGACGAAGCACATCATTAACAACCTCAAGCACTCATCTGCCTGTGGACCAGACAACATAAGAAATATTCACCTTAAACACCTTGGACCACAAGGCATACAAGCACTCACCAACATATCAAACTACAGCTACTCACACAACATAATACCCAACATCTGGAAGCATGGCATTATCATCACTATCCCTAAACCCAACAAAGACCCCACGTTACCCTCCTCACACCGCCCCATCACACTCCTCTGCACCCCCTCTAAAGTCACTGAACAACTGGTACTACAACTAGTCACACCTTACACTCCCCTAGCCCAGTCACAACATGGCTTTAGGCCACTACACTCCACAAACACCCTTCTTACAGATCTTACACAGAGAGTTTTCGATGGCATGAATTCATCTAGGCCACTACACAGAACACTCCTAATCACACTAGACATCAGCAAACTTTTGATGTCATCCCCCGCCACAACCTCACAAACAAAATACTCAACACAAACATGCACAATAGCACAAAAAGATGGCTGGCAAACTACGTAACAGGCAGATGTGCACACGTAACATTTGCCGGTCAGTCTTCTAACATTAGAAACTTCACAAACGGCGTCCCCCAAGGATCTGTTGTATCCCCTACACTCTTTAACCTATACATGAACGACATACCCACACCCCACACACCACAGATACACATAGCTTCCAATGCAGATGATATAACACTTACATGTACGCATCAAAACGCAAACACAGCTGTACACATCATTCAGCCTTACCTCAACACACTACACGAATGGTTCACCACAAACAAGCTCAAAATAGCCCCAGCCAAATCTACAGTGACCCTTCTCACAAACTGGGCAGCAGAACACAGTCACATCCCACACCTCACCATAAACAACACTCCCCTACCACACACACACACACACACACACACACACACACACACACACACACACACAAAATCCTTAGTGTAACATACAATACATCAATGTCATTTAAACAACACATCACAAAAATTAAAAATAAAGTAACACCAAGACTCAGTGCCTTGAGGTCACTTGCCCATAAAACATTCGGACACAACAAAGAAACCACCACCACAGTATACAAACAATACATACGTTCGGTGATGACTTATGCAAGCCCTGCTTGGGCTCCTAACCTCACCAAAACACACTACAACACTCTACAGACCATACAGAACAAGGCCCTAAAAATAATCACAGGCTGCACAGTTACTACACCCATAGACCACCTACATCAAGAAACCAAAGTCCTCAAAGTCAAGGATCACCTAGACATGAGAGGCACCCAGTTTCTTGCTGCAGCCTCCACAAACCCACAAAATCCACTATAATACATGGCAGCACATACACCCACACCAAGGAACATCAAAACAACACCCAGCACACGATACCATACACAAATACTGTCATCTCTCCCCCCTCAGACCAGCTTCCAGAAGCATATCCACACTCAGATCACTCGCCACTCCATTCAGTCACTTAAAGACAACACACAGCTGCATGCACGGCCTCCTGACATCCACCCTTCTGAATCCTATCTCCCTCGTGAGGACAGGGTCCACCTGGCCAGGCTGAGATGTGGGCACCATCCAGCCCTCTTAAGCTACCAGAAGAGGCTGGATGACTCCGTCGCTGATGCCTGTCCACGATGCAACACAGCACCCCATACTGTTAAGCACATTATAGAAGACTGCATTGCACACAATCACCTACGCCAACAACACAACATACACTCTTTGAGAGCTCTGTGGGAAAGCCCGGTCTCGGCCATGGCCTTCCTAAGCGACTCGAGGCTGTTCGGCCAGACTGCCTAGGGAACAACTACTACTACCACACAGATTACTAGGTTATCATGCAGTCCTGTGACTCTTGGCCAGACACGATTTATCTGTTTTGGATCCTCATCATACAAATAAAGCACCGAGCCAGTTGTATATAAGCTGTGCCTGGTCATTATCACTGCCTTGATAATTTTTATGAATGTTATTCCTGGACTGTCTATAGCTGTAATACAGAATGATGTGGATTTAATGCTGATTCCCACAGTAGCTGTGAGGATGGTTATAAATATTAAAATTATTTTATGTGGAAAATAAACCACATTGTGATGAGCAGCGAAGAGCATTTACTAATAATTAACTATAACCAAATGAAATTAGAAGTAAACAACACAAAATATTATGAGACAACGAAGATACAGCTGTGGTATCCTGCTCCGCCTCGTTATCCAAGCCTTAATTGTTGCTTCACCTCATACCGCATTATTTTCCTTCAGTCTCTGCCTCTTCTATAACTCTTACGTCCTGGTATCTTCCTACTGCTTGCCATCAAATTTCCTTAGGGGGTTTCTAGTCGTCAGGTCCTGTAACCCCTACTCTATAACGTTATTCGTCACACCATCACTCCCACACAAACAACGTTAGCACAGGACTGCTGAATCTGTTACCACCATTAGTGGCAGTGGCACTACTAACCGCCCCCCTTTTCCCACTGACTGTTTTATTTCCCTCACAATACTACTGCAACGCCTACAGTTGATCCACCATAAATTTGGATAATAATAAATATGATTGTGAATTGTTGTGAGTAAAAGATGGAAGAAGAATATAAGACAGTATGGATTAGTTGGCTCAAGGATTGTGTGGGTAAGATTGAAAGTTGGAATACAAATGTGGGCGACTGTGTGCGTGTATGCGCCAACGCAAGATCGTGCAAGCAGAGTGAAAGAAGAGTTCTGGACAAATGTGGAAGTGTGCATGGAAAAGTTTGGAAGGAATGAGAGAGTGTTTTTGATTGGTGATATGAATGGTAAAGTAGGGAATGTGAAGGTGGATGGAATAGTTGGTGAGTGGGGTGTACCTGCTGAGATAGATGAGAATGACAGTGCTTTAGTGGACATTTGTGCTGGGAGGGGGTTGGTGATAGCCAATACCCTCTTCAGGCACAAAATGATCCACAGGTATACATGGCGAATGATGAGAAGGGTGGGTGGTGAACTGAATGAAAGGAACGCAATGATTGATTATGTGTGTGTGGATGAAAGGATGCGAAGATGTGTAGTGGATGCAAGAGCTTATAGAGGTTGGGAGAGTGGACTTTCTGACCACTACTTGGTGATGGCCAGAATCAAGATCCAAGCAAGATGGAGAAATAGAAGAAGGGAAGGAAGGGAGGAAGGAGTAGTTGCAAGGAAACTGAAAAGGTTACAAGAGGATGAGAAAAAGGCAGAATATAAGAGAGAAGTGGAGGAACGATTGGGTAGATATGAAGTGGAGCAGATAGGGGACGTGGAAGGTGTGTGCAAGATATTCACAAAAGAATTATGTGCAACATGTGATGTGTTGTGTGGGCTGAAGACAAGACGGAAGGGGGTGCAAGGAACAGCATGGTGAAATGAAGAGGTGAGACAGGCTGTGGCACAAAAGATGAAAGCATACAATGAATGAATGAGAAATAGGGGCGTGGAAGAAGTTGAGAGGTGGAAGAGATAGTTATATGTAGAAAAGAAGAGAGAGGTGAAAATATTAGTAAGAGGGAGTAAGAAGAGAGTGGATGAGGAATTTAGAAGGAATTTGAGTGTAAAGTGGAAGGACTGCAAGAAAATATTCTGGAAAGAGGTGAAGAGAGTAAGACAGGGTGGCAGTGAAGTTAACAGGGGAGTGAAAGATAAAAATGGTAGATTACTAGTGGAGAAGGGAGAAAAAGTGAGCAGATGGAGAGAACACTTTAAGGAATTGTTGAACATAGAGAATGGAAGTAATGTGAGTATAAGTGGCTGGAGAATGGCTGGGAGAAGGAGGGGGGTGAGAAGACAGGAAGAAATCAGTAGGATAGAAGTTGTGGAAGCAATGAAGAAAGTCAAGTTGGGGAAAGCCCCAGGAATTGATGGAGTTTGTGGTGAAATGCTGAAGCATGGGGGAGAGATAGTAGTAGAATGGATGTGGAAGATGTGCAGATTGGCCTGGGAGGAAGGTAGAGTCCCGGAGGATTGGAAGTCAGGTATAATTATTCCCTTGTACAAAGGAAAAGGGGAAAAAGAAGTGTGTGGTTATCGTAGAGGCATTTGTCCTCTTAGTGTAATAGGAAAAGTGTATTGTAGGATACTTATTGACAGAGTTAGGGAAATAACAGGGGACTTAGTTGGAGAAGAACAGGGAGGCTTTAGTAAGAGAAGAGGTTGTGTAGATCAGATATTCATTCTTAGATCTTTAATGGATAAGTTTCTAGAGAAGGGAAAGTAATTGTATGCAGCCTTCATGGATTTGGAGAAAGCATATGACAGGGTGGATAGACAAGGATTGTGGAAAGTATTAAGAATATATGGAGTAGATGGGAAGTTGCTGAATGCTGTGAAGAGTATGTATGATGGTGCTATGGCTGCAGTGCGTGTGGATGGTGAACTAAGTGAATTTTTCTCTTTGAAGGTTGGGTTGAAACAGGGATGTGTCATGTCTCCGTGGTTGTTCAGTCTGTATATGGATGGGGTAATAAAAGAGATACAAGGTAGGGAAGTGGATGTTGGAGCGACCCTAATGAGAGAGGGTAGTGTTTGGAAACTCCCTGTACTGTTGTTTGCAGATGATACTGTGTTGTTGAGTGAAGACGAAGGGGAGCTGCAAGGCTTGGTGGATGAGTTTGGGAGAGTGTGTAAGAAACAGACTCTAAAGGTGAACGTAGGGAAGAGTAAAGTGATGGTCTTTGAGAGAGGTGAAGTCAGTGAATGACAGTGAGGTTGGATGGTGAGGAAATGGAAAATGTGAGTACGTTTAAGTACTTGGGAAGTGTGATGAGTAAGGATGGAAGTTTGGAGGGTGAAGTGCTTGAAAGGGTACAACAAGAAAGAAAGGTTGCAGGTTCCTTGAAAGCTGCGATAAGAAACTGGAAGTGAGCATGGAAGTGAAAAAGTTACTACATGACAGTATTGTGATACCAACTCAAACGTATGAAAGTGAAACTTGGACGTTGTTGGAGGGACACAAGTCAAGAGTGAGAGCAGTGGAAATGAGTTATTGAAGGGGAGCATGTGGAGTCACATGGAGAGATAGGTTGAGAAATGAGGGTATAAAGGAACGTTGTGGTGTGGATGTGGATGTGATAGGAAGCATTAGGAGGAACACACTGAGGTGGTTTGGCCATGTGGAGATGATGGAGGGTGAGAGACTGACGAGGAGTGTATGTGATAGAAGTGGAGGGAGGGGAGAGGGAGGGGGAGGCCGAGGATGAGATGGAGGGATGGAGTGGAGAGGTATATGAGAGAGGGGGGGGGGTGAGTTGGGAGCAGGGCAGTGAAATGGCGGGGGACAGGGCGACGTCGAGGCGATTTGTTTGTGGCCACCCAGTACAAGATTAAGGGTCTGGCAATAGATAGATAGATAGATAGCTTGTCCTTATGTTCTTGTATCTGCTAACCACATTTTCCTTGTTCCACCGTCGATAACTCGTCACTCCCCCCCCAACGCTACCGCAGTTGCACCCCCTTCTCTCCAGGCCACCATCGACCCTACTCCTCTCCCACTCCGACACCACGCTACCCCTCACCTTATCCCTGGGTCACCAGGCCTGTTGTCCACCCTTTAATGTTGAATATACTTGGTATGCACAATGAAAGAAAGGCATTCGGGAGCCGAATCCTAATTGCCTGCCAGAATATGCTGTTGGTCATGTCCAGCATATAGGCCATATCTTGATACCCTGAAGGTTTCATGTTGATCGCTCAAACCGTTCATGAAATATAATGATGCCAAAGGGGGGCGATAAAAATTAGTTGACCTTTGGCAGCCATTTTGGTAACGTTGACCTTGACCCCGAGTGCACATTTTCGAACTCGTCCAAGATTTTGGCCATATCTTTATACCCTGAAGGTTCATGTTGATAGGTCAAGCCCTTCATGAGATATAATAGGAAAACACACACACACACACACACACACACACACACACACACACACACACACACACACAGATACACGCAAAAACATAATCGCTCCGCATTCTAAAGCCGGGCGATAATAATACTTATAATAATAATACCAACATAGATGTTTAGTGCTCCTAACATTACATGTAAAAACTGCAGACCCAAACGTGCACATATTACGGAGCACTGATGTATTAACCACAGAACCGACCGCACACTGCTCTTATCATGACCTTCCCTATACCACTTCACCGTGGTAATACAACCCATTGAGGCCTTTGTGGGATCACTACAGCTGTTCGGGAAAAATATCATAATGCACGACATGCCTACAGACGACTATAATTCACGTGTGACGTTTTAATGAAATCCATCATATAGCCTAGGAGGAGTTAGCGGACAAACAAACAAACGAATAGACATAGACAGAGGCCGAATGTCTCGCATCGACATGTTACGACCTGACAAAACTGTTACCATCCTGCTTTGCAGGTGTCATCATAGTTATAGCCATAGTAGTAGAAGTAGTAGTAGTAGTAGTAGCAGTAGTAATAGTAACAGTAATAGTAATAATAATAATAATAATAATAATAATAATAATAATATGTTATTAGGCACGATGCAGAGGAGGACAAACATCACAATCTCCCTGATAAAACTCGTGAACACAGCTTTGACATATGAAACCAACCAGTGCCATAATATGCTGTAATGGCCGGGTTATAGTAATACAGTACTAAAATAATGTTTCACAGCAAACCAACCTTCTGTCATGACATACAGATACTGCTTGGCGTCAACATATGCTGTTTCAGTGTTTCTCCTCATCTGTATCGTGCCTAATAACATGTGATTATTATTTTTATCATCATCATCATCATCATGATCAGTTTATCCACTCGTATGCTGATGACTCCAACCCTTCACCTTTCCATTCAGTTCCTCCAACGTCCATCTCAACAGTTACTTCAACAAACAAGAGATGAGGCTATGGCACACCTAATGTCTGACTTGGCTCGTATCTCTGACAGGGGTAAAAATAATCTTGTTTTTAATGCATCAAAGACTCAGTTCTTACACCTATCAACCCGACAAAATCTTCCACAGGTGTACCCACTAAAGTTAATAATACTCAGCTTAATCCTACATCATCCTTGAACATGCTTGAGGTTTCATTCACTCGGGACTTATCTTGGAAAGATCATATTACATCTTTTGTAAAATCTGCTTCCAAGAGATTAGGTGTGCTAAGCAGACTCCGTTCCTTTTTTACCCCCGCACAGTCGTTGAGTCTATACACGGGTTTTATCCGCCCCTGTGTCGAGTACAACTCGAATGTGTCAGGAGGTTCTCCACATACAGCTCTTCTCAATAGAGTGGAGTCAAAGGCTTTTCGTCTCATTAACTCTCCTCCTCTTACTGACTCCCTTCAACCTCTGTCTCTTCGCCGCACTGTTGCATCTTTAACTCTTTTCTATCGCTACTTCAATGGTCGCTGCTCCTCTGAACTGGCTGCATGCATTCCTCCACCTCTACGACAGGCGCGTAGCACCCATCAAGCAGCAAACTCTCATCCCTTTTCTGTTCAACTCTTTAATGCAAGAGTTAACCGTTACTCCCCAGTCCTTCATGTATGCAACAGGTCAACTCTGGAACTGTCTCCCTCTGTCTGTATTTCCTGCTTCCTATGATCTCCAGTCTTTCAAATGCAGTGTGTCCAGGCATCTCGAAATGATAGGATCTTGAATTTGGCTCTCTCTTGTATTTTGTTATTCTCTTGGAAGGAACAGTTTTTGCGGGCTTGTGGCCTTTGGTTCCTTCTTCCTAGCATAAAAAAATCTATCTATCTATATATATATATATATATATATATATATATATATATATATAAATATATATATATTGTTACATAGCCTATGATTTCATCATCCTTTGTGTAATTTTAACGCACAGTATGCTGCCTGTTTGATCACGAACGTGTTCTGCCTCAGTCCCCCCCTTCTACCGTTATAGTAGAGTAAGTCGTCCTTTCTGTTGTTCAGAGCGGGATTGTCAACTCTGTCCCCATGGCTTCATTTGCGCGTCCTTCTTACAAGTTGTATCAAGCTCTGCCGGCCCCTATATAATGAGCTCAGTCTCTGCATTATTGCCACTTAGATCTGCTCCTCATTTTGTTCACATCTCTGTCCTCCCCTGTACAGTTATTATTATTGTGAGTGCTCAAGAAGTCTCCAACAATCTAGCAGTTGTGTAATTTGAGTATAAGTGTTATTACATTTTGTTCTTGTACTGTATAGCATAAGGTGTTAATTTGTAGGCCTAGTAAGGTTCTTTTGTGATTAATGTAAAGTTTCATGTCAGCCAATTGTTATTAATAGTTTGTATCTGTAATAATTTATCTTGCATTAACTGAGCATTGCCCGGTGTATTTTCATTTTATCAGGGCTGACTTAGGTAAATTTACTCTTGCTAATTTCGTGTTAATAGAGGCTATTGCAGTTAACCATATATTTAACCTGTTATTTGCCATTACATTATCCTTATGAGTCCTGAATATTTTGTTGTTAGTTTGAGCATTAAACTTTAACTTGTAATTTTACCTAACTCTTTTGTTTTGAACCTGGAACTTTACGGGACAGTAGTGACTCTTAGTATTCTCACTTAATGTGTACATTATCTTTCTCTGTTCCGTAACATAAATTTGGCGACCTCATATCAGGATATTCAGGATATTATCATAAGGATATTGCTTGATATTTTGTGACTGTGATTTATTCATGATGTCTACTATTACTACGCTTGATGAAGCCAAAGATTTTTTGTCAAATGTGCAAATAGTGTGTGATGTAGAAAACAGAACAAAAAATGAACTTAAGCTTGTTGCTCAACAATTGGGAATTGTTGTTCGCTCTCATCATTCTAAAGATCAAATTGTTGACATGATTAATGAAAGCTTGTTTAATGTGACTCCTCCAAATGAGCAAACGCAGATAGAATTAGCTAAGTTACAGCTAGCCCTGCAGGAGGCTCAGGCTAAGGAGGCGGAGTCTCGTGCTAAGGAGGCTGAATTTCAGGCCCGTTCTAAGGAGGCTGAGGCACAAGTTGAAATTGCTAGGATTCAGGCAGATCATGAGTATCGCATGAATCAAGGTGGAACTGTATCATCTAGGTCTGATGATTTTGATGTGGCTAAAAATGTTAAACTTGTCCCTCCTTTTAATGAATCTGATTTAACAAAGTATTTTCAGTTGTTTGAGAGGGTAGCTACAGGTTTTAATTGGCCAAAAAAGTATTGGCCAGTACTCCTTCAAACTGTTCTCACCGGTAAAGCTCAAGTAACTTATGCATCTTTGCCTCAGGATCAATCTGATAATTATGATGTAGTTAAGAGCTTGATTCTTAAGGCCTATGAGCTTGTTCCTGAAGCCTATAGAGTAAAATTTAGGACAACTTATAAGCAACATAAGCAATCCCATGTTGAGTATGCAAAAATCAAAGAAGATCTGTTAGAGCAGTGGTTAAATTCTAAGAATGTGGATTCTGATTTTGACAAATTTAAGCAGATGATTTTGCTGGAGGACTTCAAGAGGTGTGTTAATAAAGATGTAAGCCTATATCTTGATGAGAAAAGAATAGATAATTTGTCTGATGCTGCAGTTTTAGCTGATGAATATGTTCTCACTCACAAGAGATATTCTAGAGAAAAAGGGAAAGCTGAGAGTAAGTACGTTGCCTCTACTCAGAGTACAGGTAATGGGAAAGAGAATAAGGATGATGTTTCTCAGGAAGTAAATACCAGCTTCACCTCTAGATTTCAGAAAAGTAAATGTACTTATTGTAGTAAGCTTGGTCATACTACGGAGAAATGTTTCAGGAGACAGCGTGATGTGAACAAAAAGGAGTCTTTATATATTCAGTCAATTGGTTTAGTGTCCACCCTTGAGAGTTCCCATAATTCTTTAACTGAGTTAACTGAACCTGCTTTGAGGGGTAACTTAAATTCTCATGATGGAGCTCCTCTTTTGAGCAGTAACGTGGGTGACACTCTCAAGAGTTCATGTGCTAATTTCCTGTATGATGGTTTTGTCAGTCCTCTGGACAGTAATGACAGGAAATCAGTTAAAATATATCGTGATACAGGTGCTTGCCAATCCCTTATGCTGACCAGTGTTCTAGGCTCTAATGTTAATTCCTCTGATGAAACTGTAATCTTACAAGGTGCAGGGAATAATTACTTCTCTGTTCCTCTGTACAGAGTGAATTTAGAGTCCGGTTTTGTTAATGGTTCCGTTATGGTTGGGTTGGTTGAGACACTCCCAATGTCAGGTGTAACTTTCTTACTTGGAAATGATATTGGTGGAAGTCAAGTGTGTCCAGCTCCTCAGTTGTCTAGTGAGCCAGTGGCTGCGACCCAGGATTGTGATGTCCCTGATGTGTTCCCTGCATGTGCTGTCACTAGGGCTAAGTCTAAAGTTACTGGTGATTTAGAGGATAATGATGATGATGATGTTATCCTAGCTGACACTTTTCTTGCTAATTTGGACCACTCACCAGATGAGGCAGTACCCCATAGTGTTGATAATTTGTCTCGTCAAGAGTTGGTTGAGTTGCAGGTTGCTGACCCTGAGTTCAAAGGTCTAGCTAACTCTGCTTAGAGTGAAGAAGAGTCAGCCGGTGCTTCTACTTGTTATTATATAAAGTCAGGAGTACTTATGAGGAAGTGGAGACCCCCAACAGCATCAGCCGACTGTGAATGGGAGGTTGTACATCAAGTTGTCATCCCTCGTGTTTGTAGGCAGGATATCATTAGAGTGGCTCATGATTCCAGTTTGGCAGGACACCTTGGAGTGAGGAAGACTGTGGCACGCATTTTGAAACACTTCTACTGGCCAGGTATCTTCAGGGATGTTTCCTGGTATTGTAAGTCTTGTCACACCTGTCAAGTTGTGGGGAAGTGCAATCAGACCGAAAAGGTTGCACCTCCAGTTCCCATTCCTCCTTTTGAGGCGCCTTTCACCCGTGTGTTGGTGGATATTGTGGGCCCTCTTCCTAAGACTTCTTCAGGATTTTCTTATGTGTTGACCCTGATTGATATGGCTACTCGTTATCCTGAAGCCATTCCACTTAGAAATATCTCAGCAAAGAACGTGGTTAAGGAAATGCTAGGGTTCTTCACAAAGTTTGGTCTGCCCAAGGAGGTACAGTCAGACCGGGGAAGCAATTTCATGTCAAATGTTTTCAAGCAGTCTCTGAAAGAGTTGGGCATCACCCAGATCACGTCTTCAGCTTACCATCCCCAGACCCAAGGAGCATTGGAGAGATATCATCAAACACTCAAATCGATGCTCAAGAAATACTGTTTGGAACATCAGAAAGACTGGGATAAAGGTCTTCCATTCATTGTATTTGCCGCAAGAGAATCTCCAAATGAATCACTGGGCTTCTCACCTTTTGAACTACTGTTTGGCCATGAAGTAAGAGGACCCCTTAAGTTACTCAAGGAATGCTGGCTGTCGGAGGAAGATGACATCAACCTGCTGGAGTATGTGATGAAGTTCAAAGAACGGCTGTCCACTGCTTTACAGCTGGCGAGAGAGAATTTAGGAGCTGCTCAGGAGAAGATGAAGACTTGGTATGATAAGATGTCCAGGTTACGCCACTTTCAGCCAGGAGATCAGGTTTTGATTCTGCTACCAGTTCATGGGCAACCTCTTCAAGCCAAGTTTAGTGGTCCTTATTTCGTGGAGAAGAAACTCAGTGATGTCAACTATGTCATCGCCACACCAGATCATAGAAAGAACAAGCAACTATGTCACATCAACATGCTAAAGTTATATCACAGGCGGGACGAAAATAATCCAGTCTGCACTGTAGCTGTTCCACCCGACTCTGCAAGTGAAGCTCTCCCATGCAGTATGAGCCTGAGTGATAGTTTGGGGAAGAATCCTGATATCATGAATGATCTCCAGACTAAGCTTTCTCATCTACCTCCCGAGGAAAGGCAGGAGTTTTCGGCAATACTGCAGGAGTACCCGCAAGTGTTCCGTGCCACTCCAGGAAGAACCACTGTGTTGATGCATGATGTCGATGTTGGAGACGCAAAGCCAATTAAACTGCCTCCTTACTGTGTGAACCCAGTGAAAGTTCCTCTCATCCAGAAGGAGCTTGGCTACCTGTTGGACCACAAGATGATTGAGCCCTGTCAGAGCGAGTGGAGTTCTCCTGTCACTCTAGTCCCTAAGCCAGGTGGGTCACAGTGGCTTTGCATCGACTACAGACGTGTTAATCAGATAACCAAAACAGACACTAATCCTCTCCCTCGTGTGGAAGATTGCACAGACAAGATCGGAAAGGCTAGGTACATAAGTAAGTTTGATTTGTTAAAGGGATACTGGCAAGTGCCTATGACTGAACGTGCTATAGTAGCCGCAGCGAGAAATGAACGCTGTGGTGGGGCAGCCGGTCATCCGGGGATTCCCCCACTGTAGCCATATCCACATGTCACCGACCATAGAGGTAGGATGTCACCGACCATCGGCCACCGCTGCAGCCCCGCTCCATGATCCTTACCCTGTGTCTCTGGCTTTCTCTTTCTCTCTCGGTTTCTATATAAACTGCTGTATTTCCGAAACTAATTATGAAATTATTATGACTTTTGTTCCACACCACCACTGAGGTAAAAATCAAGGAGAGTTTTCTGTATAAAGGTTTCCCCCCCCTTGTCTGAGGGCAGGTCAGTTCTGGCGAGTGTATAATTATAGGTCAGGCGGAGGTATTGGCAAGGCCGCACTTCCCCGCTCATATGCCACATTTAGGAGGGGGGGGGAACCTTTATACAGAAAACTCTCCTTGATTTTTACCTCAGTGGTGGTGTGGAACAAAAGTCATAATAATTTCATAATTAGTTTCGGAAATACACCAGTTTATATAGAAACCGAGAGAGAAAGAGAAAGCCAGAGACACAGGGTAAGGATCATGGAGCGGGGCTGCAGCGGTGGCCGATGGTTGGTGACATGTAGATATGGCTACAGTGGGGGAATCCCCGGTCATCCCGGCTGCCCCACCACAGCATTCATTTCTCGCTGCGGCTACTATAGGGAGATCTCATGTTTTGTAACACTTGGAAAGATTTTGCATGTTTGGTAATGCCATATGGTATGAAGAATGCACCAGCCACATTTCAGAAGCTCATGAATGTTGTAACAGAGGGTTTGGCAGGGTGTGTTGTTTATATTGATGATGTATTAATCTTCAGTGACAACTGGAAAGATCACCTATGCCATGTCAGTAAATTTCTTGAGCGTTTAGTTTAGGCCAATCTTGTAGCTAATTTATCAAAGTGTGAGTTTGGTCAAGCTAAAGTTCAGTACCTTGGGTATGTAATTGGTGATGGACATGTTGCACCACCAGGAGCTAAGGTTCAGGTTATAAGTGATCTTCCCAGATCTAAAAGTAGGAAAGTGCTACAAAGATTTTTGGGAATGGTAGGTTATTACAGGAGATTTGTTCTTAACTTTTCTATTCTTGTATCACCACTTACAGACCTTCTGAAAAAGGGAGTTAAATTTGTCTGGACCGATAACTGTGAATCCTCTTTCAACAAACTTAAAGCTATTCTATTAAGTGCTGGCTACTCCAAATTTTGCTAAGCCTTTTAAGATGGCTGTTGATGCAAGTGATACAGGAGCTGGGGCTGTTTTGCTGCAAGAGGATGATCAGGGTATGGAACACCCTGTATCTTATTACAGTAAGAAGTTCACTCCACCTCAAAAGAACTACTCAACTATTGAGAAAGAGCTTTTGGCCTTGATTTTGGGTTTACAGCATTTTTCATTTTATTTGTGTTCTGGTTTTGACCCCATAGTCATTTATACCGATCATAACCCACTGAAATTCCTTAGTAAATTTAAAGATAAAAATCAGAGATTGACAAGATGGAGTCTACTTCTTCAGGAGTATTCATTAGACATACAACATGTCAAGGGGAAAGAAAATGTTATTGCAGATTGCTTATCTAGACTTTAGACAGATTGTTTTAGAGTAATAAGAAATTTCCTTTGTAAATTTCTTTTTCTTTGTGGGGAGGTGTTACATAGCCTATGATTTCATCATCCTTTGTGTAATTCTAACGTACAGTGTGCTGCCTGTTTGATCACGAGCGTGTTCTGCCTCAGTCCCCCCCTTCTACCGTTATAGTAGAGTAAGTCGTCCTTTCTGTTGTTCAGAGCGGGATTGTCAACTCTTTGTCCCCATGGCTTCATTTGTGCGTCCTTCTTACAAGTTCTATCAAGCTCCGCCGGCCCCTATATAATGAGCTCAGTCTCTGCATTATTGCCACTTAGATCTGCTCCTCATTTTGTTCACATCTCTGTCCTCCCCTGTACAGTTATTAATATTGTGAGTGCTTAGAAAGTCTCCAACCATGTAGCAGCTGTGTAATTTGAGTATAAGTGTTATTACATTTTGTTCTTGTACTGTATAGCATAAGGTGTTAATTTGTTGGCCTAGGAAGGTTCTTTTGTGATTAATATAAAGTTTCATGTCAGCCAATTGTTAATAATAGTTTGTATCTGTAATAATTTATCTTGCATTAACTGATTATTGCCCGGTGTATTTTCATTTTATCAGGGCTGACTTAGGTAAATTTACTCTTGCTAATTTCGTGTTAAAAGAGGCTATTGCAGTTAACCATATATTTAACCTGTTTTTTGCCATTACATTATCCTTATGAGTCCTGAATGTTTTGTTGTTAGTTTGAGCATTAAACTTTAACTTGTAATTTTACCTAACTCTTTTGTTTTGAACCTGGAACTTCACGGGACAGTAGTGACTCTTAGTATTCTCACTTAATGTGTACATTATCTTTCTCTGTTCCGTAACAATATACTGTATATATATATATATATATATATATATATATATATATATATATATATATATATATTCAGCCATCATCCAATCCTACGTTGCCCCATGAGGAGCGTAGGAGCCCGAGGCTAGGCAAGTTGGTCCTGATATTTAAGATGAGAGTGACCAGCCTCTCTCATCCCTGAGTGACATTACGTGAGCAACAAACTCCATCCACCCCTTGGATATAAACCTTCACAAACTCAATCCGATTGGAGCCCGTAATTACCCATTAAAGCACCAGGCGCCAAATTTGGTTATACGGCTGCCACCCAGCGTAGTAAATGGTTTCCTGTGTACAGGAAACCATTTGGCTTGTCACTCAGTGTAGAGTCACCCACAGGCAGAGGGACGAGGACAGAATGAAGGAAAGAAAGAGAGAAGAGGGAGCGTAAAGTCACCCGGAGGCAGAAGGACGAGGAAAGAATGCAGGAGAGAAAAACAGAAGAGGATGAAAGGAAAGAAGGATGCAGGAGAGGAAACGGCAGACACGGCAGACTCCTGAGAGCAGCACTACATCGAGTGAGTGGATGGTGAATGTCCCCACCTACCACCCATATATAATACTGTATATACATAATCGTGTATATATATAGAGAGAGAAAGAGAGAGAGAGAGATACATACAAACATATTTTTTACGCTCCTAACCGGGAATCGAACCCCAGACCTCTAAATACAAGTCAGACACTGATGCCACTCCACCAAGAACACACTAGGATTACTGCTCAGCCCCACGCAAGTCGGCAAGTAACAGAGCAGTTTTAATCTATCCCAGACACAATACGAGCATCTTTATATTTTGGAAAACACACATTACACGTGTTTGTACATAAGTGTTTTTTACGCTTCTGACGGGAAATCAAACCCCAGGCCGCTAGACAGAAGTGAGGCACAGGTGCCACTCCACCACGGCGTGACAAAAGCTGAGCCACCAGAATCTTTAAACAAACCAGGCAAATCCTGGTTCGTGTTGTGTCTAGGATAGATTGAAATTGCTCTGTTACTTGGCGAGTTACATGAGGCTGAACAATAATCGTAATGTGTTGTGACTGAAATATATATCCTCCCATAATGGATTTACCTGGTTTGTCAAAAAATTCAGGTGGCTCAGTTTTTATCATGCTGTGGTGGAGTGGCATCAGTGCCTCACTTCTGTCTAGAAGTCTGGGGTTCGATTTCTGGTCAGGAGCATAAAAAACATTTGTACACACGTGTGTCATGTGTGTTTCTCCAGCATACACACACACACACACACACACATATAAATATATATAATAATATATATATATATATATATATATATATATATATATATATATATATATATAATATACACACACCAGGCCCTCCACATTCACGGATTCTACTTTTGCGGGCTTTGAACATTCAAGGATTGTTCCTCTGTGGAGCAGAGATTTCGCTTGAGGCCGCAAAGTGTCGCCGCGCAGACGCTTGAGGGTCATTTCACGCCAAAACAGGCCCACACCAAACCACCGTGCTCCTGCGCTCCTCTGTTTCCCATTCAGTCTGTACCCTGCCACTGTTGAGGTCATTTTGCTGCGTATACATTGCCACACCAAACCTCCCCTGATCTCGGTATTGTCCCCAATATTTGTGCTCGCACAGGATCAGAGGTAAGAAGTGCATTGCTGTGCAAATTTGTGAGTGAATTACCTCCCAGTTGTTGATTACTTGTGATAAAAATGTCCCACATGTGTCTTAGTTGTCCCGCAAGCATGGGCCCCAAGTGTCCCGCATCCCTTAGTGGTGAGCCCATCCCTAAACGGGCAAAGAATATTATGAACCTGGAGGACAAGGTGTACTTGCTAGAGTAGAGTAGGGAGGATATGAGCTATGCTGGTGTTGGGAAATTATTTAATGTTAATGAGAGCACACTGGTACTTAAAGAAAAATGTGGAGAAAATCAGGGTCATGTTGGCATCCACTTCACCACCCTCAGCGAAGCAAGTGTTGCAGGTGAGAGACACTGCGATTTCCAAGATGATGCATGCACTACTTGTGCGGATAAATGACCAAAGCAGGAAAGGAAATCCCATAAACAGTATTGCAATTCGGGCAATTGTGAAGGCATTGTACGACAGTATGACCAGTTCACCTCACGAACCAGATACCCCAAGCACCAGCGCAGACCCTGCACCAGCCGCAGCCACCCATCCTGAATTTACAGCCAGCAAAGGTTGGTTCGATAAATTCAAGAGGTGGTTCTCCCTTCACAATCTGAAGGTGAGAGGGGAATCTGCGTCAGTGGACCATGTGGCAGCAGTAGAATTCCCAGAAGCACTTCAGAATATTATTGAGGAGAAAGTATATAGGCCTGAGCAGATATGGAATGTTGATGAGACACCTTTATTAGAAGAAAATGCCTGCTAGGACCTTCGTCTCGAAGGAGGTGATAAGGTCTCTGGGGTTCAAGGCATCTAAGGACTGCACACCTTGCTGATATGTGCCAATCCTGCTGGCCACATCATTCAGCCAAGATTTATTTATAAGTCGGCAACTCCTAGAGCACTGAAGCAATGCAACAAAAATCTCCTACAAGTGTTCTGGATGCACAGTATGAAAGCATGGACCACCAGCACCATCTTTCTGGACTTGTGAAAAATATTTAATGTATACAAGTCGGTATCCCTGTCGGGGCACCACTGTGTAAGAAATTTCTGGTATTTCCTAGTAAACAACTCGAAGGTCGTTACTCTTCCCTAAGGTTGTCCTTAAGTAAATTTGAACAAGTCTCATAGGGTTAGGTGAGCCGTAACTTAACCTTAACTCACCTACAATAACTATTTCTCTTCTGTCTCCTAGCTAATCCTCCCTTGAATTGGCCAGTTCGAAAAGGTTACTTAGCTAGTGAGGAGGGAGTGTCGGACAACCGATGACGATGGGGCTGCTTTGTGTAATTGCTTGAGCAATCAAGCGTCCTTAAGGTGCTTATATACAAATGTGTTACTTGAACCTTGTCTAGGAGCAGAGTGCGTGAACGTGGCAGGCCCCAGTTCCTCATAGAATTGTGGGTTGCAAACTATTAATTAATTACAATGCTAAATACAGTTAGATTACATCATGATATATGCAGGGTGAATCTAACGAATTAATCTTAGTTTTAATTAAACTAAATTTAACCAAATATTCCCTTTAACTATGTGAATATCTTAATTCCACATCTGCTTTACACGAAGACCTTTTCATCCTCGCCACGTCATCTAACGCACAGATGCAGTTTAGGTCAGTGGAAAATTCCATATAATTACATGTATTTACAATATGGTAGTTGTCCACGAGGGTTAAATGCAGTAACATTTATCAATAACAAGAATTATTAAAGAGAACGTAATTTCTGGGTTATAAAAACCGCTTGAACAATTGACAACAGTCTCTAGTTTTCCTCTGCTTTTAACCAGGGATGACTCATACAAAATGTAGAGAGCACAACTGCTCTGGGGCAAAATATTTCCCACAGTTTTGGGACCGGCGGAAAACGATACGCTGTATCATGTAATATGACCCTTAGCCAGGAGTTCCCTCCATACATCTCGAGAACCCTGTGCTCCGGCCCTTCTCGGTCGCGCATTCTGAACCATTTGATCTTCACCATCCCCTGGATCTGGAGTGGCCGCTAACTCAAGGGGATCAGTTTATCAATAGTTTTTATACTGGTATGTCCCCTACATTTTATTTTTACTAGTCTCAGCACCCCCTCTGAATCTGGGTGCATGGAGATCACTTTAGCTAATGGCCACTGGGATCTTGGCTGTTCGGTTTTCACTAAGATCACTTCCCCTATGTTTATAACAGAATTGTTGCTGGCAGCCTGAGCCCCATAAAATCTTTCTCGTAGGCTCAAAAGATATTCCTCGCTCCAATGTCTATTACAAGTATCCAACACCCTATTCAGACGTTGATATACCTCCAGCAGATGTTGTCCTAAATCATTTTCTATGGTAGGATCATCTACCTCTTCCTGGATATCCACACAAGGCACCGGATGGAGCTTCCTGCCATATAACATATGAGCCGGTGTTAAGGCCTCTAGCAATACGCTAGTGTCATCTAAATAAGTCAGGGGTCTATTATTAATCCAGGTTTCAATTTCAGTTATTACTATTCTTAATTCTTCTCTAGTGATCTTAGTTCTATTAAATGTTTTCCTCAGGCAGTTCTTGACCATACCAATCATTCGTTCGGTAAATCCATTTTGCCATGGAGCTCTTGGAGCTGTGAACTGTCAGGTACAATTTCGGATTGCCAGCGCCAACTTAACTTTTGGGTCGTTCATTATGTACAACAGTAAAGGTGCTGCTCCAACGAAATTAGTTCCGTTGTTGCTTATTAACTTGCCAGGACAAGACCTTCTAGTGGCAAATCTGGGAAAGACATTGAGGAATGTCTCTGAGCTTAGGTCTTCCGCTAATTCTAGATGGACTGCCCTTCTGTAGGCACAAGTAAATAAACAATTGTAAACTTTATGGTGAGTTTCCTCACCCGTAACAGTTATAGCCCCTGTGTAGTCCACTCCTGTTATATGGAAGGGCCGACTTACGTTCACCCTATCCTTCGGTAGGGCTGGTGGTCCTGGGTAGTTATAAGGTCGCTGCTCATACCTCCTACAAATGATGCAGTTTTTGAAATATTTTTTAATAACCTGTCTACCCTTAGGAATCCAGTACCTTTCCCGAATTTGGGCTAAGGTCTGCGGTACACCTCCATGGAGAGTGGAATCATGGGCTTCTTTTATAATAAGTTGTATAAAGCATCCGCTCTTGGGTAATAAAATGGGATGTTTGGTTTGGATGGGCAAGTCAGCCTTTACCAGTCAGCCTCGACATCTTATCAGACCCTTTCCGTCTAAGAACAAGCCTAAATTCTTCATCAGCTTATTCCCTTTTCCAGTGTCTTAGCCTAAAAGTTTATATATTTCCCCGTAAGAATTTCTTTGTACTCTTTTCAGCCAGCATTCTAGGGGATCTAACTTCTGAAACTCCACTTTCTTATTAAAACATTCAACAATCAATTTAGTAGTATTTATAAGTTGTCTTACTGATGAGAATCGGCTGATGGCAATTACTTCTGGCTCAGGTACTACAGGATCCAAGTTCACTATACTAACCTCAGCAATACTGTACTGTTTCTGCTCAGGCCAATCCTTAGTGAATAACCATTTAGGACCTTTAAACCACAATTTATCTTTGATCAGCTCTTTAATAGTCTTCACTCTATGGGATACTTGTAATAGACATTTGAGCGAGGAATATCTTTTGAGCCTACGAGAAAGATTTTATGGGGCTCAGGCTGCCAGCAACAATTCTGTTATAAACACAGGGGAAGGAATTTTACTGTCTTCCTTCCCTATCCAGTAAACACAAATCTCATTGTCAGTCCATATGTAAATATCCTCAAACTGAGTATCAAGAGTAGTGGTTATATACCTGGCCAATTTGGTTCCTACTTCTATGGAAGCCAATTCCATTTGAGGTAGGGTTCTTCCTTTAATTGGCGCAACTCTGGCTTTGGACATAATAATCTTACTATCCTCTCCTGTTGCGCAATAAGCTACTGCTCCATAGGCCCTTTGAGAAGCATCACAAAATATGTGTAAGTGCGACTTCTCTTTACTGTTTATTTCCCTGGGAATACATATGCTTGATGTAGTTTCAAACTCCTTTCTAATGTGTTCCCATTGTTCCACATATGTCTCACCCAATTCAGTGTCCCAGTCTAACTTTTCTCGCCAAGCCTCGTGTACTAAACATTTGCCCCTAATAACTATAGGACTGACTAATCCTAATGGGTCAAATAGCTTGGAAACCTGACTTAACGAGGACCTCTTGGTGAGAGTGACATCAGAGAACTTAATTGGTTTCAAACTTATTACATCAGCTGTTCTATCCCAGTTAAGACCTAACACATTTTGAATTTTGGGAATGTCAAAATCTGGATAGTCCTCTTGTATTTTATTCCTCAAAAGCGGTGCATTTGTATTCCAGCTCTGTAACGGCAAATTTGCCTTCCCACATTCGGAATTGGCTACTTCATTTGCCTTCAAAGCTTCCGACTCTGTATCAGCAACACCTTGCAAATTATCCATGCAAAAAACCTTCCCCATTTCTGGGCATCTGGCATTTTCAAAATGATGCTTTAAAGTGTTGCAAAGTAGGAAAGGACTAGCACAAGAGCCAAGGAGCACCGATTGGAAACAATAAGTTTTCAATGGACTATCCTCATTTTGAGGATCATGAGGTCAGAGGAATTTTGTAAATTTCCTATCCTCCTCTCTCAGTCCTATTCTGAGATAAGCCTTACTAATGTCTGCTGTGTAAGCATAAGGTTTCTCTCTATATCTTAATAACATATTCCCTAACTTCTCTGTTAGTATAGGTCCAGAGTATAGGCAATCGTTCAAGCTAGCTGATCCCTTGGACACTTTACTACTACAATTAAATACTATCCTTATGGGAGTAGTTACTGAATTTTTGCTTACAGCATGAAGTGGTAAGTAATGTCCTTCTTTGTGGTTAACAGGGAATTCTGCCTCTTCCATAAATTTATTCTTCAATTGATCCTTTATAATATCATCATATATGGTTAGATGTTCTGGTTTATCTCTCTACTTCCTTAGAAGAGAATTTAACTGAGCCTTAGCTGCTTGGTAATTTGTTGGTAACTCAGAATGGTTTAGTTTTCATGGTAATCCTACCCAATACTGTCCATCCTTAAATTCCACAGACTGATTATACAAATCCATGGTTATTTTATCTTCAGGGGTTGGTTCCTCAGAGTGTATTCCTACACTGTCTAGGTCCCACAATTTGTGTACAAGTTCAATATTTTCATCCAGCAAGTCATTTATCTGAGTAGGTTCTAATTCTGCACCTATTCTAGCTACCATCAATGACTGTGTGGGGGTAACAAAGACTGAGTCTACTAGTTTGGTCTCTCCTTTAATTTGTTCTGGGAAAGGCACTGACCCATAATAAGGTTACCTCCTGGACTCTTGAACAACTGTACCTTATTCTTCTTGAAAGTCCTATGTAGGAATCTTCCCCAATAATCAGAACCAATTTTCATTTTTATGGGACCCACAGTATCTGATTCCACATTCTGTTTAGCCAACTTTATCCCTGAGCTTTGCAGATGATCGGAGGTTTCCTTCAATCCCTTTATGTATATACTTCTCTCCATATTATCAAGCACAGCTGCTGTTATACGGCATTTATATCTGCCTAACTGTATTACAGGTCTAACTAAATCAATAGACTGAGCTTTCTTCGTTGTTGAGAATCCTGTAATGGCTAGATTTACCTTGCCAATAATAGGTAACTTTAATTTCTTCACAATGTCTGCAGAAATGAAGGTTTTCTGAGCACCCGTATCAAACAGGGTACATACTAACATGTTTCTATTCTCCAACAATACCTTCACATTTGCTATTGGTACTGCAGCTGGCATTACTAATGAAGCATTCCCTTTTGCAATTGTCATATTGACGCTTGCAGGTTTAGGAACCTCAGTTTCCATCCTAAGGCATAAAGCACTATGATGATGATCTTTTTTGCATTTAAAACAAAGATTTAATTTAGTCATACAGTCAGCGGAAGTATGTTCGGAGTTCATACAAATTATACAACACCCCAGTTCCTGAAGCTTTCCAACTCTAGAAGCATAATCAGGATAATGTTGACAAAATGCACTGGAATGTTGCTCACCACAAAATACACAAACTTTCCTGTCCTTTACCATGGAAGGTTTTACTTCCTTAATATCCTCAGCATGTCTATTCCTTGTCTTTAATACTTTGTCCTCAGCCTTTAAGGAGCCAAGGAAAGTACCTATCTCTACTTTAGGCACATACTTAGTCTTCTCTGACCTAGGTTTCCCAACCAGTTGGTTAGAGGGTTTTTTCTTTATTTCAGTCTTCTGTTTGACCTCAGTAGGTTTTACTGTTCCTTGCAAATGTTTACAGAGTTGCATCAAGCCTTCTTCAATTTCTTCGCAGGAGAAATTATCCTTTTGGTACCTACCATACAAAGCATCCTGGGTTTTTGGTAGAAGCTTTAAGGACACAGTTCTTGAAAGCACCCAATCTGATGTCTTAATATCTTCGTAAGTACCTAAGGGCTTTAAATTACAACTTATTGCAATTCTAGGTATGGGTAATTCAATTAGAGCCTTCATTAATTGAGTAACAACTTGCTCCCTGTCTTCGTAGTTTTGTCTAAGGATGGTCAAGGCCACCTCATAATTATTTTCTTCTACTGGTAATTCTTTTATCAGATGATATGGCGTTCCTTTGACCTGTCCTAACAGATATGTAAGAGTACTGACTTAAGGGAGGTCTGTTCTATCGTGTACTAAGTATTTGAACTGGTCCCAGAAGGATTTCCAGTTCTGCTCCCCATCAAACTCCGGAAGCGTTATTTGTGGTAACAGAGCTCTACTCTGCTGTTCCACAACTTGTGTTTCCGCGGCAGTCTCAGCTAATTTTCACTCTACAGTTAAGTATTCTTCTAATTTACTTTCAAACTTCGTAGTTTCTGACTCCAAGAGTTCCTTATCATCAGCCTTTACTATAGCCACTTCTAAAGTTATATAACTTTCTTCATACTTGTTCCATCGGTCTTTCAGGATATTTAGGAGACTATTGAATATCTCCCTGGACAGAGGTATTTCGTCCAACGACTGTTTACAATCATTTATGGCTCTAGTTACCCATCCTGCCTTACTACTAGAAGATCTTTGCAATACAGAAACAGACATGTTGACTGGTTTCTAATTTAATAATTTTACAATGAGTTTCAACCACAATTTTACCCCAGCTAAGTAATTCTCTGATTATTTCAAATTTTGAAGAGGGTAGGGATTAGATCCTCTTTGTGCAAACTATCCCCCTGGGTTATTAAACCTCTAAGGTTGTGTTTATCCCCTCTCTCAAATTCCAAATATTTAATACAGCTCAGCTAATTATTCATTTAATTTTGAGGAGTGTAGGGATTTGGTCTATAATTTCAATCTATCCCCCAGGGTTATTAAACCTACAGGGTTATATTTCATCCCCACACCCAATTGCCAAAACATCCATTTTCCCCAAACTCGGTATGTACGTATTCCCACATCATCCACTGCAAACGAACGTGGTAGTAGCTATACCCATTAAAAGCAACTGTCACGGGGTTTTTATAATATCACGGTGTTTTTTAAATAAATGCTTAAATATTATTTGATTGATAATAATATTCAATAATATTGAAGAGCAGAGACAATGATTGTCTTGCTACATCAAGCAACGATTACTTTACGCTGGCTTGTGCACGATTCTCTAAGAACGAGAATTTATAAACTTTCTCAACAGTACACAGCAGAGACTAATTACTCACAATTGCTGAATTACTGTACTGTTAGCCTCTGGAGAAAGTTATTTCACCCCTGACAATAAATAACTAATACTAACATCAGGTTCTTGCTGATGCTTTAACTCCTAGGTGGCACAACGGATTTTAAGTTAATACAGCAAGACTGGTCTAAGTACCAGTTATGAATAGTAAAACGTGCATGCAAGCTAGGAGCTATGTGGGAAATAAGCTTAATTATGGAGAAATGAAACAAGAGTTTACTTTACATTAAGCTCAAGAAAAAGAACTGTTAAATTTATTGATTACAAAAAAATAAATTTAACGTTACATTTCAAATCAAATCAATGAGACGCACTCACTCACTCACACAAAAGCAAAATTCTTACGCCTAGGAAAAACACCTTAATTAAATTCTTAAACCTAGGATAATACAAAAATGAAATACTGGTCGATGAATGCTGTGTATCACCCAAATCTAGGATGGGAGTCTGGGGGCTGTGTCAAGCGGAGTCTGGGTACTAGCTGACCTCCATCTACTCTCACTTCTGGAGCACAGGACCTCTCTCCGTCACAGCAAACACTCGACTGAGTAAGTCGTGGGAACAAAAGGGGAAGCAGTAGGCCGCATTTTCTAACGGTCAGAGGCAAGCAGGGGCGAACAATAAAGAAACAATTGTATCGCTCAGTAGAGCACTTAGTGACGTGCATTAAATCGGTCACTTTTGAAAGTGACAAATGTTTTGAAAAGTATACTCCGAAATGGAGAGAGAAACGGTTAACTGAGCGATACACAGTGAGTTTTCCACTAATAGTTCGTGGCTTCTCACAAAAGGGAAATGTCGCGAATTGATTCGTGACATTACGCCCCTACAAAATTAAATTTTTTCCTTATGGGAAAAAATTTGTGGATATATATATATATATATGTACACATCCTAAGTCATTCACACAAGATTCACACTGTGGTGTGTGTGCTATCCTGCTACAGGAGAAAGTCGCAGTCGCCAGTGAGCGAAAAAACCTCGTATTTACGTTAATAGAAGCAAGCTTGAGGGAAAAACTCCGTGACGACGGTGAAAATCCTGTACTCAGGTCAAACTTAGCGAAAAGTCGCTACATTTACACTGACAACTAATTGTTGTGTAGTGTGATGTATGTAATACACGGTGTAGGTGTGACAGTTGTAGTGTAACTGTACCTATGTGTAAAATGACATAGTAAATAATAACATGGCGACGACGAAGGCAGAGGAGAAGGGGCGGCAGCGTGCGGCAGACGATCAGCTGGCCTGCACAGCAAAACTGCTACGCCCATTGCTGTACCTGCAAAATTAATTGAGGTGGAGCATCAAAAGTGTCAATGAGACAAAATTCTTATTACGTTACAATTACTCTCTCTCTGCCTAGCAATCAGTACATGCTACGAAAAGTACACTCGAGGTCGCCATTAATTTTAGCACACGATTAGTGTCGGCAAGTTGAGAATCCTTGTGCAAACTCGGGTCTTCCATAGCCTCAAACCGCACACGGGTCCTCAACCTGTGCCTTAACCTACATTTCTTATATTAATATCGGGAAGCTGAGAATCCTTGTGCAAACTCGGGTCTTCCATAGCCTCAAGTCGCCTCTGTGGAGTTCTCACTTCCCCCTTAACCTACAGTACTTATATTAGTATCGGGGAGCTGAGAATCCTTGTGCAAACTTGGGTCTTCCATAGCCTCAAGTCGCCTCTGCGGAGTTCTCACTTCCCCCTTAACCTACAGTACTTATATTAGTATCGGGGAGCTGAGGATCCTTGTGCAAACTTGGGTCTTCCATAGCCTCAAGTCGCCTCTCAACTTCCCCCTTAACTTACGGTACATAATATGTATGTACAGGCCCTGGACATAATGTGTCCTGTAGGGCCAATGGGCGAGACGTCAGGTCTGCACCCACTTCACCACTACCCTGTCTCTCAACTGACTCAGAGATTACAGGTGTGGTTACGAACGGCACAGGAAGGGCATGTCCCTGATTAGTGGTGTTAGTTTGGCACACACTGCAGGAACGGACAAAACTATCTATGTCCTGTCCCATCCCTGGCCAAAAAAAGTCAGCTCGGATACGGCCCTGGGTCTTCCTTTTGCCCATGTGACCTCCTGAGGCTGAACAATGACCCCATTCTAACACTGCTTGGCGGTACTTGGCGGGGACGACAAACTGCAGTCGAACCTCGCCCTCGGGTGTTCGTGACTCACGGTAGAGCCGTCCTTGCTTACGAAGGAACTTGGCTCGATCTCCCCATGAATACTTAATCACGAGACCCTTTTGTTTGTTCCGCACGGTAGCAAGTGTTGGGTCAGAATGTTGTTCTCGTACAACAGGTTGACTACACATCAGATCTTGCGGCGATTCAATGATCACTGGGGTGACACAGTCTGGAGCCTCAGTCATGGCTCGTGTTACCGCAGCAGCCGAAGTCTGAGTAGCGTCATCATCGGAGCAACTATCCTTGACTCCATTAATATTTCCAATGATGAGGTCAAATAGAGGCTCTGGCATGACAACTGCAAGTGTCGTACCAGTATAAAATGGAGATGCCACCTGGATACATCCCTCAGGGAACAATCTCACTGATCCATCAATAAGGCTTGCATGGATCTGTCGACCTGTATACTGCTCAGGCCGAACTAAACTCTGCTTAACAGAGCAACCTGAGGAACCATTGTCCCTCAGGACATTTACAGAAACACCTCCCACAGACCCTGGCTGAACAAGAAAGGCAGTGTTGCTGGTGGAAGGGTCTGAGGAGGTAGCAGCCAGTCATTCATGAGACTGCGGAACAACCGATGCAGCAAACGTGGCGCCCTGGGAACTAGGTGTCTGAGGAGAGTTCATGGTCGGAGGGGGACTTGTGAACTGTTGGGAAGTACCTGTACTGGTAGAGATGGCACCACCGGGTACTTGTGGAATGAAGGCTGCAGTTGCCTCCTGCCTCTGATACACTAATTGACCTGACTGAGGGTTACGTGGCTTGTCCTTGTATTGCTGCTGCTGCTGCTGCTTGGGGAACTGCTGCTGGTTGAAGTGCTTGTTGTACCGCTTCCAAGCAGGCTGTTGTGTATTTTGCCACTGGTCCTTCTGCGGTTTGCTTAGACCTTGGCCATTACTCTGAGAACGGCCTTGGTGTTGGGATTCAGTCTGAGACGGTTTCCCAGATTTGGCAGTATCTTTTCTGTTCCAGGTGTTTTGCTTACGAGTTTGATACCCGTATGCAGTAAAGAATGCGTCAGCCTTCTCTGCCATTTGGCTGGCATCTTTCACCTGGCAGATCTTAAACTGTGCTATGAGCTCAGCAGGCCACGACCTCTCTAGCTGTGTACGCAGCATAAGGTCAATTATCCCCTCATGCGTGGAAGGAGTTTCATCTTTCTCCATCCACTCATTTAAGTAAGCTGTGAGACGATCAAGGAACTGAACAGCTGTCTCCTTGTCTTGGAGATGAGCTCGCATGAACTGAACTTTGGCGTCGTCTACTGTGAGACCATACGCCTTAATGAGTGCAGCTTTCATCATCTCATATGTGAGATTGTCTCCACGAATTCTGTGGAGAATATCGAGGGCAGGGCCCTCAAATAGGCTAAGAAACTGAAGCCGCTTAGCTGCCTCATCCAGTTGATACATGTCTGCCATGTCCTCAAAACGAGCTATGTACAGCTCGATTCGCTCGCTTTCCTTGTATGAAGAAAGCTTGATGCGTGGGGTCGCCAGGACGTGTGCAGGGGAAACGCTCGTGGAGCTTGGACCAACTGCAGCAGACGTGTCTGAAGCCAAGGAATCTCGCTTGAGCTTCAGCACTTCAAGTTCATGTTTTTCGCGTGCCTCACGTTCGGCACGTTCGTGCTCTCGTTCTCTCTCACGTTCTTGTAACTCGTATTGACGTTCTCTCTCTCGTTCCTCACGCTGTTCTCGCTCATGTTCTAAGTCAAGTTCGCACTGTTTCTGCTCGTGTTCGCGCTGTTCTCGCTCGTATTCGCGCTGTTCTCGCTCGTGCTCGCGCTGTTCTCGCTCGTGTTCGCGCTGTTCTCGCTCGTATTCGCGCTGAATTCTACGCTCTTCACGAGCATCTTTCTCACGTTCTTGCTCGTAATTGAACCGTGAGAGAACGTAACTCTGTATTTTCTCTGGGTCTGTGAGACCCATATCTTTGGCTTCCTGTACATAAGCACTGGCTGCCATGATGCTAGCTCAATTTACTAAGTAACCGAAAATGAGTACTGACTGCTTAGCGACGAATACTAATAAACACAAGTAAAGAATACAGACACAAGCTAGTGGTGACCAGTCTTATCTAGTTAACTGGCAAAGATTAAAGCAAAAATGCGAATAACTAAGAACTCTCAATAATTAACACAATGGGTACGGCGGCTACCCAGGAGTGAATAAAATCGTCTGGCGTTACCAAGAATAAACTAGAGTTAAGTACTCTATTGATTAATAAAGCAAAAATTCACTTGCTAAATCAACGGTAACCACCAGTAAACTTGTGCCTATAAACTTTAATGATAAATTCCTAAATATGAACGAGTGAGCACTATCTTGTGAATAGCTTTAGAGCTAGGAGTTAATATCCTGGAATGAGGTCGCCAATTGTCACAGGGTTTTTATAATATCACGGTGTTTTTTAAATAAATGCTTAAATATTATTTGATTGATAATAATATTCAATAATATTGAAGAGCAGAGACAATGATTGTCTTGCTACATCAAGCAACGATTACTTTACGCTGGCTTGTGCACGATTCTCTAAGAACGAGAATTTATAAACTTTCTCAACAGTACACAGCAGAGACTAATTACTCACAATTGCTGAATTACTGTACTGTTAGCCTCTGGAGAAAGTTATTTCACCCCTGACAATAAATAACTAATACTAACATCAGGTTCTTGCTGATGCTTTAACTCCTAGGTGGCACAACGGATTTTAAGTTAATACAGCAAGACTGGTCTAAGTACCAGTTATGAATAGTAAAACGTGCATGCAAGCTAGGAGCTATGTGGGAAATAAGCTTAATTATGGAGAAATGAAACAAGAGTTTACTTTACATTAAGCTCAAGAAAAAGAACTGTTAAATTTATTGATTACAAAAAAATAAATTTAACGTTACATTTCAAATCAAATCAATGAGACGCACTCACTCACTCACACAAAAGCTAAATTCTTACGCCTAGGAAAAACACCTTAATTAAATTCTTAAACCTAGGATAATACAAAAATGAAATACTGGTCGATGAATGCTGTGTATCACCCAAATCTAGGATGGGAGTCTGGGGGCTGTGTCAAGCAGAGTCTGGGTACTAGCTGACCTCCCTCTACTCTCACTTCTGGAGCACAGGACCTCTCTCCGTCACAGCAAACACTCGACTGAGTAAGTCGTGGGAACAAAAGGGGAAGCAGTAGGCCGCATTTTCTAACGGTCAGAGGCAAGCAGGGGCGAACAATAAAGAAACAATTGTATCGCTCAGTAGAGCACTTAGTGACATGCATTAAATCGGTCACTTTTGAAAGTGACGAATGTTTTGAATAGTATACTCCGAAATGGAGAGAGAAATGGTTAACTGAGCGATACACAGTGAGTTTTCCACTAATAGTTCGTGGCTTCTCACAAAAGGGAAATGTCGCGAATTGATTCGTGACAGCAACCTTAAACACATTCAGCGCTCCGGCAGACATCGGCTCTCCTCACTCGATCGGGGCACCAAAATGTGAAAAATATTTAATGTATACTAGTCGGTATCCCTGTCGGGGCACCACTATGTAAGAAATTTCTTGTATTTCCTAGTAAACAACTCGTAGGTCGTTACTCTTCCCTAAGGTTGTCCTTAAGTAAATTCAAACAAGTCCATAGGGTTAGGTGAACCGTAACTTAACCTTAACTCACCTACAATAACTATTTCTCTTCTATCTCTTAGCTAATCTCCCTTTGAATTGGCCAGTTCGTAAAGGTTACTTAGTGAAGAGGGAGTGTCGGACAACTGATGACGATGGGGCTGCATTGTGTAACTCATTGAGCAATCAAGCGTCCTTAAGATGCTTATACTACTTGAACCTTGTCTAGGAGCAGAGTCCGTGAACGTGGCAGGCCCCAGTTCCTCACGGAATTGTGGGTTGCCAACTATTAATCAATTACAATGCTAAATAGTTAGATTACATCATGATATATACAGGGTGAATCTAACAAATTAATCTTAGTTTTAACTAAAGTTAAACCAAAAATTCCCTTTAACTATGTGAATATCTTAATTCCACATCTGCTTTACACAAAAACCGTTTCATTCTCGTCACGTCATCTAATGTGCAGACGCAGTTTAGGTCAGTGGAAAATTCCATATAATTACGTGTATTAACAATATAGTAGTTATCCACGAGGGATAAACGTAGTAGCATTTAATTTATCAATAATAAGAATTATTAAAGAGAACGTAATTTCTGGGTTATAAAAACCGCTTGAACAATTGACAACAGTCTCTAGTTTTCCTCTGCTTTTAACCAGGGATGACTCATACAAAATGTAGAGAGTGCAACCACTCTGGGGGGAAATATTTCCCACAGGACTACTTCCACCATTGTCTCCTGATGGAGGTGCGGTCCTAACTTCAAGAGAAAGGCCTTCCTGGCAAAATCCTCTAGCTCCTGGACAATGCTCCGGGCCGCCCACATTCACTCAAGAGTCTGTGTAAGGATGTGGAGGTTGTGTTTTTGCAGCCCAACACAACCTCCCTGATAAAACATCTTGACCATGGTTTTATAGCTGCCTTCAAGGCCTATTACACCCGGAGGTCAATGCAGAGGCTCTGTGCATCTTTGGATGCGAACCCCGACCTGAGCGTCATGGTGTATTGGGAGGGGTTCACCATCGCTGACTGTCTCGCGGTGGTAGCAAGAGAGTCTGAAGGATGTGTGCCCTAAGACAGTTGTTGGCTGTTGGAGGGCTTTTTGGCTGGAGAGAGTCCGAGATTTTGCGGGATTTGCTCCTCAGGAGCAGGTGAACCAGGCCGTGAGGAAGACATTGGAGTTGGCAAGGCTTGTAGGTGGTGAAGGGTTTGAGGATATGGAGGAGGGTGAGGTGAGGGAACTGATGGGAGAACATGATGTGACCCTCACGGACAAAGAATTAGTGGAGCTTGTGTGGTCAGTGAGTCAGAAGGAGGATGCAGAGGAGAATCCTGATGACGCCCTGTAGCAGCAAGGCCTCACCCTTGAAATGCTGGGGGAGATGATGAAAGTGATCACACAACTGAAGCAACTTTCCTGTGATTGACTCTTCCATGGTGAGGGCACTGAAGGTGATGAGTGGCATAGATCAGACCGTAGTGCCCTACAAAACACTGTTTGACGAGATGAGGTGGAAATGGTCTCATTTGCCTGTCACAGTGTTCTACTCAAAGACTCCGTGATCTCTTGTTGCTGCTGCTGTCTAGCACTCATCTTCCTCCACCACACCTGAGGCTGAGAAGCCTGTATCTGTGCCTGAACCTCAACCTCTGTCTGACCCTGAACCTGTTCACTCTGACTCTGATGGTGCATCATCCTCTCCATCTGCCTCTGAGGACTATATCGACAATCCACCATCACTCCGCTATGACGCTAGCAGTGGATATGACGTGGAGTCTGTGCACATGTAGACTCCTTATGTCATGCAGTTACACTCCACATCATCTCATCCAGTCATCCGTCATTGGTAACTGCATGGCTAATCACCTTCAGTGTCATCAATGTCATATTCATCATCATCATCATCATCACAAGTGGTCAGAGTTCATCCGCCAAAACTTCAGGGACAGTGGTGAGTTGCAGAATTGAATGGGTATGGTTGCAAGATGTTGGGGTATATATGTAGCTGATGATTTGCCCACACTCACTTGGACATGCACAAGACGCACTCACTTGCGGGAGTCTGTAGAAGTCACCAGATACATATTGACCCTAACTTAGTACAGCCATGCCCAATCAAAACTTATTTATTAAACATTTTTACACAGTTGGTCTGTTACTATTTGTGATATTTTATGCTGCTTTCAGGTCCCAGATATGGTATATTAGGTACAGTATGTGCACATTTGCTCATAAGGAGTATTTGCGGCTATGTAGACGTTTCCCAGGGGGGAAGATGGGCGACAAACTCATGGAAATTCCACTTTCGCAGGGGTCTGTGTCCTCAAACCCCGCAAATGTGCAGAGCATGGTGTGTGTGTGTGTGTGTGTGTGTGTGTATATATATAATTTATATATATATATATATATATATATATATATATATATATATATATAATCATTATCAGCCATTTGAGTGTCCACTGCAAGACCGGCCTATCACGATGAAAGTGGGGACGATACAGCCTATGTATCTCAACACCTTAGGCTGCCTGGTAGAGATTGTATGTAGGGTGAAGAAGTGCTTGTAAGTGTGACTGTAGTGTTGGAGTAGCTTTGGATGTGTGTGCAGTTTGTGAACTAAGTGTAATTGGCCCACACAAGCCGGGTGGGTGCAAGCATACTTTATAGTAAGTGACACTGGTTCAACCACCGTACCCCTTATGTCCACCAAAGCAGTACATGGCCTGAAGAACTCCCCCAAACTTTGTTACCTTGGCGGGGTGTAAACTCTCGTTCTCCCACGTACAAAAATGCACACTCTACTGCTGAGGCTCCATATGTGTATTATATATATATATATATATATATATATATATATATATATATATATATATAATTATACATACAGTAATCCCTCGAAATATCCAATGTAACAGAGCCAAAGGCATGTCCGGAAACTGGGTTTGTCTGGAAATTGAGAAATTGCCTCCTGAACAGGTACTTATGGACCCTAACCCAGCCTAGCTCAGAAAATCACCTACATAACTCCCTACTGGACATGCATAGCACCTATTTAAGACCCTGTTCACACAAATATGGGACCGAAAGCATGAAATAAATGAAAAGGAATCAGAGAATGAGGATTTAGAGGTGAGTATGGAACATATTTAGCAGTATCCATGATACTGACACCACGTCTGTGGCCGTCGTAAAGAATAACACGCCTCCTTTCAGACTCTGACAGTACAAAGGTGCACCTGAAGCACGTACAGTAATCCAGTGTTGCACTACATTTAATCCTTTGCACTCTGAATTCTAATTTCTTAACACTGCGTATTCCTTTCTTACTTGCTCTACACTTTAAAATCACCAGTGTACAGTAGCACTCTGCACTCTGAATTCTATTTTCTTTATCACTGCACAGCACTGTAAATTCCTTTGTGGTCTAGTAGCGAGTTTTTGCTGTTTATTCAATGTCAGAGTCCGAGAGCAGGTGTTGCAGGCGGCCAAGGGGCTCATCGCCGGGACGTGGTGATGGACTACCCGCTGCAAACGACTCCGAAGATAGATGCAAACTCACGTACTGTGGCAACTATGCTGTGGCCAATGTGCTGGGCTGTGGCTTGGAGGTGGAAGGCCTGTCTTGGGGAGGTATTGGTGTGGAGCTAGGGCTGGGCATGGCAGGGGTCACGGGCCTGAAGAAACTGTCAATGGTTAATTGATGTAAGGAACGTTGATTCTGGCGAGTGATGATATGCTGCCTAAAAGTATGCACTTCCTCCACCACTCCCAGGGGTCCCACCTCCCGGTTGCAATCCGGGTGTTCAAGATAGTCCAGAATGAACTTCACATGTGTCACTAGTCGGTGCGATTTTCTATTTAAATAAACTCATGACATTGAACTTGGTGGGAAACCGCGAATTCTAGTGGAATCCCAGTATGTATCACTCAGTCAACCGCCACATATTCACCCGATCGGGAGTGTTTTCAGAACCATTTTTCACTGTTTCATAAGTGATCGTCTTAGTGCGCGACATTAGCACCTCTGCCGAGTGATTTATTGTGAGTGTGTATCGCTCACACTAAATTCGTTAAGCCGTTACCAAGTGCGGCCCGCTCTCACCTCTCTCTCTCACAATTTGAACTCAGTTAGGATTGAAGCGCCGTGAGACCAGGTCGTTCTTCAGCGGGTTCCTGAAGTCTCCACCTAGTGTGAGCCAGTAAGAGGTTCAGCGAGTGTGGCAGTGTCCTTCCTCAGCAACGACGCCCAGTCCATTCTGCTTAGCCTACTTTTCTGACCAGTATTTTCTTTTCATTTTCCTAGGTTTAAGAGCTTAGCTTTTGCGTGAGCAAGTGAGTGCAATCTCCTTATTTTGAATTCATTTTGGAACATGTAATGTAAATTTATCTCATTGTAATCAATAAATTTACAGTTCTTTTCTCTTGAGCTTAATGTAACATAAACTCATGTTTTATTACTCCACATTCAGCTTATTTTAGTTATAGCTTCTAGTTTGCATAAACGCTTTGCATTATTCACAACTGGTACTTAGGCCAGTCCTTTTTATTAACTTAAATCCGTTGTGCCATCTAGGAGTTAATTGCACCAGCAAGAACCTGTTTATCATTAATAGCATTAGTTATTGACTGTCAGGGGTGGAGTCACTTTCTCCAGAGGCCAACAGTACTAATAAACAGCACGTGTGAGTAATTAGTCTCTGCTGTGTACTGTCGAGAAAGTTTATAAATTCTCCTCCTTAGAGAATCGGCAAAGTAAGCCGGCATAAAGTAATCATTGCTTGATTTTCACAAGTCAATTCTTTGTCCCTGTTCTGAAGTATTATTGACTATTATTCTTTAATATTGCATAATCCCAAAAACCCCGTGACATTTGGCGACCTTGCCAGGATATTAACTCCTAGCTCTAAAGCTATTCACGAGATAATACTCACTCACTCATACTTAGGTATTTATCATTAAAGTCTATAGGCACTATATTACTGGTGATTATTAATTCAGTTCTATTAATTTATGTAATAATATTCACAGTCAGTTGTTTGTTTAATTTTCTTTCTTTACCAGTTTAATTAGATAAAACTGGACACCACTAACCTGTGCCTATATTCCTTATTCTCGATTATTGGCATCTTTCTCTGCAAAATTGCAGTCAGTACTGAGTCTCTAGTTCACTTAGATTGAGTTACCATCATGACTACCAACGTCTATGTACAGCAAGCTAAAGATATGGGGCTTACTGACCCTGAGAAAATAAAGGACTATGTCCTCTCTCGGTTTACTTACGAGCAGCAATGCGAGAATGATGCTCGTGAAGAGCGTCGAATTCAGCGCGAGGAACGCGAGAGAGAACGTCAACACGAGCAAAAACAACGCAAACTCGAGTTAGAACAACGTGAGAGAGAACGTGAATACGAGCGTGAACAACAAGAACATGAACGTGCCGAGCGAGAAGCACGCAAAAAACATGAATTTGAAATGTTGAAGTTCAAGCGAGATTCCTTGGCTTCAGACACATCTGGTGTAGCTGGCCCAAGCTCCATGAGTGCTATCCCTGCACATATTATGGCGACCCCACACATCAAGCTTCCTCCATACAAGGAAGGCGAGTGAATCAAGCCATACATAGCTCATTTTGAAGACATGGCTCAACTTTACCAGCTGGATGATGCAGCTAAGCAGCTTCAGTTTCTTAGCTTGTTTGAGGGCCCTGCCCTCGATATTCTCCACAGAATTCGTGGACACAATTTCACGTATGAGATGATGAAGGCCGCACTCGTAAAAGCTTATGGTCTCACAGTTGATGACGCCAAGAGTCAGTTCATGAGGGCACGTTTACAGGAAAAAGAGACTGCCGTTCAGTTTCTTGACCGGCTTACTGCTTACTTAGATGAGTGGATGGAGAAAGATGAAACTCCTTCCATGCATGAGGGGATAATCGACCTTATGCTGCACATGCAGCTAGAAAAGTCGTGGTCTACTGAACTTATGGCTCAGCTTAAGATCTGCCAGGTAAGGGATGCCAGCCAAATGGTGAAGAAGGCTGATGCATTCTTCACTGCATACGGTTATCAAACTCGTAAGCAGCATACCTGGAACAGGAAACCTGATAAATCTGGGAAACCATCTCAGACTGAACCCCAGCAACAAGGCCGTTCTCAGAATAACGGCCAAGGTCCAAAACCGCAGAAGAAGGACCAGGGGCAAAACACTCAGAAACCTGAGTGGAAGCGGTACAACAAGTACTCTAACCAGCAGCAGTATCAGCCATGCAATCGACCGACGGGACAAACCTTTTCAACACCAGCCCCAGTGTATCGGAGGCAGGAGGCGAATGCAGCCCTCATGCCACAACAACCGTACAGTGGTGCCAACCCCACCAGTATGGGTACTTCCCCACAGTTCACTAGTCCCACGGCGACAGTGAACCCTCCTCCACAGATGGCCAATGCTATTTCCCCAGGCAGTGAGTACGACCCCTCAAGTATCTAATTCTCAAGGCACCATGTTTGCCGCATCATTAATTCAGCAGCCTAATCAGTGGCTAGCTGCTTCCTCCACAGGCCCTCCCACAGGTGACCGTGCCTTCCTTGTTCAGCCAGGGTTTGTGGAAGGTGTTTCTGTAAATGTCCTGAGAGATAATGGTTCCTCAGGTTGCTCTGTCAGGCAGAGTCTAGTTCGGCCTGAGCAGTACACAGGTCGACAGATCCAAGCTAACCTTATTGATGGATCAGAGAGATTGTTCCCTGAGGCACGTATCCAGGTGGCATCTCCATTTTACACTAGTACGACAGTTGCAGTTGTCATGCCAGAACCTTTATTTGACCTTATCATAGGCAATATTCCAGGTGCCAAGGATAGTTGCACCGAAGATGACGCTACTCAAACTTTGGCCGCAGAAACACGAGCCATAGCTGAGGCTTCAAATTGTGTCACCCCTGTGACCATTGAATTGCCGCAAGATCTGATGTGAAGCCAAGTTGTTGTTCAAGAACAACATCCTGACCTGACACTTGCTGCCGTGCAAAAGAAACAAAAGGGTAGGTTGATAAAGTATTCACAGGGAGGTCAAGCCAAGTTTCTTTGTAAACAAGGACGGCTGTACCGTGAATCACGAACACCCCAGGGCGAGGTTCAACTGCAGTTTGTCGTTCCCGCTAAGTACTGCCAAGCAGTGTTAGAATGGGGTCATTGTTCAGCCTTAGGACGTCACCTGGGCAAAAGGAAAACCCAGGGCCGTATCCGTGCTGACTTTTTCTGGCCAGGGATGGGACAAGAAATAGATGTTTTTTTGCATTCCTGCAATGTGTTTCCACGTACCACTATTCAGAGACATGTCCTTCCTGTGCCGTTTGAACCCACACCCATAATCTCTGAAGCAGTTGAGAGACAGGGCAGTGGTGAAGTGGGTGTAGACCTGACGTCTCGCCCATTGGCCCCACAGGACACAGTATGTCCACGTTCTGTACATATATATGTACCATAGGTTAAGGGGGAAGTTTGAGAACCCCGCAGAGACAGTCTGAGGCTGTGTATGAATTACCTTGTGGAACGTCTTGAGCTGTGGGCCTCTCAGAGGTTTCCCGGAGAATGCACATTACGAGTATCCACATGAGTGTTCACACCCACGGTGGGTGTTAAAATGTGATCTGCCTGAGATTGCGTAGGGATTCTCAGCTTCCTGTCATTAATCGTAAGTGTAGTCTTAGGTTAACCAGTAAACTGCCCATTCTAAGAGATTTGAGCAATTCAAGAACTGACACGTTTCCTGGTTAATAAGTTAGCTTAACCAGTAAACTACAAGGGTTCTGAGAGATTTGTAAATCCAAAGACTATGTTTCCTGGTTAATAATAACATAAATACTGATTGCTAGGCAGAGAGAGAGAGAGAAATGACAATTTTGATGCTCCACCTTGATTCCTTTCGCAGGTGCAGCTGGTGGGTGCAGCATTGCTGTGCAGAACAGCTGATCGTCCCTGACGTTTGCTGCTGCCTCTTCTCTTCTGACTCATTGTCATCATTTACTATTGATTTGCATTATGTAATTTTACATGTAGGTACAGTTACACCACAACTGTCACACCTACACCGTGTATTACATATATCACGCTACATAACAATTGGTTGTTAATGTAATTGTAGCAAACTTTTCACTCAGTTTGACTTGAGTACAGGATTTTTCACCGTCGTCATGGAGTTTTTTCCTCAAGCTTGCTTCTATTAACGTAAATGAGAGGTTTTTTCACTCACTGGCGACTGTGACTTTCTCCTGTAGCAGGATAGCACACACACGCCACAGTGTGAATCTTGTGTGACTGAGTAAGATTTATATGTATGTATATTGAAATTTTTCTTTTCCTGAGAAAAAAAAAAAATCATTTTGATGGGGCATAATGTCACGAGTCGGCGAGATTTTCTATTAAATAAACTCGTGACATTGAACTTCATGGGAAACCGCGAATTCTAGTGGAATCCCAGTATGTATCACTCAGTTAACCGCCACGTATTCACCCGATCGGGAGTGTTTTCAGAACCATTTTTCACTGTTTCATAAGTGATCGTCTTAGTGCGCGACATTAGCACCTCCGCTGAGTGATTTATTGTGAGTGTGTATCGCTCACACTAAATTCGTTAAGCCGTTATCAAGTGCGGCCCGCTCTCGCCTCTCTGTCTCACAATTTGAACTCAGTTAGGATTGAAGCGCCGTGAGACCAGGTCGTTCTTCAGCGGGTTCCTGAAGTCTCCACCTAGTGTGAGCCAGTAAGAGGTTCAGCGAGTGTGGCAGTGTCCTTCCTCAGCAACGACGCCCAGTCCATTCCGCTTAGCCCACTTTTCTGACCAGTATTTTCTTTTCGTTTTCCTATGGTTAAGAGTTTAGCTTTTGCGTGAGCAAGTGAGTGCAATCTCCTTATTTTGAATTCATTTTGGAACATGTAAATTTATCTCATTGTAATCAATAAATTTACAGTTCTTTTCTCTTGAGCTTAATGTAACATAAACTCATGTTTTATTACTCAACATTCAGCTTATTTTAGTTATAGCTCCTAGTTTGCATAAACGCTTTCCATTATTCACAACTGGTACTTAGGCCAGTCCTTTTTATTAACTTAAATCGGTTGTGCCATCTAGGAGTTAATTGCACCAGCAAGAACCTGTTTATCATTAATAGCATTAGTTATTGACTGTCAGGGGTGAAGTCACTTTCTCCAGAGGCCAACAGTACTAATAAACAGCACGTGTGAGTAATTAATCTCTGCTGTGTACTGTTGAGAAAGTTTATAAATTCTCGTCCTTAGAGAATTGGCGAAGTAAGTCAGCATAAAGTAATCATTGCTTGATTTTCACAAGTCAATTCTTTGTCCCTTTTTCTGAAGTATTATTGAATATTATTCTTTAGTATTGCATAATCCCAAAAACCCCGTGACAACATGTTACCGGAGTGCACTCAGGTTGGGGATGGCTGAAGTAGTGGTGCACTGAGAGAAGTCCTCATCATCCTCCCTGTCCTCATTGGAATTTTCAAACTGGGTATTTGTTTTTGCAACTGAAGATGCGATCTCAATATCAGACATGATCTGATACCCAGGACGGCCCTCGTTGTCATCCAACAACTCACGCACTTAGTCCACATCCACCTCATTGCCAGCCGCACAAAGACTCGCATGGAAGTCATTCACACCAAAACCTAGAAAGTTGTGCAACACATCAACTCAAAGAAGCAGACGAGACCAACCACTTTCCAGAGTCTTGCCAGAGACCTCTCCATGCACTGGCCCAGTTGTAGATGGCTGCCTTGAGGTTGTAGCAGCAAAGGTTTTCCACACTCCACTGGCCTTGCGTGTTCCATCCCTCCCTGCACTCGTCCTCGTCCTTCCTTGAGAACAACCATCACCTTGTCCAGGAACTTCTGATGATACAGCCTCTTCGTTTCCACGATCATTCCTTGGTCCATTGGTTGGATCAAAGCAGTCGTATTAGGTGGCAAAAACAAGCACTTAATGCAGCCATTTTCAGCCACCAACTCCTTGTGTAAAGGATGCACAGGTGCATTGTCCAAGAGATGGAGAGCCATTACCTGGTTGCCCGGGATTCCCAGTGCATTCATCTGACAATGGATGACCTTGACAAAGGGCTGGTGAAACCAGTCTTTGAAGATCTTAGCTGTGAACCAAGCCTTCACAGAATGATACCACATGACAGGAAGGACATCCATTACCCCACAAAGGCACCGAGGCTGCATTGCACGGCCAATAATAATGGGCTTGAGCTAGTGCATGCTCTTAGCACTGGTGCAACACAAAGCTGATATCCGCTGCTTGGAGGGCTTGCGGCCAGGTACACACTTCTCTGTCTCCTCTGCTAGAGTGTTTGTTGGCAGCGAGTGATAGAACAGACTTGTTTCATGAGTGTTTGTAGATTTGACCGAGAGTAAAGGGGGTATCACACAGCACCTGAAATCATGGTTTGCTGAAGAAATCGTGGTAACCGCCCATGAAACCGTGGTAGCTGCCAAGGATTTCGTCGGCAAAACTGGATTCGGTCCAAATCCATTCCTGCCTACAAAACCAGGTACAAAACACTTTCTCTGATAGCAGAGCGAGCTGAATGGAGAACTTGGAGGCTATACTGCGGTATTTTGTTTATTTTTTATAAGTTATAATTCCCTCCTGGAAGGCCTGTTACTTTCCATTATATATATTATTAATTATGAAACCTTAAATAACCTTTTATACCTTGCACAGGTGAAATAACAATGTCGATAATTCAGTGGTTTACATTGGGGAGCGGATACAGCATATCACGCTGGGTGAAAGAGTATTGTATGTATCTCACTAGCTGCAGATACGATGGCATCTGGGCAGATAGTATGGAAAAGGGCTGCTGAAATTGCCCTCATTGAAAAAATAAGGCCATTCCCTTGTCACAAGAAGGTGGCTGTGGAGCCGCCTTCTAGTGGTTTTGGCTGCTGCCGCTTCTTTCTTCTCAGATGCCACCACTACAAGAGCCAATGCAGCAATAACTCTCCCCTCAGTAAATTCAAGAAAAACCATGTTGCATCTAACGTGTAACTCGTGTGAGACTGTGAGACAGACTCTGGTATGCTTTATTTACATTTTTTCCAACCGTCAGCAGCGTTCAAAGAACGTGTATGATAGGGTTTGTACCTGGTTCCAGCAAACCAGGAATGCGTTCCATCGGCAAACCATGATTTCAGGGACAGTGTGATACCCCTTTAAGGCCCTCCCTGTAATCAAGCCCTTCACCTTCTGCTGAAACTCCTCTCTACTCTCTCCTTGTTGGAGCTCAGAGCTTCGCCATGGGCCTTACAGTTGGTAAGTCCATGCCGTAACTTGAAAACAACGAGCTAACCCTCGGATACCTTAAAGTCTGGGGTGCTGTGTAACCTTGCAAACTTCTTGGGAGCAGTCTTCAACTCCATACCATGCACCTGCACACTAGCAGCATGTTGTTGATGATACCAAATCAGCATGGAGCAGACAATCTCTGCAAACCTGAGAGGATACATAATCTTCCTCTGCACGTTGTGTATGGTCTTTGATGCGAAGTCAGCCATGTACTGGGTGAGTTTGTCCCGAGACTTCTTGATATCAAACAAAGTGGAGCAGGCCAGGTTCAATTCTCGTAGGATATGGTATGTTGACCATCCCGCATCCACCTTGTCCAATATCTCCCCCTTCTTCAGAGTCAAAACCACTCACCTCCTCTTCTCGGGCAGCGGGGCCATCGTCACACACACGAGTAAGGGGGAGCAGAGGAACAACAGGGCCTGCAGCAGGTAGGGCACCACAACAAAAGAAAGCACGTGGGAGGCCATGGTGATGAGCATGCACTCACAACAATGGGTAGGTGGGAAATGGGGAGGAGGCAGTGTCACATTGCTGGACGTCGGCGGAACTACATGGCAAAATATAGCTGTTCAGCGCCGTGCACCAAGTTCAAAATATGGTTGAAAAAGTCAGATTTTTTTTTTTTTTTTTTTTTTGCTTTTTTGCATTTTTTGGACATTTGAGGGTTCCGAAGGCCCGGACCCAAAATGTCCGGGAACTGGGTGTCCGGATATACAGTGTGTGGCTGTAGGTAGAAAGGTACATGTTACTAGTGCAAAGCACCTAAATACGGGGGGAGGCAGTAGCTTAGTCCGTAGAGAGGTGGCCTCCAGTCCCACCAGACCCAGGTTCAAATCCCTGATGGGACAGGGAACAGTTTAAGGATTTGAATTTAGTAAAAAGCAGACTTTACTTATCTACTACAAGACCCGCCGACATGTCGTAAAAATACCCTCGCTAATACCAATACACCAGTCCTGTATGAGACAGCGCTAGCATGTTTTCAGTATGGACGGTCGGTGTTAGCGCAGTGGTGAGTGACGTGTAGAGGTGTATGGTATGTAGGAGGACTGCTGGGCCTTGGGAGCAGGCTGTGAAGCCTTTGCCCAGAGTTGGACACATAAAAATACATACATACATATATATATATATATATATATATATATATATATATATATATATATATATATATATATATATATATACATACAGTATATATATATATATATATATATATATATATATATATATATATACATACAGTATATATATATATATATATATATATATATATATATATATATATATACAGTATATATATATATATATATATATATATATATATATATATATATATATATATATATATATAACTTTATTTCCAGTGGTTTTCGACACAATACCCGTAACCCCCTTGAATCATTAAAATTCTCAGTAAAAGACCAACAGTTCTACAATCCACTGACAAGGCCTCATCTCCCTCCCCAGAATACCACTGACTCACAGGGTGAACCTGAGATGAGATTAAGTCGGTCTTACTGAGTCTCCTGGTGATGGGGCCTTACCCCACTGACTTGAATTATATTGGCCTCAGAGATTCTAGTGTTAACAGTTGTGCCATTAACTTCTCTATGCACCTCTCTATCAATTTAAAAGGCTAAGTTTGGTGACTCCCTGCCTCACGCCATCTAGTTGCTGGATATTATTTCTTTATATATACTATATAATGGCTTTCTCTTGGACTCTCCTGGAGGACTGCTCAACCAGACCACTCCTAAGCAAGTTGTGGAATGGGAATAAACAACACTCCCTTCTTCCTGCACAAACACATCTGTCTACTGTTGATTCAAGTAACTGTACTGAGAACGACGAAATTAGCATTAAACGAAGGCGATAAACCTCAGACAACTAACTTCCAAAGACTTTCTCTAAACGGCATAATAAGGTCCTTATTATTCCTATTTATCACCTCCGATCTGCCTGAAGTACAGTACATTGTCAGTCCTTTCCATAGTGACAGACTGAAAGCTTAGAGCTTCTGATGACTTAATCATTAATTTTCTGCAGACACCCTACCCCCCAGAACCTAAACACAAAACTCCTTCTTCTGATTCCTAATAAAGAAGAGTCCACGAAAATCATGAAGCCAGGCTCGTCTTCCACTTCATCTTACAGAACACGGTGCCTAGTTTTGGTAACTACAGTACCCCTCAGTAGGATGAAAGTATGTAGGTTAGACGTGAAATCTGATTCAAGGACGCCAGTCAAAAGAAGCAAGAGTGGAAATGAATTAATTTATGGAAGCATGTGGTGTTGCGTTGGAAGACAAACGTACAAATGAAAAAGTGAAGGAGTGGTGCAGTGTTGATCTAGACGTACTGAATGGCATTAAGAGGCGCATCTTTTGATTATATAGCCGTGTAGAGAGAAAGATTTTAAAAGAATTACTAGGGCAGTGTATGTGAATTGCATGGGGAGAGGGGCGGAGAACGAGGATAATGTAGAGGGATTGAGTGAAGTGTATGAGTAAGCGTGATGTGCGTTAGACAGAGGGCGGCCTGATGGATAAGGACAGGGTGACATGGAGATCTTTTGTTTCTGGCACCCCTTACAGATTTACAGTGTGTGGTTACAGGTAGAAAGGTAAATGTTACTAGTGCAAAGCACATCAATATAGAAACACTAACAAGAGAATCTTATGAGAATACATGCCTAAGACTGAAGGCGTATGTAAGTTGTTGTTGTTGCTCAAAACCCAGTCAGTCTGATCAAGCAGACCCGTCAACAGCAGGTAAGCAATTGTCCCTATGGAGTTATCTCATTGATTCCGAACAGCACTGATGTTGTGTCTGTATTTTAGTGTGACAAGTACTGTGCAGTGCTCCATTAGGTGTGTTACATTGTGTGGCCCTATTGTAAAAGCAGGGCACATATCACTCGTGATCCCACCAAACCCATATCTAAGCAGGTAGTTGAAGGGGGCCGGGTGATGTCTCAGCCAGTCTAGATCAACTTGATAATATCTATCTAAGGATGCTTTCGATGACAGGATGTCAGAAGGGACCTTTAATAAAATGTTCTGACTCCGGTGCTTTATTACCCACCACATGGAGGTGGGATATTGTTGTAGAAGGCTTGATAATGTTTGTGTGGTGATTGTGTTTTTTGTGCCAACGTGTGCTGTCTCTCTGTCTAATAATAGTGTTGTGTATTGACACAATCTGAACAGAATTGTGTGCCTATCATATCACGGTAGTGTCTGACAGGAAGGACTTTCGTTTCAGATTGTAAGCGAGCTGTGGTTATGGTGCAGCCAGTGGTGATGCATAAGGCGTTGTTCTGGATGGTTTGCAAGGCGTTGTAGTGACTTAGATTGGATGAGATCCATTGCCGGAGAGGCATAGGATACCACTAATCTAATCTATTTTTTGTAGAAGACGGAGAGTGTTTGTTTTTGCTGCCGAAAGTATGGTCCTGTAGTTGGTCTCAATGCACTGAATCTGGGATACACCACCTCTTGATGTCTTGTGCTTGGTCCTTGAAGGTAGGTCAGGTGTTGTATGTCATTCCAAGGTTCTCAACAGAGAGTGTGTATGGCACACTTACATTGTCAAGTGTGATACGAGGGAAGTTCTTGTTGTTATGTTTACTGCTAGTGATAAGTATGCTGGTGAATTTGGCTGGGGTTAATTGTCAGTTTGTTGTTCTCGACCTGATTCTCAGTGTGCTGAGGTAGTCTTGCTGCAATGCGCAAGTTGCGTCTGCAGTGTAATCTGTGGTTCTTATACAGTAGTGTTGTCATATGCATATGAAACAGTGTTTGTGGGCAGGTGAGGTATGAGAATATTCGTGTAGGGGATGAAGAGTGTCGGTGAGAGAACCAACCCTGTGGAACTCCATTAATGAAATTTTGTGATCGTGATCACCTGCCCTGGAATACAGCATACTCTTGTTTTTGCCAAGCCAGTGTGGTGTTGTTCTCCTTGATTATGTTGTATATCTTCGTGATTAGTTTGCATTAGGGGATGGCGTAAAATTCGTTAAACTGTGCGGTGTGCCATTGCCTTGGAGTTGATACCGATAGATGCTTGTTAGGTAAGGTTAGAAATGTGTTTCTAGAAAGTAGTGCTCTAAATCCGTGTCATGAAGGAGCAAGAGGGACATCGGTGCGACTGCAAAGAATAAGGCGTTCAGTTATTTTAGATGTTAAGTAGTGTAGGTCCCTACTACGAAGGGTGTGTTGGGTCCTTGTTTGGTTTAAGTATAGTACTAATTGTTCTCTGTTTCCAAGTGGTAGGAATGCTGTTGTGTGCATATAAATAGGTGGTTATGTTTGTGAAGGCCTGGATTCCATATGGTCATAAGTGTTTCATGCGCAGACTGCTGATGCCATCCGAATCTATTATTGTCGAGTTCATTGTTTTCTTGTTGATGTTACAGGTCAGTCCTGGAGTGAAGGGGATTGCGTTCTGGTCGAGGGAAAAGGACTGTCTGTGTAGAGAGATTGGTTTTCACACGCAGTGAGTGTTGGTGTTAAGTGACTATGTTTGCATAGTATTTCACGAGTATGTTTGGTTGTTCTTTGTAGGAAGGGATGTGTTGAGTGTTGGAGGTGATGGCGGCGTGGTTTTTGGAGGTTCTAGTTTGTAGTTAATTGATACTGCTAAGTATTTTGTAGAACCAAGAGGGTCTTTGAAGTGACTGAGTGTTGTTACAAAGGCATTCCATTTTCCTATGTGTTAATTTTGTTGTTGGTTCCATTGTTTAACTGTCGGAGCCTTGTGTTGGTGGCTTGTTTGTGTGAGAGAGGGGAGTTGTGTTTAGGCGGGTTGCGTTGTCTTATAAGGCGGGCAATCTCCTGTGTAAAGGTGGTGTTGTAATGTGTTCTGTTGCCTCGAGGTTGTGATGTTTGTCTGGGGTGAGTATAATGCGTACGAAGATGACTGATGAAAATCAGTTTGATACATTACGTTAACCATGATACTTAAGTAATCATGCCATACAGTATAATGTATTCAAGGAGGCATAAGAGACTTCGTAACACTTCTTCCTTCGCGATTTACTTTACATACGGTTCATTAACGTTACCTTCTATGCAGTTCATTACATGTTTCATAATAGATATAGTTTGCATCGATATTGTACAAGAAGCTATCAAGATGTAATGAGCAGATTATTTGCCAATGGAGAAGTGTTACGAATTCCAACATAACTTTGAAAACGACACGTTGTTTGGCAATGATTGCACAAAGACACTTCATGACTCACTCTCAAGTTATGATCGTCTGGCGTTAGGTGTAATAAAATAAGAGACTTAATCCTGACCACAGGGCAACGGCATCACTTTCGACACCCACATTGCTGTACTCACTCAGCCGAACAAGTGCCACTGTCAAGCAAGTAAAATTATATATATATATATATATATATATATATATATATATATATATATATATATATATATATATATATATATATATATATATATATATATATATATATATAGACGGTGCTTAATTCGTTGTCTCCTGTTCCTTCATACCCGCCACTTTCTTAGATTCGTTGTTTTCTACACCTCGCTTTCTTGTTCACATTATAACACGTTAGGTCTAATCTGGTGAACATCACTAATCCTTCTCAGATCATATTATAGCCAAATGTAGTTCGTTTCCTGAATCAACTTGACTGGCAACCAAATAGACTTATTCTTATATCAAAACAAAAGAGTTGCGAATTCAGGCACTCATGTTCTATAAGTGGTAAGGTTTTCGTTAACTAAAAATAAATTGACTTCAGTATATCGTATCCATTCATCGTCTTTAAAGAACTGTCAGTATACACAATATTTACAGGAGCATGGAGTTAGAGTGGAGTTTTCCCCTGAGGACATTGCCGTCCGGTGCAACGGACAAAACGACTCGGGAAACACCAAGAAGGACGAGAGCAAAGATGGCCATGTTAATGGTGAGTTTAGCTATGTTTAAGGGAAAATAAGTATGTCTGTTTATCCATAATGTTATGTTTATGGACGTCAGGGAGAGAGAGGGGTGGTAGGTTAATATTTTTATGCTTACTTGGATATTGGCAAGACAATTGAAGGCAGATAGTGTGTAAGATTTGTGCAGATTTATAAGTAAAGGCACGGGAAAAAGAAAGGAAATGTCCAAATATAACATTTAATAGATTTTACAACCACCAAACCATATAACAACCAATCCATACGGCTACCAAACCATACAACTACTAAACCATACGACCACCAAACCACACGACCACCAAACCATACAACCACGAAACCATACAACCACCAAACCATACAACCACCAAACCATACAACCACCAATACATACAACCACCAGAAGCAGAACACTTTGTATGAACAATGTTTATATAAACAAATATTTGCTAAATGTTTGCAAGAGGATATTGCTAATTGGCGATATATAACATCTTCCGATATCAGGGCTACCAACGAGTGGTAGGTCGGACACTAATATTTCAGTGACCTTCGTTCTCTGGTCCCAAATGTTTCACTCATATTGTGCGCCAATACTTTTGTGACCCATAGTACGCCATGATGTTTTGTGCCAAACTTTTATACCCGTTAGTTCTAGATGGGCACGTAAATCTCTCAAACACTCCCTCTTATACTCCCAAGTCCTCCCAAATGCCACCAGCACCTCTCAGTTACCGTGAATCCACGAAAGAGGGAAGACATGTGTGCCTGCTAGCACCACAACATCACTGTATTGCGTAATGAGTGTATTAGAGGACAATGATATATGAAATATGTGAGGAATGAATAATGCAAATATCTCTACAGAGACATGGGGTGATATTGTTTCAATGTTATGTCCTTTTCAAGCATGACTAACTATTGAAAAAAAAATGTAATAAGAAACTGAAGGAGAGTTAGTGCCAACTTTAACTTACGGATGTGAGACTATGGTGTGGCATGAAAATGAAAAGTCAAGAGTAAGAGCAGTGGAGATAGGACTGCTGAGGAATGTATATGGAGTACAAAGGGTGGATAGGATACGAAATAATGTGATTCGTGAAAGATGTGGAGTGAGGAAGTAGGTGGACACCAGAATCGAAGAGAGTGTTCTGAGATGGTATGGCCATGCTGAGAGAATGGATAACAATAGAGTGGTGAAAAAGGTATATCTGGGCGAACTTGAAAGAGGAAGGAGGCGAGGTAGGCCAAGGAGAAGGTGGAGAGATATAATGAATGAGTGTGTGAGGAAGGGAGGTTTGGAAGTCGGTCAGGCTAGGGAACTGACAAGAGATCGAGCAGGCTGGATGAATGTTGTGAGAAGTGCATGATCAGGGATTTGGCACCTTTTTTTAACGTGACAGCTTTTGGACTAACTCAGTCGGATACTTTTATGTGAAGCTACAGAACGTGGTGAATGTTTTTGGCGTATCCGATAGAGCCAGGATTCCGGGGGCTTGAATGATGAGTGAATGCAAGCGTAGCCCATTGGATTGGGCAAATTTTGGCTGTCTGGACATTGCTACTCCTCACCCTGCCCTAGGGTGGGAAAGGAGGTCCGGATGATGATGATGATGATGATGATGATGATGATGATGATGATGTAATAAGAGAATGCATGGCATTAAGGTACTACGATCACTGATGGTAGGTGGTGACGACCATATTTCGCTCAGTCTACTTCTCTCTTCCCCTTCATCTCTCTCTGTGTACCCTCATGTCTTCCTACTACTCCCTCTCCTTCTTGTCACTCTTTCCACTTCTGGTGGTTCAACAGTTAATGATAATCTTACGATAGTGGTTTCCTGTAACCCAGGAATCAAAATTAGCAACGCTGGTGTTAACCATGTTACCAATTTACAGGGTGAAGTGGAGGCTGCAATGGTGCCTTTGTTAACTGAGTGGTGACGCAATGCGGCGTCGATTCAGGAACTAAACCTCCACATTATTCCCCACGTCTCGCTGTGGTGAGGCGCTGGCAGCCCCGTGGAAATATTGCATTACTGCACAGGACAACCCTGCAGGTTGCAGTTGACGACTCTACTCGGCCAGAACAGTCCAAGGCTCATCAACACATTCACTTGAACGACTTCCACATGAAAATAAGTTAAATCACTTGTAGTGATTCTATGACTGTTTGGCGTATTGACACAGTAATAGCGGATAAATAATGAAATTACATGATGCTACGTTAACCAACTTAAAACTTACCCAACGTGCTGCAATTGCCAGATAAATGTTAAAGATAGGAAGGTTCATGGCCAATGTTATTCCTTTTACGTTTTCGGAAGAAAAAATTATGGTGGGCAGTAACCACTGAATTCTTCCTTGAATAAGAAAGTAGGTTAGCCACGATCTTCGCCATAGTGTATGAGTTAAAACCAGCGGATCATGCAAACGACCAGACCTTACAACCAACAGAACTTAAACGACCAGACTTATAACTACATCAAGCGATAGAATCCATGTCATTGATCATAACTAACTTTGCCTTTCCACTCCAGAAGCTGCCGCAGTCACTGGATCAACAGCATCTTCACGTCCTACAGCCCTACAGGTGCGTTGCTTGTTCCTTCTGTTTGTTTAACAGTGTATAGTCAGTTAAACGTTTGCCTAAAACTTCCCTCTTATGGCTCATTCCTACATTTAGAGAGGCTTGGTTTGTTTCTCTGCTCATGAATTATTCTGCTTATTATGATGCATGAAAGAACTGAAAAATATGCCCCAAACGTACAGCCAAGCAGACGACGAACATTTGTTCCTGACTGAGGAGAAAGAAAGGCAGATGAAAATGGTCTCCCTCATATTTTACCCGTTATGTTCTGAGTCTCTGTATGTTCTTAATAGATGAGAGTTGGATCCTTTGTGATATAACATTTATCAATGCTATTATAGTTAACCTAAGAGTAACTTCCTAAAGTTTGGCATACATTTCTTAGGACACCTTATATAAGATGGCACTCACTATTTCTCCCTGTTTTCTTAAGTTTTGATGGGTAAAATTACTTACAATAACATTATCAGTTTTAACTTTTAACAAAAGTGAGCTTTGTATCAGCTGGATAAAATCTCAACTGTATTATAAATTAGTATACTTTCTATCATTCTCGGAGCCCTCGGTTTCTCTTGGCCATAGAAAAGCCTTTTGATGTTAGTTGGAATATAATGAAAAGCCTGTTCATCGCAGCTCAGGGTTAAATGAATGAATTCTGTTTAATTTTGGCCGCGAATTACGTAATTCTTGTTTTATTCCGGCTAAGCTCAGACGACTTCTACGCTCATTAGAAAACTATGGCATCCAGAGTGTTAGGGAAAAAAAAAAAAAACACGGATAGCGCTTTGCCCGCGAATGCAGTAACTGTATTACGTAAGCTAAAAAAAGGATGATTTTCATTCAAGTAGGAGAAACTCAACGCATCCATAGATATAATACTGTATACTCAAACGCTCATGCACTGAGCTTTGTAATAGGACTAATGACCACCAGACTTCAAACTGGTTGAGGCAAGTCTCGATCACAATAAGGTCCGCATCTGACCGCAGTGTAAACATGTCTTCATACTGGCTCACCATAACTACCAACGTCAATAAGGTTCACAATTTTGGAACAATTATATTACTGAAACAATACCAGTTGCGTTAGCACCCCAGGGTGCCAATGGCAGTCTCCTGTGATCCACGCCATGTGTAGAGGATTCTTTGCTATGTGCAGATTTCGTGTCTTGCAGCCACTCTTTTAGACTGTACTCTGTCAGACGGCGTGATTCTTTCAGTGGGATGTCTAAAAATGCAAGTTAATCCTAGCCAACACCCTCAGCCACGCCAACACTCACACTTACATTCACACCTTCAGTAATATTAACACCCACAATCACACCCACACTCACACCCACTCCCCCACTCTCTTTCACACCCACACTCACAGCCACACCTTCACACACCTACATCAACACCCACACCTGCACTCTAACCTTCACTCAAACCCACACTCACACCATCATCCACACCCAAAATCTCACCCTCATCCACAGCTATATCCTCACTATCATCTACACCCAAACCCCATCTATAGCCACTCCTTCACCCATATTCCAATCTTCACTCACACCCTTGCCCTTTATAACACCTACGCCCACACCCATACCCACACTCACAACCACACCCTCACGCATCTCTTTTCCACAGCACCTAATGAGGAAGCAACATAGGCGTGTATAAGGCACTTTTCATTTTTCAGCTTCCAGTGTGTTGCGTTAAAATTGTGGGCGTCTTGAACACTGCATTTTGAACACCATTTCCAAACATACCAATTTTATGTATATACTATAAATAGAGATCTAGCTGTATGTTCTTGAAGTTTTTAGGTCACTGTGGCCTTGGAGCTGACCAAAATGTATCGTCCAATGATACGTAAAGAAAGTCAGCCTGAAAGGATCAATGACACCTAAAGCATGAACATCGGTCCATAATTGCAGCCAGTACAGCGCTAACGAACAGTCGGACCGACTGACAATTAACTATCACTCTTGCTTAGCCTCCCAGGGCCCTCAGCTTCCTCCTCGAGAATACACCTTACTTTTATTTCACATGCTGTTTATATTCAAATTACTTAAAGTATGTTGGAATATCGATAGGCACATAATAATACAGTACCGCAAAGTAAGTGTTTTGTGATCCTCACCTTAACGTGTGAAGTGAAATGTGGACTTTGCTGGCGGGACACAAGTCCAGAGTGAGAGGATTGGAATCGCATTTGAAAGCAGCATGTTGTGCTACGTGGAGAGACAGACAAACATGTCAGAAAGCGAATGAGTGTCGCTGTGTTGATGAGAATGTGCTGAAAAGTGTTCAGTACACTGAAATTGGAGGGAACAGAGAATCAGTGATGGACTAAAACTGTGTATGGAAGAGACGCGCAGGGGTAGAGGGGGAGGGGGAGACCAAAGATTACACGAAGAGATCGTGTGCAGATGTTCAGTGAGTGATGGTGGTGTGGGATGGGGAGAGGGTGAAGCTGGAGGCTATTCGTTTGCGGTCATGTCTTCCGGGATTAAGACGTCTGGCTATGAAGAAATAATTACAGTAATGAAGTTCTGGGATATGAGTGAAACACCAGTATGGAGGAAAACCTGTTGAGAGTATGCCAAAGGTTGTACTGTTAGATCCACTGAATGTTATGTAGCCTTATACTTTTTCTCAACATCCTCTTGTATGCCATCGATACAAACTATTTCGATATTAGAATGATCCATTATAAGTAATAACAAGGCAAGAAAATGCCGTAATAGAAAATATCGCTTTGGGAGAAGTGTTATGAAGTCGCCTGTGCCAAAAGATTCCTCTCCTTCATACCTCTTTTTTGTAATTTGCCTAAATGCTCTGATAATCACACTGAGGAGTGGGGACCACCTCTCATTTGCCTTGAAACTAACTTGCATCTACTTAACTCTCCCCGGATCCTGTCACTCCCTTTTAGGTGAGTAAAATGGTTTGATGAAAACTAGAATAGAATACTGTAGTTGTCACAACGGTGAGCTAGTTGATGGTGAGAGTATAATCCTGGTACTGGTTGGAATAAAATACTATAGTTCTCCAAGCTATGATGGGACTTGGGTGAGACTAGTAACTCTCAAAGATTGTTAAGATTTGCAGTCATTTGAATAAAAGTAACTGGTGTTAGCTGTAGCGGAATACTTCAGTTATCGCGGTCATATATATTTTTCATATTCGTCTTTGTACAAGACCATTTCATTCATCATAGCAAAATCTATGACCAGGAACGTCAGCTGCAGCCGTCATCAGCATTTTCACTCGAAAGGTCTCACTTGAACCGAATAAAATGGAATAGAAAACACGTCAACATGCTGAAGGAGTTGACCCTCTCATGGTCTGGCTAGAACCTGCGAGAGGTAATACTGTCACCATCAATACTCTGATGAGGAGAAAAACTCAACATATTATTTTCATTGAACATCAGAGGATGATATTCACATGAAAGTGCGTCACAGGTCTCCCAAGAGAGTTAATTTTCTTTTGTTCACTCCACAGGTGCTAATGATCATAATGGGGAGTATGGGCCATCTTTCACTTGGCATGGCTCTAACCTGGCCCAACACCCTGGCCTCCCATCTCATGAATGACAACATCACTCTGCTCGGCACACACCTTAACGTCTCCAACACTCAGCTCGACTGGATGGGTGAGTGGCGAGGTGAACGTATACACACTCGCCAGCCACAGTTTCTGCTCGCCCTCTGTCCCCACCCTAGGCTGAAAGGAAGGCAATGCCAGGGGTTTCAAACCAAACAATGACCACTTGTTAGTAGTGAAATGTTTTTCTTGACTGCACGACTAAGTGTTAGCAGGAACCTTCCCGGAATTGCTTCGAATTAGCTCCTTTACACTGGAATAGATCTTCTTTGGGCCTGAACTGTTGGCTATGAACACCTATGTTAAAAACTAAAGAAAATCTTGGCTGCAGTGATGACTGTAAGAAATTCAAATTAATATATTTCATACAGTTAAGGCACAAAAAATAATATCCAATATGATTTCCTCACAGTTCTTCATACACGATTCTTTAAATGTCACTGAACAATAAAACTAGTAATCCCGTTGCTCTGACTGCAGGATCGTCTACATCTTTAAAATGCCAGAATACTTCCGTCACCTGGATAAAATTGCCTGACATTAGAGAAACAAAGTCCTCTGGATAATGATGCTTTGACCCACAGGTAGCGTCCTCTACGCCGCAATGACGTTCTCCATGCTGCTTGCTGGGGTGATGGTGGCTCGAATTGGTCGTCGTCTGTCACTCCTCAGTAGCTGCCTGCCTCTTGCCCTTGGATGGCTGCTCTTTGCATTTGCCTTCAACCCTGAGATGATCCTTGCTGGCAGGTCAGTTCTGTTCGCCTGTCTTTCCCTTGGTGCCTTAATTACAAAGAGGCTGGCCAGAGACAGGTGGCCTTCATATCATCCTCTCCTCGACCATCAGTTTGTCCTCCCTCCAACCCATCACCCTTGCAGTTGTTCCTGAATATCACAAGACCTTCGCTATTATCCCTAATAAAACACATAAAAACTCAAGGTTCCACAACATTCCAGGAATCTTTGCAGATAACCTCCAAGAATAATGCCTGTTGGTAGGAAATTTGTTTTAATAATTTGAGTTCTTCAGCATTCCATATCAAATATACACATATTTGTATGCATAAAGAATGATCCAAAGGCTTAAAGCTTGAAAAAAGAAAATGGCTCACTAAAGGTAAAAGTAAATAAAAGTGATATCAGTAATAGTCGGTTCCTTCTGAGATGACTGGCCACGCCACATCAAAAAAGTCCTCACTTAAGCAAGACTTTAAATAATGATGGATATTAATGATGACTTATGTAGCGTTTTTCCACTGCCAGTGCTTCTGAATATGAGTTTGGTAACTGATAAATCAGAGATGAGTCTCATTTCAGTGATGTGAGTTCAAAGCCAGTAGCTTAATTGTCTCAGAAAGTATTTCTGGCAACATAAGTCTCCTAGCCTAGCCTCTCCTGTTCTCTCTCCTGGCCAATGAAAATCAACCTGACGTACCTGCAACAACTGACATGGTTCATTTGTTTGGTCACGTGCAGAGAGAGAAAGAGAAACAGACAGACAGACAGACAGACAGACATATAGACAGAGAGAGAGAGAGAGAGAGAGAGAGAGAGAGTTACATAGAGTTACAAAGATACACAGACCACACAGACCTTACTGTCCCTACGAGGTGGTCCGGCCTTAATACTAATACAGTGCATAGGAGCAGGAGAAAAGGACAGCACAGCAGAAGGCTCTCTCCCCCACCCTCCAGACCCTCCGGCATTTGCCGTACAGGAAACAAGAGAGGAAGTAATACCTTGCAGGAATGAAAAACCTGAAGCAATTTTATAGGATCGGCAGAAAGTAGAATAATATGGAAAAGGAAAATTTGGGCATACAGCCACATACTTACTCTATGCATGCAATTTCTTTTTTTTTTGTTTTTTTTTTTTATATACATAAAAGGATGAATAGAATGTTTATCTATTATATATACCGTAAAATATTGCCTGTGTCTAATAGACAGATGACTGCAGACGCGAATATGCAATAATTGCTCCATCCTAACTAAACGATACCAACTGCGTCGAGCTACATATCCAGTCTCTTTTTAAATATATTTATGGTACCGCTCTTAATCACATTCCCAGGGAGTTTATTCCATTCGCTTACAACGAAGTAAGTGAAGAAGATTTTGGTTGTATCAAGATTAGCCCTTCTTGCTTGCAACTTCATATCATTTCCTCGAGTTACAGTCTCGGCAATTACTGTGAATAGCTAGCTTGAATCAATATCACTAAAGCCTTTTAGAATCTTAAAACATTCAATCAGCTGTCCCCTGAGTCTCCGTTTTCTAAGAGAGAATAGGTTTAATTCCCCGAGTCTCTCGAGGTATGATTTATTCCTCAGGGACGGGATTAACTTGGTAGCCCTACGCTGGACCGCTTCGAGTAGTTCTATATCTTTAATTAGGTGAGGCGCCCAAAATTGCACTGCAAACTCTAAGTGTGGCCTGACTATGCTTTTGTATAGTGGGATTACAATATTTATGCTTTTATATGTAAAATGTATTTTGATGAAGCCTAGGGCCCTGTTGGCTTTATTGGCGGCAGAGATACATTGATTCGAGCATTTCAGATCGGCTGAGATTAGTACGCCTAGATCTTTAACTAATGAGAGAGAGAGAGAGAGAGAGAGAGAGAGAGAGAGAGAGACAGACAGACAGACAGACAGACAGACAGACAGAGACAGAGACAGTGACAGAGACAGAGACAGAGACAGAGAAAGACAAAGTCAGAGACAGGGACGGAGACAGAGACAGAGAGACAGACAGATAGACGGACAGTCAGACAGTCAGACAGAGTAAGAGGCAGTCAGATGAAGTCATCAGTGTGGTTTGCTTTGGATTCAAGAGGCTTACTATACAGTCACATCAGTGTATTATTGGTTAGGTTCAGTTCAAGACTGGTTTCAATTCAAAAAATTATCTTTCAAATTCCACTGGAGAAAGAAGCAGAACTGATAAGAGGAACCTCCATTGTTGGTAGTACAAGTGAACCTACTTGTGTCCCGCAGGTGTGTGGTGGGAATAGGAACATCACTACTTATGATTGGTGGGAGGACTTACATGTCGGAGATCGCTACCACCAATATCCGTGGTCTGGCCATCGCCTTTTTGGATTTCATGAAAGGCCTTGGACACATGATGACGGCTGGTCTGGGAGTGGTCCTTCCTTGGTATCATATCAGCTTTGTTAACATCGGCGTCTTGTCCCTGTTCTCCGCTGGACTCCTATTATTTTTTCCTGAGAGCCCAAACTACCTTGCCATCCATGGAAAGGAAGTTGAGGCTTTGTCAGTTCTGCGGCGTTTGAGACCTCCTAGTGAAGATGTGCAAGAAGAACTGAGGCAGCTGAAACATTTAAATCAGTGCAGGGGTAGCAGTTCAGGATGGGCAGCGCTACTGACGTATGACAACATTCAGAGACAGGCAGTCGTTTGTGGGTTACTGTTAATAAGTTCATTTACAGGCATCGAAGTAATAAAGGTGAACATGGCAAGGATGATGCAAAGCTCGGGGGTGCTGCTGGATGCCAACCTCAGTTCGTTCATTGTAATGTCAGTGTTTCTATGCGCTAGTCTGGCCATGACTGGGCTGGTGGACCAACTTGGACGGCGGAGGTGCCTCATTATATCTCTAACATTTATGGCAGTGATTTACTCTGTGCTGGGGGCCATAACATACTTGATTCCACCTCCAGTCCTTACACGTCTTGACACTATTATGCCACCAGTTAACATCTCACACACTGTCTATGAAGCCAGCATCAGGTAAGTTGTGTTTTTTCAGGTGAACTCGCATTATGGAAGCACATGTTACCTGATAGTTTTATTAATTCACCCTGACACCTGATTCTTACAATCAGAAAATATGTTGCTGATCAATGCATAAAGTAACGTACTATAGAGTCAGGGACAAAACTTTGCTTGTTACTTCACCTCCTCTACTTGTTGCTTTACTTTGCTGGCTAATACTCCTAAGTTGAGGGAGGCTTGGATTGAGTCTCCTTGATAATGGTTCTTGAGTCAGAGGGAAAAGTGAAGGAGATCTCAGTATATTAAGTTGTATTATTAGAACACTATGCTAACTTCCATCACTTATTATACCCATTGTCCATGTCCTGCTGGTTGGGACATGAACACCAATTTTTCACAGCAACCTAAGATTTCAACCCACTGGACACCAGTATATAATTACCAAATCACTTATGTACAGTTTAAAACTTAAGTTCTTGTACTCAATTTGTACGATTTTCAGCCACGAATGACGTTTTAGCCGTTTCTTGGGAAGAAGGGTGGAGTCAGTAAGTAGGAGACGCATGAATGAGAAAGTATGGGGGGTTAGTGGGTGGAGCGCAGGCACTCAGGTTCATTGCTTTATGAATGTGGAATGTGTGTGTGTCAACTGCAACGCATCGAATAACGCGAAGAAATATTAAAAAGAAACAACATGCTGAGGTAGCATCACTTAATTATGAATAATTATTTATTTTCAAATCTTATGTCACCATGCATATATATATATATATATATATATATATATATATATATATATATATATATATATATATATTAGCGATACTTTCGTGCTGTGGGATGCGGAATCTAATGATGGCTAGCAAAACCAGAGTGATGATGTTCATGATTTATTATTGGTGACGTTTCGGTTTTATAACACAAACCATCTTCAGACCTAAAACAGAAATAAGAACACACAAAAAATAGAAAATAAACCAAACTATAATTTTCTCATCTTCCACAGAATAAAATAACAGGGAACAGAGCAGGTCACATGAAATAAAATCACAATACAACAATTTACCAGCTAAAAACAGAGCAACTGTGTAGAGGAGTCGTGTGAGCCAAGGGATGGTCGTAGCTCTGCCGTTAGTAGAGACTCCGCCATAAGTCTAGTCAAGTCATCTCGTGCAGTGAACAAAATTCGAAAGTCCTGGTTATTTATAGGGTGACTTTCCGAATCTGAATGATTTCGAACTGCAGAAAATGATGGTTTCGAGATTGGGAGTCCTGTCCTATGAGACCTTCCCTGATGCTCGGCAATCCTGGTAGCTAGATGGCGCTTAGTTTGACCAATATAGGATGCATTACAGCAACCACACTGAAATCGATACACCACCGAGGACTGCAGGGCATCCGGGACACTGTCTTTAAACATGAAACACTGAGACAAGATTTGGGGAGATTTAAACACCACCCTCAACGATATCTGCGGATAAAAGTCGTGAATTAATTTGATTATCCTGTTACGTAAAAAACTTGATTTAGGACCTAAATACTGTAATGAAAAATAAACTTTAGCTTTCTCAACCGTGTGAATTTTTTTTCAAAGTATTGGTTCTTAATTTAGTTAGCTGTATTCCAATATACTTATCTACAAATTTAGTTGGGAATCCATTGTGGTACAGGGTTTTCCTAAGAAACTGCAGCTCATTATGTAGAGAAAAATATGAGGAGCATAAATTATAGGCCCTAGTCACCAGAGTTAGAATTAAATTACGTTTATATTGGAGGGGAACGTTTGAGTTAAATTTAGTAGTTAATCCTGTATATGTAGGTTTCCTGTATACTGACGTTGTAAAAGTTCCTTCTGTTCTCTCTATGCAAATATCTAAAAAGGGGAGTTTATTATTTTGCTCCGTTTCACAGGTAAACTGTATATTTTTATGTTTAGAATTTAAATAATCCAAAAACAAGGGCACATGAGACTGGGACCTAAAAATGGCAAACGTGTCATCCACGTAGCGTTTGAAATAAAGTGGCTTAAAATGGGTGGGACAATCCTTTAACCATATAGATTCGTGATAAGCTAAAAAAGCATTAGCAAGGCTGGGTCCAAGAGGATTTCCCATAGCCACTCCGTCGACTTGTTTAAAGTAAGAACCATTAAAAGTAAAGTAACAGTCTTGCACTGACAATGAGAGCAGTCTATGAAATTGGTCTTTATTTAACCCTCCAATGTTGTTAGTTTCATTAAACAAATTATCACGGTAGATATCCACAGTTTCATCAAGGAGGATATTTGTGAATAGGGATTTTACATCAAATGAAGCCATGAAACAATCGTTAAATTTAAGTTCACAAATTCCTTTAGCAAAAGAAAAAGAATCTTTCACAGTGTAATCATTAAAAGTTATCGGAGACAGCAATGGAACAAGATACTTAGCTAGGGGGAGGCGGTGGCTCAATCGGTAGAGAGTTGGCTTGCAGTCCTGACGGACCCGGGTTCAAATCCCGCTGAGGCAGGGAACAGTTTAATGGATTTGAATTTCATAAAATCAGACTTTACTGATCTACCAGAAGGCCCGCCGACATGTCGTAAAAATACCCCCACTAATACCAATACACCAGTCCTGTATGAGACAGCCCTAGCATGTATTCAATATGGACGGTGGGTGTTAGCGCCGAAGTGGTGACATGTAGAGGTGTGCGGTACGTAGGAGGACTACTGGGCCTTGAAAGCAGGCTGTGAAGCCTATGCCCAGAGTCGGTCACATAAAAAAAAAAAAAAAAAAAGATTATAATTGACAGTGTTTAGGGCAGATAGTATAGGACGAAGTGGGCAGTCCTCCTTATGAACCTTAGGCAAACCATACAAGACACCTGGTTTTGAACCTGATACAAATAATTCCGAATAAGTAGTTTCCTCAATGGCATGTTTAGATTTCAAGTTTCTAAAAAAATTGTTAATTTTATCTTCACTCCTCAATATAAACTGAAATATATCCCCAGTCACCTTACAAAATTTTGAAGAATCACTAAGTATATCCAGCATCTTAGAGTTATAGTCTGTCCTATTCAGTAACACTACTCCATTACCCTTGTCAGGTCTTAAAATGATTAAAGAGTTGTCAGATTTCAAATCCTTGAGGGCAGCATATTCTTCCTTTGTGAAACAACTCCGAGCTTTATAATTATAAAAACTAGAAAAAGCCAGATGCTTTAAACTACTTTTAAAATAATCGAAGGTTCTACCCTTGTTGGGAAAAAAGACATGGTTTGACAAGATTTTAAAAAGCTTCTCAAAAGGGAGAAAGTGGGATAAAAAACTACTCTTCCTGGGGGGGAAAAAACTTCAACCCCCTAGATAAAAGGGACTTCCCACACTGCCGAGACTTCTCGACGAAAAATTATAAATTACTCTGTCGGGAGATATACCTTGGGGATCTACAAAACCAATTTTCTTTAATTTTTTTTTTGGTGTATAAATTTAGTTCTAGCAAGGGAATTTACGTTAGTGCGTTCAATTAAGCTAGTCAGATGTACATAATCAATATATGAAACTGCAGATTTTAATTTAACTTTCGTGACGCTCGGCTACAATGGATCATACCGCGGGGCGTCACTTTTGTGATTCTGTGTTATTTTGAATTATCCCGGGCTCTCAAGTGGTGGCTTGTATCATATATCAGTACTGCCAATGTCCAACAATAGTCAGCACTCCAAATCTCATCTGTACTCCCATCCATTGTTGAGATTTTAGCTATTTTACCCCCTTCCTGACTCCCCTCCCTACCTGCCCTCCATTACCCTCTCCTCTCACCTCCCACGCCGCGCTGCGCTACGGAAATTTCCCCCTTCTCTTTCCACAGATTTCATCCATGGAAATAAGCCCTATGCCCTATATTTTTACCCAATAATATATACCAAAAAAAAAAAGGTAAGTGATAGTGTTATACTCCAGAAATTGCCTAATTATCACCTGACAACACCTCACGTGCATTCATTCGCTACATTACCACGGTAATTTCCCCTTTGATTTATGCCTTGTAATCGATGTATGTAATAAAAATATATATCAGAAAGGAAGGGAGAATCCTAATTGACATTTACATTCACCTGGAACTACCTATTTCTTTATTTATTGCCGAGATTTTCTACCTATATAAAATTAGCATGTAAGTTAGCAGCAGTAAGCCTAAAGTGTCATTGTCAACCCTTCCCTTCTCAGATAATTTACCCCCTTCGTGACTCCCCTCCCTACCTGCCCTCCATTACCCTCTCCTCTCACCTCCCACGCCGCGCTGCGCTACGGAAATTTCCCCCTTCTCTTTCCACAGATTTCATCCATTGAAATAAGCCCTATGCCCAATATTTTTACCCAATAATATATACCAAAAAAAAAAACAGGTAAGTGATAGTGTTATACTCCAGAAATTGCCTAATTATCACCTGACAAAACCTCACGTGCATTCATTCGCTACATTACCACGGTAATTTCCCCTTTGATTTATGCCTTGTAATCGATGTCTGTAATAAAAATATATATCAGAAAGGAAGGGAGAATCCTAATTGACATTTACATTCACCTGGAACTACCTATTTCTTTATTTATTGCCGAGATTTTCTACCTATAAAAAATTAGCCTGTAAGTTAGCAGCAGTCAGCCTAAAGTGTCATTGTCAACCCTTCCCTTCTCAGATAAGCCGCGGCATTTAGTTCCTTGTCCTCCACTGCAGAGACAACATGTCGCACTCGCGCCCCGCCATTCCTGCCGCTTCTGCGCCCATTGCAAAGGGCCCCGTGACCTCTACCCCCAAGAAAAGTGTTGAGGCAAGCAGGAAAGGCCTCAGTGACTCTGCAGTGGCACGAGAACTTGCTGAATTGTCCATGATAATAATGGACAGCGATTTTGATGATTCCGGTGAAATGTGTGATGAGCCGGGTGAAGTTATCGCGCCAGAAACAGCGACAACAAGTGCTCCTACCAGTGAATCTGTGTCTAGCTCCAAGGGAAAGGAGCCTTTAGTGCAGGAAGGAAAAGAATTTGGGAAGGGAGTGAAAAGGCGGCGTGTTAGCCCCAGAACAATGCCCCCACGTGACCCAGCCCGCCATGAGTCACGAGAGCATTCACCTCCCCATTCCCCAAGCCCCGCTTTACTCATCTCGTCATCATCGTCGGCTGAGTTATCTCCGGAGTCTTCGTCATCGGAGTCACCACCAGCATCAACAGTGAAGGCCGGCCGTAGAGGTAGAGGTAGATCTGAGAGAGTGAAAAGTAGTGTAGCTAGTAGGGTAAGGGCTGCTAGTGCTGTACGGCAACCTAGAGTCAGTGCGAGTGACCTTGACCGAGATAAGCCTCCCTCTCAGCCAACCTCCACCACCACCACCACCACCATCCCTCCACCGCCACGCCAGGGAATCCTGGACGCCTTCGCGTGGACGGAAGGGTCAGATTTTGTCCCCGAAAACCTGGTTTTCGATGAGAGCTCGTCAGGAGTTCAGCCTGCCTTCACTATGGACGAAAATGCTGAGTGTGTCGACTACCTTTTGGCCTTCCTAGATGACGAAGTCATGCAGCACATATGTGATGAGACCAACAGGTTCGAATCACAACGTGCTGCTAGTGGTACAGGTGCAGCCAAGATGCAACAGTGGACCATGCTGGGAGTGCAGGAGCTGTATGTGTTCTTTGCCCTCATGCTTCTTATGCCACACTCCAAGAAGCATGAGTTGGAAGAATACTGGTCCATGGACCCCTTACTACCCTCACCGACCTTCAACAAGTACATGGCCAGAGATCGCTTCCGGAACATCATGGGAAACCTGCACTTTGCCGATAATGATGTACCTTCCCAAACCGACCCACTCTGGAAGATCCGGGAGATTCTAAACAGAATGAAGGATAAGTTCATGTCATTCTTCCACCCATTTCAAAAGGTTGTCATTGATGAGTCCTTGGTTCTGTTCAGAGGACGTCTTCGGTTTGTCCAGTACATTCCAAGCAAATGCCATCACTTTGGAATTAAGATCTTTGTACTGTGCGACTGTAAGACGGGGTACATCCTTGACTTCGTCATATATTCAGCCAGCACTGTCGATCTCGATAAAACACACCCCCTTGGCTTCTCAGGCTGTGTAGTGAAAGTGCTCCTAGAAAAGTATTTTGGTGGGAATCATGTGCTGTATACAGACAACTACTATACAGCACCGAAACTTGCCAAATACCTTTCTGAGCACGGCATTGGCTCCTGCGGCACTGTGAAAAGTAATCGTGCCAACTTCCCCAAATTCCCAGAGGCGGGAAACTCGCAGCGAGGAGACGTGCACCTACACAAGTCTGAGAAGATGCTGGCAATACGGTGGCATGACAAGAGAGTCGTGCACATGCTCACCACCGTACATAAGGGGGAGATGAGAGACAGTGGGAAGGTCGACCGTAGGACAGGCGAACCTGTGACGAAACCTGATGCTGTGTTGGACTATAATATAAACATGCGGCTGGTGGACAAGTCCGACATGATGATTGGTGAGATCGACTGCCTCAGGAAGAATACTAGGTGGTACAGGAAAGTTTTTCTGCATCTCATAGATATGACGATGCTGAACGCCTTCATCCTGTACAAGATGAAGGTAAAGCCACCCAAGTCCTTCTCCCTGAGGTTGTTCGCCAGGACTTGTGTCCAGCAGCTGCTGGAAAAATATGGTAGGGTGCAAGCAGCAACTCCAAGGCGCCATCCAGTTACACTTCCCGACCGACTTGAGCAGAGGGCGTATATGGATCAGCACAGACTTGAGCTAATGCCTGCCACAGGGAAAAGGAAGGTTGCGATTCGCAGGTGTCAGGTATGTGCGCATACCACACGCCGCACACCTGAGCATAAACGCACCTCTTGGCAGTGCGCTGAATGCCAGGTTCCCCTCTGTGTAACCTGCTTCTTCGATTATCACAGCCAGAAGCAGTTCTAACAGTGCAAGTGTGGAAGCAGAATTATTTGGAAATAATGTGTAAATAATGTGTAAATAATGTGTAAATAGCAGGTGAAAGCAATGGATGTTCAGTTCATATGATTAAACAGTGTATTATAGTTTTATCTTACTGAAAGTGACCATGAATAACATATTGTAAGTAAAATAGAAGGGTAAATATTGAAAATAGAATAGAAAATGTAAATAGTAATGTAAGTAATTAGTAATATAAGAATATGAGTACAAATAATTTATGTTATAACAGTGAGAGTGAATCCGTGGCTCTCTACGTATTTTACTGACTGAAAAATAGAATGACTTCAGTGACAATAAAATAATACGACTGAAGGAAACTTATGGAGAAAGACTCCAGATATATATAAGTGTGATATAGTAATAGAAATATAAAGTGTGAGGGGTTTTATGAATAATAAATGACAGAGTGCCTAGAGCGAACTAGCGCAAATGCAGCGATCAGACGCGCTCGTAATTTCCATTGCTTTCACACTGTTTTTTTTTTTAGTATGGATCCCAAACTACTTGAAAATGGTAGAATAGTGTTTATAGTGTTTGTATCTGGCTGTGGTAATCATATAACGGGTTGTCGGGAAGTGTAAAGTGGAGACTTAGTTACCCTACTTCAGAGGTCTCCACAAGTCCTACGGAAACTGACGAAGGCTCAACAATCATTCCAGGAGAAAGCTGAAGGTATGTGCTATAAGCATATATAAGTTTATTATTCTAGGACTAATAACTGATTTTTAGCAAATATTTTTTGAGAGTCTGTCGGAGCCCAAATAACCCCGCGGGACACGCAAGTAATTGGTAAACAAGCCCGCGGTGTAGGGGTTAAAAAGCTTCTCAAAAGGGAGAAAGTGGGATAAAAAACTACTCTTCCTGGGGGGGAAAAAAACTTCAACCCCCTAGATAAAAGGGACTTCCCACACTGCCGAGACTTCTCAACGAAAAATTATAAATTACTCTGTTGGGAGATATACCTTGGGGATCTACAAAACCAATTTTCTTTAATTTTTTTTTTGGTGTATAAATTTAGTTCTAGCAAGGGAATTTACGTTAGTGCGTTCAATTAAGCTAGTCAGATGTACATAATCAATATATGAAACTGCAGATTTTAATTTAACCAAAGACTCATCCAAACGTAGTTTTAAGGAATTTACATGTTTACTTTTAGTTTTAATTTCACTGGTAAGAAGTGACCTAACCCCAAATCCTGTCTCAGTGTTTCATGTTTAAAGACCGTGTCCCGGATGCCCTGCAGTCCTCGGTGGTGTATCGATTTCAGTGTGGTTGCTGTAATGCATCCTATATTGGTCAAACTAAGCGCCATCTAGCTACCAGGATTGCCGAGCATCAGGGAAGGTCTCATAGGACAGGACTCCCAATCTCGAAACCATCATTTTCTGCAGTTCGAAATCATTCAGATTCGGAAAGTCACCCTATAAATAACCAGAACTTTCGAATTTTGTTCACTGCACGAGATGACTTGACTAGACTTATGGCGGAGTCTCTACTAACGGCAGAGCTACGACCATCCCTTGGCTCACACGACTCCTCTACACAGTTGCTCTGTTTTTAGCTGGTAAATTGTTGTATTGTGATTTTATTTCATGTGACCTGCTCTGTTCCCTGTTATTTTATTCTGTGGAAGATGAGAAAATTATTGATTGGTTTATTTTCTATTTTTTGTGTGTTCTTATTTCTGTTTTAGGTCTGAAGATGGTTTGTGTTATAAAACCGAAACGTCACCAATAATAAATCATGTACATCATCACTCTGGTTTTGCTGGCCATCATTAGATTCCGCTTCCCACAGCACGAAAGTATCACTAATGTCATCAGAAATCGCTATGGAGAACCAGTGCTTCAAGTCTACAGGCATAGTCAGCGACTGGATCACAAGTTACGTAAAGCCCACCAGGATCTTCAGTTTCTCAATATCTGCCAGAATCATGACCTAACCCCGACATTTTTTAACTTTAAAACTCATAGTAGATACCTTCAGTCTACTCGGCTGTATAAAAATTGCCAACGTAAACTTCTTACCAGTGAAATTAAAACTAAAAGTAAACATGTAAATTCCTTAAAACTACGCTTGGATGAGTCTTTGGTTAAATTAAAATCTGCAGTTTCATATATTGATTATGTACATCTGACTAGCTTAATTGAACGCACTAACGTAAATTCCCTTGCTAGAACTAAATTTATACACCAAAAAAAAAATTAAAGAAAATTGGTTTTGTAGATCCCCAAGGTATATCTCCCGACAGAGTAATTTATAATTTTTCGTCGAGAAGTCTCGGCAGTGTGGGAAGTCCCTTTTATCTAGGGGGTTGAAGTTTTTTCCCCCCCAGGAAGAGTAGTTTTTTATCCCACTTTCTCCCTTTTGAGAAGCTTTTTAAAATCTTGTCAAACCATGTCTTTTTTCCCAACAAGGGTAGAACCTTCGATTATTTTAAAAGTAGTTTAAAGCATCTGGCTTTTTCTAGTTTTTATAATTATAAAGCTCGGAGTTGTTTCACAAAGGAAGAATATGCTGCCCTCAAGGATTTGAAATCTGACAACTCTTTAATCATTTTAAGACCTGACAAGGGTAATGGAGTAGTGTTACTGAATAGGACAGACTATAACTCTAAGATGCTGGATATACTTAGTGATTCTTCAAAATTTTGTAAGGTGACTGGGGACATATTTCAGTTTATATTGAGGAGTGAAGATAAAATTAACAATTTTCTTAGAAATTTGAAATCTAAACATGCAATTGAGGAAACTACTTATTCGGAATTATTTGTATCAGGTTCAAAACCAGGTGTCTTGTATGGTTTGCCTAAGGTTCATAAGGAGGACTGCCTACTTCGTCCTATACTATCTGCCCTAAACACTGTCAATTATAATCTTGCTAAGTATCTTGTTCCATTGCTGTCTCCGATAACTTTTAATGATTACACTGTGAAAGATTCTTTTTCTTTTGCTAAAGGAATTTGTGAACTTAAATTTAACGATTGTTTCATGGCTTCATTTGATGTAAAATCCCTATTCACAAATATCCCCCTTGATGAAACTGTGGATATCTGCCGTGATAATTTGTTTAATGAAACTAACAACATTGGAGGGTTAAATAAAGACCAATTTCATAGACTGCTCTCATTGTCAGTGCAAGACTGTTACTTTACTTTTAATGGTTCTTACTTTAAACAAGTCGACGGAGTGGCTATGGAAAATCCTCTTGGACCCAGCCTTGCTAATGCTTTTTTAGCTTATCACGAATCTATATGGTTAAAGGATTGTCCCACCCATTTTAAGCCACTTTATTTCAAACGCTACGTGGATGACACGTTTGCCATTTTTAGGTCCCAGTCTCATGTGCCCTTTTTTTTGGATTATTTAAATTCTAAACATAAAAATATACAGTTTACATGTGAAACGGAGCAAAATAATAAACTCCCCTTTTTAGATATTTGCATAGAGAGAACAGAAGGAACTTTTACAAAGTCAGTATACAGGAAACCTACATATACAGGATTAACTACTAAATTTAACTCAAACGTTCCCCTCCAATATAAACGTAATTTAATTCTAACTCTGGTGACTAGGGCCTATAATTTATGCTCCTCATATTTTTCTCTACATAATGAGCTGCAGTTTCTTAGGAAAACCCTGTACCACAATGGATTCCCAACTAAATTTGTAGATAAGTATATTGGAATACAGCTAACTAAATTAAGAACCAATACTTTGAAAAAAATTCACACGGTTGAGAAAGCTAAAGTTTATTTTTCATTACAGTATTTAGGTCCTAAATCAAATTTTTTACGTAACAGGATAATCAAATTAATTCACGACTTTTATCCGCAGATATCGTTGAGGGTGGTGTTTAAATCTCCCCAAATCCTGTCTCAGTGTTTCATGTTTAAAGACCGTGTCCCGGATGCCCTGCAGTCCTCGGTGGTGTATCGATTTCAGTGTGGTTGCTGTAATGCATCCTATATTGGTCAAACTAAGCGCCATCTAGCTACCAGGATTGCCGAGCATCAGGGAAGGTCTCATAGGACAGGACTCCCAATCTCGAAACCATCATTTTCTGCAGTTCGAAATCATTCAGATTCGGAAAGTCACCCTATAAATAACCAGGACTTTCGAATTTTGTTCGGACTTTGATGGATGGCTGCGAAGAGTGAGGACGTGTTTCTGAGCTCTCGTCTAGCTGCAGGGTTGCCTCACCGGCCTTAGCTTTTTGTTTTCCTCGCCACTAGGGCGTTTTTCAATAAAGTTAGGTTAGCTAGATCTCATTTTCCTCCCTGGCCTTAGTAGATATAGTAAGTGTCTATATCTGTTTCCTGAGATTGCCTTTGCTTACTCACCTCTGGAGTGTACCCCCCACTGATCGCTCTGGGGTGTGAGGTATACACGGGCGCGTCCTCCCGAGAGTGGTTTGAGAGGGTAATCTCAGACTAGGTGTTTTTTCCCCGGGCAATTTATCCCTTGGTTGTTTTTCTCTTTCTTCCCACTTCCCCCTTACGAGGGAAGTGGTAGCTATGATGGACCCCCCTACTGCCTCCTCCCCCTTCAGGGGGGGAGGTAGTCCTGACGACACTCCGACCGTTACTGACCGGCCCCAGACTGACGGACGCCAGACTCGTTCCCCGCTTGACATCCCTGTAAATAACGCGACCTTTGTAACTCTTCATGCGCTAGGTTCTACTCCCCTGTCCAGACTCAATCCCTTCATTGTCAAGAAGGTGATTGACCACTGTGCGGGAGAGGTGGAACAAGTAAAAAACTTGGAAATGGAGACCTCCTAGTAAAGACATTCAATTCTGCTCAGGTGAAAGACTTGCTAAAGCTGCGTAAGTTTCACTGTCATGATATCGAGGCCAAGATCCCAACATCCATGAATTCCTGCAAGGGTGTTATCACTTGCAGGGATCTCATGGTGATGAGTGAGGAAGAAATCATACAGGAACTTGCTCATCAGGATGTAATTGATGCCAAATTCATCACTCGTTATCAGGAAGGTGTAAGGACGAAGACAGCCACAGTTATCCTCACTTTTGGCAAAGTTTTGCTACCTACAAATGTCAAAGTAGGATATGAAATTGTAAATGTAAGACCGTACATCCCGAATCCCCTTCGTTGTTCAAAATGTCAGCTCTATGGACATCATGAAAAGGCTTGTCGGGCTTCCAACATCGTGTGTGGCAAGTGTGCGGCTGTAGGTCACTCTGCTGACAACTGTACATCCGAGACTGAGTGCTGCTTTCACTGTAAGGATGCTCACTCCACTTCCTCGAGGGTTTGTCCCAAGTGGAAGGAGGAGAAAGAGGTCTGCACAGTGAAAGCGACTGAGGGCATATCCTTTTACGATGCTAGGAAGAAGGTGAAGGAGTTGCATGCAACTCCCAAGCCTAATGTCTCCTATGCATCGGCGGTTGTGTCCCGTCCCGTGATGTGCACTGTGGAGACACAGACTGACCTTACCTTCGCTCCACATGCCACATGCCCTACCTCTAAGTCTAGACCCCCTGTACGTTCCAACTCTCTTACAGACATCCCTGTCGCCACTTCTTACTCTCAGGCTGCCGCTGCTCCTTCGCAGTCGGTGCGGCAAAAATCGAAGCCCGACAAGTCTGATAAGATTAATCTGACCACCCTCACAAAACAGTCTCGTCCTCACGTTCTTCCAGTTCCCACTCCAGCGAGGGAGAGGAAGGTTAGCTCTTCCTCGGGGGAGTCTGGGAACCTCTTAACTGACGATAATATGGAGGTTTCCATGAACAAGCACCGGGATAGGTCCCCCGGTAGTCACTCACCTTCTGGCGGGCGACAAAAAAAGACGAAGCACACTGGCCCCCAACGAAAATCTTAAACCGCCGCTTTCACTATACTACAGTGGAATTGTAGAAGTATTGGGAATAAGTTACACAATATAGCAATCTTGCTTTCTATACATAGGCCAGACGTTGTTTGTTTACAGGAGATGCACCTGGAGGATCACCCTGATCCTCCACAGTTCAAACACTACCACTCGTATAGAAGATATGAAGGTCACGGAGTAGCCATATACACACATAAATCACACCCACAAACGGAAGTGATTCTAAATTCTACTCTGGAAGCTGTCGCGTGCAGAGTAAAATTTAACAACACGTATCTGTCTATTTGCTCTCTGTACTGTCCTCCACATGGCCCCATTGATAGTGATGCTTTAAATTCACTAGTTGAACATCTCCCTGGGAATAAGTTAGTGTTGGGCGATTTTAACGCCCATCACTATCAATGGGGTAGCTTGAGGATCGATGGTCGTGGGGAGCAAGTAGCCGACCTAATACTACAGTCCAACCTCTGTCTTCTGAACGATGGTAGAGCGACTCGTGTAGATGATCGTACTGGTAACTTTTCGGCCATTGACTTATCTTTGGCCTCCCCTGGTATACATCAAGATCTCTCATGGGACCCTTACGACGACTCCTTGGGAAGTGATCATTTACCCATCTGTCTTTCTTATACACGCGACATCATTTCGGACCCTCCACCTCCAAAATTTAACTATAAGAAAGCAGATTGGGGATCCTTCTCAAGGATCGCCAATTTAGATATATCTGGGGAGACCATAGATGTTAAGGTCGAAAATATAACTACTTCCATATTACACGCAGCTGAGGCTGCTATTCCCAAGACTTCTACAGTTCATGCGAAGCATAGAGCACATTGGTGGACGCCGGATTGCCGACAAGCATTAAGAAAACGCAATAGGAGATACAGGATTTTTGATAGTCAGCCCACTGAGAAAAATTTTATTGCATACAAACAGGCACGGGCTGAGGCAAGGAGAATACTAAGAAGGGCCAAACGTGATTCCTGGCGGTCCTTTGTGTCCACGGTGACTCGTACGACACCATTACGTAAAGTCTGGTCCACCATAAGAATATTAAATAATAAAGGCCCATATTTCCCCATTACCACCTTGCAAATAAATAATAACATCTATGACGACCCCGTGGACGTTGCTAACATCCTCGCCAGGAGTTTTTCTCATGTAAGTAGCTCAGCCAATTATGACCCGCGTTTCCAAAATCATAAACGCACGGCTGAGCTACAGATATTAGACTTTGCCACAGAAGACGTAGACTCCCCGTACAACCAAGAGTTTACGCTAGATGAACTGCTTCTTGCCCTTAAATCCTGTAAAGACACCAGCCCTGGACCAGACACCATCACATACGGTATGATCCAGCATCTTAATCAGGACAACCTGATTAAGATGTTAGCATTGTACAATGAGATTTGGGCGTCTCGAACGTTCCCAAACTCATGGCACTTTGCGCACGTCATACCGATACCCAAAGAGGCTGGTCGTCTTATGAATCCCACTTCATTTCGTCCTATTGTGTTGACTTCTTGTCTATGTAAGGTCATGGAACGTATGGTTAACAATAGGCTTCTTTTTGTTTTAGAGTCGAAGAATTTGTTAAATGATCAACAATGTGGCTTCCGTAAATACAGAAGTTCACTAGATCATTTAATAAATTTGGAGCATTGTATTGCAGAGGCATTTGCCAATAAAGAATTCATGATAGGGGTGTTCTTGGACATCCATAAAGCCTATGACATGACCTGGCGACACGGTATACTAATGAAGCTCTATGCTTATGGTTTAAGAGGAAATTTGCCTGTTTTTATTTCAAATTTCTTAAGGGACAGAACTTTCTCTGTCAAATTGCCCCATAACGTAACATCGGATATATTTATCCAGGAAAACGGGGTGCCACAGGGAAGTGTGCTTAGTCCTACTTTATTTAGTATTATGATCAATGATATTCTGTCATCAGCTCCCATCCCGAGGAATCTTAAATACTCACTCTACGCTGACGATTGTGCAATATGGCACTCTTCCCGTAATGCACAATTTTCGGCTGGGCGGATTCAAGCAGCCCTTGACTCCGTCCACCAATGGGCCTTGCAGTGGGGATTTAAGTTTTCCGTACGTAAGTGTGCCGCTATAGTTTTCACTAATCGTAACGTACCTAATTTGTGCTTAACTTTGGATAATCAGGCGGTACCTTTTCAAAATTCTGTAAAATTTTTAGGAATACATTTTGATCGTAGAATGAATTTTAAACTTCACGTTAATACTTTGCTTGCTCGTTGTGATAAACCATTAAATGTCCTCAAGTACCTAGCGGGTACTACCTGGGGTGCCGACAGAAAATCTTTATTAATGGTGTATAAGTCCCTTATTCGATCGAAGCTAGACTATGGCGCACAGGTGTATGGCTCGGCATCCGATGCCACGCTGAAAGGATTGGATGTGTTACAGAATAAATGTTTGCGAATGTGTCTTGGAGCTGTCCGGTGTACCCGTGTAGCTCGTATGGAAGTGGAGGCGAATGTGCCTCCCCTCCGTATTCGCCGTGACCACCTGGCCTTGTCCTATGGTGTAAGGACATTAAGAAAAAGTAATATCGGCAATGTGGCCTGTACCCCCCTGCGTCAATACCACCACCTTCTGCGGGGGTGCGTCGGCCACTTGCCGCTCGCCTCCACTTACTGACTCAGGAGCTTGATGTGGACCCCAGTGACTGTGACAAGTTGGTGCTTAAAAATATAGCGCCTTGGGAGCCACCCGGCTTTACAGTCGATGTTACATGGCTCCCAGCACCAAAGGCCAAGGCGCCGGAGGCGGAGGTCCACCACTTGTTTCGTAAGATCATTGTTCGTCACTTGGGGTCCCATCAATTGTACACCGACGGCTCCAAGTCGAGTGAATGTGTGGGTGCAAGTGTGTGGTCGACTGAATGTGTTCTCAGGTATCGGTTGCCGACTCATACATCTGTGTTTACTTCAGAACTTTTTGCTATTGACAAAGCCATAGACTATGCTCTCAATTCTAGACATGACTCATTTGTCATATTTTCAGATTCAAAATCAGCCCTTCAGGCAATTGCATCTTGCACTACGGACTCTCATGAGATCCAGGGCCGCATCGTTAATAAGTTGCATTCATGCAACAAGTCATTCACGCTGATCTGGGTGCCTGGTCATTGTCGTATCTACGGCAATGAACAGGCTGACTTACTTGCAAAGTCGGCTGTGGAGCTCGAGGAGACTTGGGACGTTCCTCGTGATCTACGGTCGAGTCTATCTCTCGGAAAGAAATCAATAAATCTTCTGTGGCAAGGTCAGTGGACCAGACTAAATATTCCAACTTGTAAGCCGTACCTGGGCGACTGGGACACTGCCAACCGTCCCAGTCGCCTAGAAGAAAAAGTGTTGGCACGGCTACGGCTGAATGCCACCGTTTTAACCCACATAAAACCTTATATGGAAAGACGCTTCCCACCGCACTGTGACATCTGTAATGCGGTGTTATCTATCAGTCATATCATCCTGCGCTGTCGGCGATTTATTCGTGAACGCGCTTCACTTATGAATTACTGCGGCGCAGTTGACGTCCCCTTCACCCTTTCCACCATCCTGGGTGATGGGGACATTGTTATGACTGATAAATTGATGGCTTTCTTGAGAGAGACCGGACTGATCAGAGTGATGTGACTTTTTTACTGTGTGGTTATGGTTTTTATGAACAGTAAATATGTATATATTGTAATATTAATTAGGGTTGACAGTTGACATATTTTAAATAGTTCCTCCTCCCACCGATCTATTTCTAATATAGATGTCCCCTACATTAAGCCAAATTCCTCGCCTGACAGTCACCAGCTGATGAGTGCAAGTGTGCAATATAGGAAGGTATTGGGCACTTGCAGTCGATGGTAGTCTGCTGGGCGAGGTTCTTCAATTTTTTTATAAATTATGTAAATACATTATATTATCTTGCTTAAGTTATTCTAATTAGGGACGACAGCTGACGTATATGGAAATGTTCCTGACTCGTCTGGTTCCCTTTCATATATTGATGTCCCCTATATTAGGTTGTGCCTCGACTGACAGTCATCAGGTGATGAGTGCAGGTATGTAATGTAGAAAAGCATTACATATCTGCAGTCGATGGTGTTCTCTTGGTCGAGGCTTTTTGAACATTAGTGTAGGTCTAGTTATTTGTCTCTTAGGATTTAGTATAGGTTAGCGATTTGTCTGTTAGGTGGTTAGTTTTAGGGTCTTTAGATTAGGTATTTTGTTTATAAGTAATATAAGGTTAAAAATATAAAAAATAAATAAAAATAATAAAAATAAAACTACAAAAAAATAATAAAATAAAAATTATTATATATATATGTACGTGTGCATGAAAGTGTGTATGTTCATATGCATGGATGTGTGTATGTATGTATGTATGTATATATATATGTTTGTATATATATGTATATATGTGTCAATATATATACATATATATTTATTTGCCTTAATGATCAGAGGCTTCGGCCTCAATGGTAAAAAAAAATTTGTTCACTGCACGAGATGACTTGACTAGACTTATAGCGGAGTCTCTACTAACGGCAGAGCTACGACCATCCCTTGGCTCACACGACTCCTCTACACAATTGCTCTGTTTTTAGCTGGTAAATTGTTGTATTGTGATTTTATTTCATGTGACCTGCTCTGTTCCCTGTTATTTTATTCTGTGGAAGATGAGAAAATTATAGTTTGGTTTATTTTCTATTTTTTGTGTGTTCTTATTTCTGTTTTAGGTCTGAAGATGGTTTGTGTTATAAAACCGAAACGTCACCAATAATAAATCATGTACATCATCACTCTGGTTTTGCTGGCCATCATTATATATATATATATATATATATATATATATATATATATATATATATATATATATATATATATATATATATATATTATCCAGCTTAAAAAGAACTTTCAGCGTTTCACTGTGAATCTCATGTATGATAAACACTCGATCTGAACCCAGTCTAGTTAATCTTGGATCTCTCTCTCTTTCTCTCTCTCTTTCCGCATCCGTTGCTATTGCTGTGTGTAGTAAATGCACCAACCATCTGCCGTCTGTCTGTCTGTCCATCAATCAATAAATCAGTCTATCTGTCCATTTATCTATCTACATACAGACAGACTCTTCTGTTCCATAGCAGGGCCACAAGCAAATTGCATCCATGTCACTCTGTTCTCTCCATTTGGCTGCCATCTGTCAAACTCACATCTCTCTCTTTCATATAACTCCACTCAACCTCTCCATCTCATCCTTCTTATCTCCCCCTCTCTCTCCCACAATGACGCTCTTGCAGTCAGTCTTTCATTCTCCATCCTCTTTACATAACCAAAGCATCCCAGAGTTTTTATCTTACAGCTCTGAGTGACACCCACTTCAACACCATAAAGTTCCTTCACTTCCTCATTTATCTCTCTCTCCACATACCCACATGTTTCTCTCAAATAACTCATCTGCCCTACAGGCTTTTTGTCAGCTACTTCAAACCAAAGGTAATTAGGAATCCCCTCCATTGTTAGGGTAATTACAAAATAATCTATACTGGATGTAGTGAATCGGTTCTAAAGTCCTGTTTACCCTACCTACCTTTACGTGGAAAACAATTTTTTTTTTTCATTTTTAAAAATCTTTGACAGTGGCTGTGGTTAAGGAGAGTCTTAGAAAACTAATTGCTGTCTGTTCCCCCGACGAATCACAGAAATTATTTCTAGCCTCTTCTTACAATGAGTCGCACGAGTCGGCCTATTATTTCAACATTAGTCTTATAGTGGTTAAAAAAAAAAAAAAATCATGAACCGTATTAATAACTATATAATTCTATCAGATAATATTTACAGTCCGATTAGAAAACCTTATAGTATTTTATTTTCTCAGCAGTCATTTCGATTATAGTTCATCCAACAAGAATAGTCGTAAATTTTTGTACTTTGTCATTCGATATCATGTAGCTCAATGACAGAATACGAATCAGAGAGTCGGTACACACGATATCATGCCGGCACGCCCATAAGCCCCATACCACGCTGGCGATGTAGATCTACGTCCCCTTCAAAAACGCCAGTGACGTAGATCTAAGTCCTGCAGCACTGAAAAGTCATTGCTAGCAACCAAAGTATAATGGAAGGTAATATCATATCTAGCTAACTTCAGACATTTCTACATTATGCTTACAACACTGATTTAAAAGCGCGGGAGGTGAGTGAGTCTTCACAGGCTCACAGCCACTCAGCTCTGTAACCTTGAAGATTTCAGAAGTAGAGTGGCACCAACCTGACTCCATTCAACCTACTTTCTGGCTTTGGTGATTACTTTTATTAGTGCCAGTGATCATATGTTGATGTATTAAGCCCATTTACCCACAAAAAATATGCAAAATCGGTTCACAAACTAACAGATGCTCTGCTCATTCAGTAACCTCGAAGATTTCAGAGGTAGAGAGGCACCAACCTGACTTGCTTCAGCCAACCTTCTGGCTTTGGTGATTATATTTATTAGTGCCAGGGATCTTACATTGTATTAAGCCCATTTAGCAAGAAAAAAAAATCGGCTGGTGTAGAGGGGTGTCAGTATATTTTTCTCCAGTGCAGTGCGGATTAAAATATATACTCCGTCGTTATGCACAGGCACGAAAGTATTACATTTTTTAATCATCTAGTATTAATTTTCATCTTTGTCTATAACTTAAATATCGCTTAAACTAGCTAAAATTAACGCTAATGCACTATAACGATGGACAAAAATACCGATTTCTCCATATTCTCTCTTCTTATGTCAATTTCCTACGACAACACAGCATTCAAAACTAGGAGATGCTAGTTTTAGACCAACACAATTGGGCATCTAACCGTTAAAAAAACATGTTTTACCTCGCGTTAGAAATCCAAAGCGGGTATTACTTGTGTGTGTGTGTGTGTGTGTAAGTGAGTTTGAATCTGAGTGCATGTGTGTGCATTTGATTGTGTATGTGTTTGATTGCATGTGTGTGTGTGTGTGTATGTATGTGTGTGTGTGTGTATGTGTGTGTGTGTGTGTGTATGTGTGTGTGTGTGTGTGTGTGTGTGTGTGTGTGTGTGTGTGTGTGTGTGTATGTATGTGTGTGTGTGTGTGTGTGTGTGTGTGTGTGTGTGTGAGTTCGTAGGTGTATGTCTTTATGCATGTGTGCCTGTGTGTCCTTGTGTAATTCACCGGGTCGGTCAGGATCACGTGATGGTTGTGACCATCAACATCTCCTGGAAGACAGCTGAGAGCTCATAGAGTCCGATCTAAGGGCAAAGCCTTGACCTTCACACAAGCACACACCCATCCGCCCCTGTGTGGAGTAAAACTCTCATGTGTGGGGAGGCTCCCCACATACAGCTCCTCTCGATAGGGTGGAGTCAAAGGCTTCTCGTCTCATTAACTCTCCTCCTCTTACTGACTCCCTTCAACCTCTGTCTCTTCGTCACACTGTTGCATCTTTATCTTTTTTCTATCGCTACTTCAATCGTCACTGCTCCTCTGAACTGTCTGCATGCATTCCTCCACCTCTATGACGGGCGCGCAGCACCCGGCTAGCAACAAACTCTCGTCCCTTTTCTGTCCAATTCTCTAATGCAAGAGTTAACCGTTACTCCCAGTCCTTCATGTATGTACCAGGTCAACTCTGGAACCGTCTTCCTCTGTCTGTATTTCTTGCTTCCTATGATCTCCAGTCTTTCAAACGCAGTGTGTATAGGCATTTCGAAATTATCAGATCTTGAATTTGGCTCTCTCTTGTATTTTGTTTTTCTCTTGGGAGGAACAACAATTGCGGGCTCGCGGCCTTTGCTTCCTTCTTCCTCTCATTAAAAAAAAAAAAAAAAAAAAATCCTCCTGCTCAAGGAGGACAGTGACCACCAGCTTCGTCAGTGAAACTTCTCGCATCCCGAGTAAGACGCAAACCCCTATCTTAGCAGGTGCTAGACGAGAGCATTACCACTGAGCAGGCGAGCGATGTGTGTGTGTGTGTGTGTGTAAAATTATGTGATAGTCTATGCTTGGTGGCAGCCTAGGTAGGTTGGTGGGCAAAATGGGTGTGGAGGGTGGACAGGGTAGGTGGATAAGGTGGGTGGGCAGGGTGGGGTGGGTGGATGTGTGGGAAGAGTTATGTGAGTAGATGCGTGGGTGGATGGGCAACGGAATGGTAATGTGGGTTGGCCACGAGTGAGGTGGATGAGCTGTGTGGGTTAGTGACTGGGCGAATGAATGATATTTTTTCAGGGAATAAGCAAGGTGACGACCTTATGCACATGGGTGAATGAGTAGGTATATTGGTAGAGGGACTGGTGGGTGGGTGTGTGGATGCGATAATATTGTTTCACTGTGGCACAGGTATATGAAGTAAGTAGTTCTATAATTGGAATAGGTCCCTTTGGGAAAATATGTCCATGGAGATTATGTCCTTAGGCGAAATGGGCTCGAGTGGAAACACTGGGCCAGTGAGTTATACCTGTCCGTGGAGAAAATGGATCCAGGTGAAAGAAATAGGTCAATGCAAAGGTTTATTGTGTTCCCATGAAGAGGAAGTAGGTCCATGACGAAAATAGATCCACAGAGAAAATAGGTCTACGGAGGGAAAATAGGTCTATGTGTATAATAATACCACGAGGAACTTGGACATTCGAGGGAAAATAGTTCCATGTATGAAAAATAGGTCCTTGGTGGAAAATAAGCTCCGAGGAGTAAACAGACTCTTCGAGGAAAATAGGTACAGGAGGAAAATAAGCCCATGATTAAAATGGGTGCATAGGGAATGTATGTCTCTGGAGTAGAAAAGGTCCACGAGAAAAATAAGTCCATGGGAGAAAACAGGTCCATGGAGCAAATTCGGTCCATGGGGCAAAAACAGGTCCAACGAGGAAATGAGTCCCTGGAAGAAAATGTGTCCAAGGGATAATTAGGTTTATGGAAGAGAATGGGTCAGTGGGATGATATGAGAAAATGTGTGGGTAGGAAGGTGACCCCTAGGTGGTGTGGCGGGAGACGGCGAAAAGCCACTCCTTCTAAGCTCAAGAAATCCTTTGTTTACATCTTGAATAAAACATTGTCTTCAGCGAGTTACTGTGACTGCATAATCTCTCAGTGCAACAGCCTTGAAATCGAGACAAAGATATGGTACGACAAAAGACACTGTCTGATAAGTTTTTCCAGAATATTGGATAATATGAGCTTGCAGTCATTTGTCATGGTTATATAGATAACTTAATGATGTATGAAGAGAGAACCTGTATTTTTACACAGGAAAAATCATCAGAGAAATTACCAATGATGTATATAAATATTGTTAACACCAATCGATGTATTATTCACAGTGATACTCATACGAGCCACTAAATACTCTCTTCCCACAGAGGGACTAAACATAAGTCCATTTGATGTAGTAGAGCCTTTGTTACTGAACAGCACACATGATTAAGTGGATAAAGAGAAAGATGAACAGAAGAACATATACACTGAAACGCCAGTAGATAAATATGTAAGAGCAAATAATCGCTACAGGGAAAAGTTTCTACCATAATAAATTTGAAGTGCCATGCCATTTTTCTGGATGTTAATTGTTTTTAAGATATTTTTTGCATTATTCAACTGTGAGTTGCTGGTAAACTGTACTATGCATCAAACCTCGCCTCAGTGATTTCCAACTTCACAGCTTTGTTGACACACAAATCTGAATAAGTAAACACGAGCCTCAACCCTCAACCCACTGACTCCTTTCCAACCCTTGCCCACCACACTCACCCTCCTCACACTTTCTAACTCTGCCCTGTTCAAAGTAACGACTGAGGCACCATCTCTTGACTGACAAATTTCTTAAGTCCGAGGGCTTTAGTCTTAGACTATTCTGTATAGTATATACTTTCCTTAATTGTTACTCCCTCCCTCTCTCACTCACTCACTGTGACTAACTGCATGACTATACTTAACCGCTTCATCAGTGACCTTCTAAGCTATTAATCTAACCCCATCCACTCATATGCTGATGATTCCATCCTTCGTTTTCCCATTCGCTTCCCACAGCGTCCATCATAACAGGTACTTCTACAAACACGGGATGAGGGACCTGGCTCATATCTCTGATCAAGGTAAAAGTAACCACTGTGTTTTTAATACATTCAAAATTCAGTTCCTACATCTTTTGAACCGCCAGAATCTTCCATAGAAATGTCTTGTAACATCCAACTCAGTCCTGCTTCCTCTCTGAATATACTTGGAGTTTCAGTGTTTCAGGATTTATCATGGAAATATTTTAATACCTCACTTGCAAATTCTGCTTCCAAGAGATCAAGTGGTCCAAGCTGACTCTGTACCTTCTTTACTCACCCCCTCCCCCCACCTGATCAGCTGTTGACTATAGGGGAGCCTTATTCACCAGTGTTGAGCAAACTCTCATATGTGTCGGGACTCCCCACGTACAGCACTTCTCGATAGGGTGGAGCCAAAGGCTTTTCGTCTCATAAACTCTCCTCCTCTAACTGATTCCCTTCAACCTTTGTCTATTCGCTACACTGTTGCAACTTTATCTCTTTCATATCATTACTGCTCTTCTGAATCTTTTCCTTGTATCCCCTCTCGACTACAGTGGGCGCATATACCCGTGTAGCAAACTCTCACCCTTTCCTGTCCAACTTTCTAATGCAAGAGTTAACTGATTCTCGCAGGCCTTCATGCCTGCAGCAACCCGACTATACAACTGTCTTCCTCTTTCCTTATTTAAATCTGAATATGACCTCCAGTCTATTAGACGCAGTACGTTGTCCAGGTATCTCTAAATGCTCGGATCTCGATTTTTTTTTTTCTTTTTTTTTTTTTTTTTTGGATGGGGAGAGGAAAATTACGGCCCTCTATTCTTTTGGTACTTGGATAACTATATTTATATTAAGGGACGCGCGCGCGTGCGTGCGTGTGTGTGTGTTCTTACCTAATTGGTCTTACCTAATTGTATCTTTACAGGAATGAGTCAAGCTCGTACTGTTCCGTGTCTTAACCCATTTTTATCGTACATATTCTTAAATTTATGAATTGTTTTGGCACGCACTATTTCATTCGGTAGTGCATTCCACTGATCAATTGCTCTATTTGGGAAACTAAATTTCCTTACGTCTTTATCACCTCTCTTTTTATGCAATTTTTTGCAGTGTACTCTTGCTGATGCTTCCCCATACGATAAGTAATAATTTATGTCTATTTTCTCCTTCCCTGATATGCATTTATATAGCATAATCATGTCACCTCTTTTCCTTCTCTCCTGTAGTGTTGGTAGATTCAGTTTATTTAGTCTTTCTTCATAGCTTAGATCCCTTAAGCTTGGTACCCATCTTGTAGCGGCCCTTTGAACTTTTTCAATCTTGTCTATGTGTTTTTTGAGATGAGGACTCCAGACTACTGATGCATACTCCAGGGTTGGTCTGATGAATAATGTTGTTATCTTTCTTAGCATGTCTTCATTTATGTATGTAAACGCTATTCTCATATTTGCAAGCAGTGTATACATGTTCCGTACCTTCTCACTGATGTGGTCAGCCGGAGACAGTCTGTTATTGACAATCACACCTAGGTCCTTCTCTCTTTCTGATGTGTGTAGGGTTTTATTTTCTAACATATAATCCCAATCAGGTCTTTTTCCACTTTTACCAAACTTGATTACATGACACTCGTCCACATTGAATTCCATTTGCCATGTATTACTCTATTCATGAAGTTTATTTAATTCTTCTTGTAGCTCTTTACGAGAGTCTGTGTTAGTAATTCTCCTTTGTATTTTTGCATCATCTGCAAACATATTTAGATAGCTTTCATTTCCAGTGTTACTGTCTATATCATTTATATACACTAAAAACATGATTTGTGCCAGCACTGAACCCTGTGGTACTCCACTAGTCACTTCTTTCCATGATGAGTAATTTCCCCTTAGTACTGTTCTCATTTTTCTTTTCATGAGAAAATCTTGCATCCAACAATACAGTTTGCCTCGAATTCCTCCTGGATGGTACAGTTTCCATAAAAGTCTTTGGTGTGGTACTGTGTCAAATGCTTTCTTGAAATCTAAATAAATACTGTCCACCCATCCTGCTCTTTCCTGTAATGTGTCTGTTACTCTGTCATAGTAGCTCAACAGATTAGTAACACATGATTTTCCTTTTCTGAAACCAAACTGTCTTTCTTTATCATACTGTGTTCTTCTAGATGATTTACTCAAGCTTTTCTTATAAGCTTTTCTAATACCTTACTTACAACACTGGTCAGTGATACTGGTCGGTAGTTGAGTGGATTTTGTCTATTCCCTTTCTTGAATAAGGGTACAATGTTTGCTTTCTTCCAGGTATCAGGTAGTTTACCTTGACTCAAGGATATCATGAAAATTAAAAATAATGGTTTACTTAACTCCTTTGCACATTCACATAGCACCTAACATGAAATTTCATCAGGACCATTTGCTTTTCCTTTGTCTAATTTACTTAGCTCCTCCTGTATTTCTTTTTCTGATGTTTGTATATCTGGTAGTATGTGTGGACATGCATTTTCCACATAATCCCTCTCAATTTTTTTTTCCTCTGTAAAAACTGATTGGAAATTCTTGTTTAGTGCTTCACAAATATCCTTCTCTTGTGTATAGGTGATTCCATCGTCCGTAATGGATTGTATTTTATCTTTTACTTTGGTTTTGCTTCTGATGTAGCTGTAAAATAGCTTTGATTGATCACTACTTTTATTTATGATATCCTCAAACTGTTTTGGGGCTTCCCTCCTTATTCTTGTATAATCGTTTCTTGCCTGTTTGTAATTATTATATGCTCATTCACTGTTATGTCTTCTGTATCTATTCCACAATAAATCTCTTTTTTCTTTTGATTTTTTACGTTCTGTATTGAACCATTTCTTTATTTTCCTTTCTGCTTCTTTGTGCTGTGGGATGTACTTCTGGACCCCTATTTCATAAAGTTCACAGAATTTTTCATATATAGCATTTATATCTTGTCCTCTAAGCTCCTTTTCCCCAGCATTTTCTAGGAAGTACTTCTTTAGGTCATGATACTTTCCCTTTTTATAGTTTAGGCTCTTTTTATAACTTTCATTGCTGTTATCTGTTCTGAAGTTGCAATTTAGTACTGCATGGTCGCTTTTGCCGAATGGAGGGTGATATATTAAATTATTAATATTGTTTTCTTGCCTAGTAATTATGAGATCAAGCATTGAGCGTACATCGAGTCCTCTATTTCTGGTGCTTTCCCTTACATGTTGCGTTAGGAAAAACTTTTGCACAAGATCCAGGAGCTTTTGGTCCCAACAGCTTTCTTGGCTTATTATATCTAGAATATTCCAATTTATGTTTGTATTAAAATCTCCAGTTAGTATAATTCTTTTTGATTTCTCTTCCATTTTATGTAGTAATGCTCTTAATCTCTGAATTGTAATTTCCGCCAGGTCCTCATATTCGTCTCTTTCCCATGTGTTTGATCTGGGTGGCATGTACAAATTGGCTACAATTACTTTCCCTTCAGAAGTATTTATCTCTACTGCAATGAGTTCTACTTGTGAGGGTATATCTAATTCTATATCTTTGACTTTTAGATTTTTCTTAGTTAATATTATAATTCCTCCTCCTTTTTTTTAAGTTCCTATCTCTTCTCCATATATTATATTCCTCTAAGTTTAGGATGTCATTCGATATCCTTGGTGTTAATTTTTGTTTCAGTTAAACATATTATATGTGGTTCATTTTCTCTGACATAATCATTCATCTCTAATAATTTAGATACCATTCCATCCACAATTGAGTACATCAACTTAATCATCTTGTTTATATACTTGTCATGATTTGGTTCTACTACCTTCCTCCTTTTTATTCCCTCCTGTTTATGTACCACTTTCGTACCTGCAATCCAGTTACTTTGTAAAAAAAATGTCTTCTTCTCCTCCTGTGATCTTCCCTCATTTTTTGTTTTTGCTTCCTCCCTCTTCTCTTTCAGTAATTCCAGTTCCTCTTGTGTTAGGCATCTTTTTATCCATACATTTTTGAACTCCTCTTTTTCCATAAGATTCTTTGCATTTTTTAGTATCTCCTCCACGGTGTTTACACTCTAGAAGGTTACGTTTAGGGGTCTTGATTTACTTCTCTCGTATTTCCGTAATCTTTTGTGTTCCTCTATATCTTTACTTGTGTGTGTGTGTGTGTGTGTGTGTGTGTGTGTGTGTGTGTGTGTATTAATAAGATAAACAGTTCTTATCCGACTGCAGTCAAAGCTAATGGAAGAACTGAAGGCCAATCACCAAGGTACCGTTTTGTTTTAACAAAATAGATCAGAGGTAAGGGTCACAAGACTTGCTCAGACTTCACATAGTAAACCGTCTTAAACAGATTTTATCCAATTTGGACCAAACTCAAGAGAAATGTTAAGGGTAAGGCAATAATGAAGTGATTCAGTTTTGATGACAATCAAGGTCACTGGGTAATGTCGAAGTTCGACTTGTGTATGTTTAATAACTAAAGAAGTTTGAATTGATTTTAAACCAAACGTAGTGAAACTAAATGGAGAGGAGAGAGTGTGAGAGAATGGGAGTATGGATGGGGTATATGTGCAGGAGTAGGTGAGAATGAGAGGGCAAAAGGAGTGTGTATTGTTGTGAGTAAAAGATGGAAGAAGAACATAAGAGAGTATGGATCAGTTGGCTCAAGGATTGTGTGGGTAAGATTGAAAGTTGGAATACTAATGTGGGCGATTGTGTGCCTGTATGCGCCAACGCAAGATCGTGCAAGCTGAGTGAGAGAAAAGTTCTGGACAAATGTGGAAGTGTGCATGGAAAAGTTTGGAAGGAATGAGAGTGTTTTTCATTGGCGATATGAATGTGAGACAGGCTGTGGCACAAAAGAAGAAAACATACAATGAATGGATGAGAAATAGGGGCGTGGAAGAAGCTGAGAGGGGGAAGAGAGAGTTATTATGTAGAGAGGAAGTGAGAGGTGAAAAGATTAGTAAGAGAAAGAAGAGAGTGGATGAGGAATCTGGAAGGAATTTGAGTGTAAAGTGGAGGGACTGTAAGAAAATGTTCTGGAAAGAGGTGAAGAGAGTAAGACAGGGTGGCAGTGAAGTTAGTAGGGGAGTAAAAGATAAAAATGGTAGATTACTAGTAGGGAAGGGAGAAAAAGTGAACAGATGGAGAGAACACTTTAAGGAATTGCTGGACATAGAGAATGGAAGTAATGCGAGTATAAGTGGCTGGGGAATCCTGGAAGAAGGAGGGAAATAAGAAGACAGGAAGAAATTAGTAGGATAGATGTTGTGGAAGCAATGAAGAAAGTCAAATTGGGGAAAGCCCCAGGAATTGATGGAGTGTGTGGTGAAATGCTGAAGCATGGGGGAGAGATAGTAGTAGAATGGATGTGGAAGATGTGCAGATTGGCCTGGGAGGAAGGTAGAGTCCCGGAGGATTGAAAGTCAGGTATAATTATTGCCTTGTACAAAGGAAAAGGGGAAAAAGTCATGTGTGGTAATCATAGGGGCATTTGTTTTCTTAGTGTAATAGGAAAAGTGTAAGGTAAGATACTTATTGACAGAGTTAGGGAAATAACAGAGGAATTAGTTGGAGAAGAGCAGGGAGGCTTTAGGAAGGGAAGAGGTTGTGTAGATCAGATATTCATTCTTAGATCTTTAGTGGAAAAGTTTCTAGAGAAGAGAAAGAGCCTTCATGGACTTGAAGAAAACATATGACAGGGTGGATAGACAAGGTGTCACGGGGAGATGTAAATTTAAGAATAAAACGCTTGATATCACTCGAAGGTAAAGACAAGGAATTGACTTGTGAAATCAATCAAGTAGTAAGTTTCATTTTATTCTGGCTAACTTCGTCAATTCTCTAAAGATGAGAATTTTATAAACTTTCTCAACAGTACACAGCAGAGACTATCTACTCACGAATGCTGTATCATCAGTACTGTTAGCCTCTGAGAAAGTGATTTTACCCCCTGACAATCAACAAATAATACTAATAATGGACAGGTCCTTGTTGGTGCTTAACTCCTGGCTGGCACAATGGATTTAAGTTTAAATATAGAAGATCTGGCTTAAATACCAGTTATGATTAATATAGAAATTTTGTGCAAACTTAGATAAGCACAGTAAGGTAAGCTCACTTTGGAGAAATGAAACAAGAGTCTATATTACATTAAGCTCAAGAAAAGAACTGTAAATTTATTAATTACGATGAAATAAATTTACGTTACATGAATCTCAAAATGAATTCAAAAGGGGAATTCACGGTCACAGGGGGACTCGTGGATTCAAATAACAAAGGAAATACACTCACTCACTCATTCAAAAGCTAATCAGACTTAAGGCTAAGAAAACGAACGAAAATACTGATCAGTGGGGGGAACGGAGCTGAAGCTATGAAAGACAGGGCATCTGTCTGTTGCACACCAAGCGCTGCTATTCGCTGCTAAGCTCACTTCGCCGATCACCATCTAGGTGGAGATCCAGGAAATCACTGTACAACGGAGATGCTGCTCTGTAAGCTGGGCACAAACAATCCTACCCTCGAGGCTGTCCAAAGCTGATTAAGTCCAACCTGGGAAGTGGGGGTTAGATGACCATGTTCACCGGAAGTAGTCGTGGCTAATTTCAGCGGTCAATGGAGAGAGGGTGAACGATATACACGTGCAATAAAATCACTCAGTGAAGCACTAATGTTGCGCATAAGTACAGTCACTTTAGGAGCAGTGACGAATATTCTGAAAAACTATCCCAATCGAAGTGCATATGAGGACGGTTAAACCGAGTGATACACAGTGGGAATTCCACTAGAGTTCGTGGTTTTCTCACCCGAGTACAATGTCACGGATTTGTAGAATACACAATCTCATGAATTCGTGACATTACGCACCATCAAAATCAAATTTTTCTCAAAGAAAATTTTACTATATATACATATACATCTTCAGTCACACAAGATTCACACTGTGGTGTGTGTACTGTCCTGCTACAGGAGAAAATCACTGTCGCCAATGAGCGTAAAAACCTCGTATTTACGTTAATAGAAGCAAGCTTGAGGGAAAAAACTCCATGACGACAGTGAAAAATCCTGTACTCAGGTCAAACTGAGTGAAAGTTCGCTACATTTACATTAACAACTAATTGGTATCTAGCGTGGTGTATGTAATACACGGTGTAGTTGCGACAGTTGTAGTGTAACTGTACCTATTCATAAAATTATATGATATAATTTAATAGTAAATGGAGACAACAAGACTGAAGAGAAGAGATGGCAGCATGTGGCAGAAACGATCAGCCGATCTGCACGACAAAACTGCTACACCCGCCAGCTGCACCTGCAAAGTCAATCAAGGTGGAGCATCAAAAGTGTCAGTGCGGCAAACAATTTTTATTAAATTACAAATTCTCTCTCTGCCTAATACTCAGTAGACATGTTACAAAAAGTACACTATTATTTTCTTAACCCATTGACTGTGACTGTATCATACATGATATCTGAGTCCAAATGGCTCTGACTGCGGCTGTATCATTTATGATTTACTGCATTCAAAAATTCCACCATCAGAAATGGCATGAAGTAAATCAGCTAGCAACTCATGGCACCGTATAGAATATTGCCATACATGGAGTATGCATTTTTACGAGGTGCAGAGCTCAGCTCAGTTACCTACAAAATGCCGAAGGTAAAGGTACAAAATCTTCTCCATGCCATCGCTAGCAGTAGCCTAAGCAAATATTGGATGAAATCTCTGGATGAGTCTAAAGTCTCACCAATCTAAAACCAAGGTTTGGGTGGAGTCCAGCCAGGGATTTCCCGGCGTACAGCGTTGCCTTGTTTCCTATACTCTGATTGGCTAGTGGCTGACCTGACACCATTAGAGTTTGCTGCTCACATCTCGCCACCTGGCCTGACATGACTTCACCCACTTCTGTGTGTGTGTGTGTTTGTGTATGAGTGTGTGTGTAAAGACAAACTAATTTAAGTTATAAATATAACCAAAATAATGAATTTACAAATCGCATTCTCTCTCTCTCATATAATTTATGATTCCCAGTATGGGCCTGGATGTTGCCGCCCATTAGTGTTTTAACTTATTTATTTCTATTAAGAAAATAGTGTATGTTCTATTGATTCCTTCAAATTATATTATAAACGTAATTGTTACATTACTTACCCAACTTAGAACTACCGTGAAAGTCGGTAAAAGTAACTAAATTTTTTTTCAGCAACACTGTAAAATATGTATGCAACATTTCTTTATTAATGTACAAGAGCCATATGCAATATAAGTTTACCTTCCTTTGATATGCTAGAATACTTACGTTTATATTGTATTAGTATGTATGTACCTATCTGTGATGCCTATTACATATATAACAGAATTTACTCATCGCTCGTTTAGGAAGTATGGCATGGCTGCACCCAGCGCCAGACCCCACCCAAACCTTTGTTTTAAATTGGTGCGACTATAGTAATGATAGTGATACGTTGTTAGATGATGACAGTGATGGTTCAGAAGCTGATTTAAACCTTATCTGATTGCAAGATTGACACTGACAACACAGTGCAACCATAACACATCGTTCGCCTGGCACCACCACACAGGGAATATTTATTACTTCACGGACCTGTATCAGAGGTAATTTTTTTGTTTGCTATATTGTGTTATATACCATTAAACTCGGGATTTTTTTCTCTATCTTTTGACAGTATTTTTTTTTCTAATATTTTTTTCTAAATATTTGAAAACTGCCACACGCAGGATATACATGTAAACAAACACTGACGCAGTGAATGAGTTAATGGATACATAATTAACCAGACAACATAGTCCTTGGATTGCATAAATCTTTGAGGACAGCCAGTAGTTTACTGGTTAAACCTAACTCTACATTTACGATTAATATCAGCAAGCTGAGGATCCCTACGCAGTCTTGGGCAGGTCACATTTTAACACCCAATGTGGGTGTGAACACTCATGTGGATAATGTGCTTTCTCCAGGAATTCTCAGAAAGGCCCACAGCTCAAGACACCACAAGGTAATTCAGACACAGCCTCGGATTGCCTCTGCGGGGGTCTCAAACTTCCCCTTAACCTATGGTACATATGTATGTACAGGCCCTGGACATAATGTGTCCTGTGGGGCCAACGGGAGAGACATCAGGTCTGCACCTACATTACCACTGCCCTCTCTCTCAATTTACTCAGAGATTATGGGCATGGATTCAAATGGCGCAGGAAGGACACATCCCTGACTGGTGGTACATTGACTCACATCGCAGGAACGCACAAACCTATCTATTTCCTGTCCCATCCCTGGCCAGAAAAGGTCAGCACGGATATGGCCCTGGGTTTTCCTTTTGCCCATGTGACCTCCTGAGGCTTAACAATGACCCCATTGAAACACTGCTTGGTGATAGTGGAAATGACAAACTGCAGCCAAACCTCACCCTGGGGTGTTCGTGACGCACGGTAGAGCCGTCCTTGTTTGTGAAGGAACCTGGTTTTACCTCCCCGTTGTTGTTGTTGTTGGGATATTTGCCCCACCATATGGTGGGGACACGGGCAAACAAGAGAGCACGTCAGAGGTGCACATGAGGCGCAAACTTGAATTATCGAGGGGGAGGGTAGTCCCTGACCGTTTGGAGTAGAATATTGAGAGGTGCGTGGGCGACAATGCCAGCGGCATCCATAGAGTCATCCCCAGACCGTGCCAGTGCTGTGGCAGGTTGAGGCCTAAGCATGGTAGTGGCAGGGCAGTGAAGCAGATAGTGAATGAGCGGCTCCATAGAACTAGCTAGACAGTGGGTACACGGGTCTGGCTCTGTGCCAATAATCTGCCTATAGCCAGGGAACCCCAGACGCAAGCGCCTGAGCCTCACTAGGAGATAATTAGGTGTACTCGGAGGAGGTGACAGCAGGGAATAGGACGTGGCAATGGCATACCAGGTAGCAGAGCGAGAGCCCTCCGTTACCCAAAGCCAATGATCCTCTATGGATTGCCTGCCGATGGTAGCATTTAGAGTGCGGATGAGGTGTGATGGGCCGGGGCGCAGTGGAAATGTTATATCAGGGAGAGAGCAAGCTGCTCGTGCTGCACCATCCGCAAGCTCATTGCCGCGGATACCAACATGGCCAGGGAGCCAGTGGAGGATGATATTAGCACCCCTGCGGACAAGAAGGGATGCAAATGTATAAATGGCCATGAGAAGAAAGATATTGTCCCGAAGGGAAAAGGAGCAGAGTCTTTGCAGGGAGGAAAGAGAGTCAGTATGAATGATGACTCGGTGGCGATGATGGTGATGGGCGTGTTGCAAGGCACCCAAGATGGCAGCAAGCTCTGCTTGGAAAGCTGAGACACCCTGGGAGAGTCGCCAAGACTCTACCAGTTGACCAGAAACAAAGGCCGCCCCAGGGGAGCCATCAGAAGAAACTGAGCCATCAGTGAAGTAGAAGGCTGAGTCCGGTAAGGCTAGAGTCGCTACTCTGCTTAGACCCTCCTGACGGAGTAGTGCAGGAAAGGAGGAGTGAGGTTTAGCCTCCGAGGGACCAAAAATGTGAAAAAGCGGGGGATCCCATGGTGGTGGTTCCGCGTATCCCAGAAAAGGGGAGTCAGGATCCTGAGAGAGGCTCTCTGCAGCTCCCAACCCATGAACAATGGCAGCTGTATTGCAGGCCCAGTCACGCTGAGGGGCCTGCGCAGGTGGGCGACACATGAGCCGTTTTAAGAGTGCCGAGACAGGCAGGTGGGGCCGGCACTGCACCAGCTGGAGAGTGATGAGCACCACTCGTAGCGCAATACGACGTGCCAGAGATGGCAAACCACCCTCCATCCGCAGATTAACCACCCGGGTCCAACGTGGGACACCCAGCATGACACGGAGGGCATCGTTCTGGATGACCTCCAGAGATCGAGACATTGGTGGAGTGAGGCCAGTCAGACAGATGGCGCTGTAGTCCACCAGAGATCGGATGGCATGAATATAAAAAGTCCGGAGGACAGAAAATGATGCCCCCAAACTCCGCCTGGAGAGATATCTAAGAGCAGCCATTCGGGTGGAAGTACATTCCTTCAGATACCAAACATGACAAGCAAAGGTGAGACCCCCATCTAGCCAGACCCCTAGATACTGGTGGACGGTGACCAGGGAGAGCTGATGACCTCCAAGCAGCAGTGGAAAGTCGGGGGGGCGGAGGCCAAAAGGCAGACACTTCATCTTGGCGAAATTGATTTTTAGGCCTAGCTCAGTGCACTTGGCATGCAGCCGAGAAAGGGCCAAGTCCGCCTGTGCAAAGCAGTCTCTCCTGGTAAAGACGGGGGCCAGATCGTCAGCATAGCAAAGAAGAGTTATGCCAGGCCCATATTCCACAGTTAGGAGCTCCTCCATCAGGACGTTAAAGAGGAGAGGGCTCAAAACACTTCCCTGGGGGGTGCCATTAGGATGAAGATGAAAAGGGGAGAGGTGCCCCTGAAAGCGAACCCCTGCAGTGCGTTCACTGAAAAAGTCCCGGACCCAGGATATGAGTCTGCCCCCTACTCCCCTGGCCACAAGAGCTGCCAAGATAACAGTGGGGTTCGCCAGTTCGAAGGCCTTCTCGAGGTCGAGGAAGATGGCCATCCCCCGTCTGCCCCTCAGCTCCCCAAGGAATGATGCAAGGCAGTGGGTGGCACTCCTGCCTGGATGATAAGCATAAATCCTTGGGTGCAGCGGTCCCAACCGCCAGGCCAGACGAGCCCGCACAACCCTCTCAGCTGTCTTAGCAATGCAACTGAGCAGGGAGATGGGGCGCATGGCAGTGGGATCGCAAGGCTTCGGAATCGGGTGGATGACCGCCATCTTCCACGACCTCGGTAGACGCCCCTCAGACCACGAGAGGTTGAGCAAATCAAGCAGACGCTCTCTGCCGCAATTTCCAGCATGTGATAAAATGGAGTACGTGACCCCGTCGAGCCCCGGCGCAGTATCCTCCCGGCACCTCAGCGCTTTCTGAAGCTCTCCGCTGGTGATTGGACAGTCAACGGGGTCAGGTGTATCACACGCTGTCTGAATGGCTGCAATGCGAGAGGCAGACAGCTGCATTTGCAAGGCTCGGACGGACTGCGGGAGATTGGAAGAGGCTGAGCGGTCGGCGAAATGCTGGGCAAGACGGCCGGCCTCAGCAGCAGGGTCAGGGTGGGAGGGCGGACGAGGAGGACGTGGATCAGAGATGGACCTGATTCTCCCCCACATCTCACGGAGAGTGGAGTGAGAATCTAGGGTACGACACCATCTGATCCACGCCTCCTCTTTAAGGCGACACTTTTCAGAGACCACATGCCGAGTGACAGCAACCAGGTACCGTCGGTGCGGAGATGTCCGGCGCCGCCGGTACTGCTTGCGTGCAGCATTGAGCCTCCGGTTCAATTCCCTGACCCTGTCACAGTAAAACCAGCCGTCCCGGTAGCATCTCGCCGAGCGCCGCTGCAATGGAATGGCAAGAGAGGCAGCGTGCGAAAAAATATTTGCAACTTGATCCGCCCGGCTCTCGAGGTCTGAGGCGGGAGAAGATGTTGCAAAGGCCGCCATGAGAGCACAGTCAAAAGCCGCCCAATCCGCCTTGCGTAGATCCCACCGTGGTGTGGGAGGCGGGGGAGGGGGGAGGGGGGCGAGAGGCAAGCCAACAAGAAGAGCGAAGTGGTCACTCGCAAGGTGGGGGTGGAGTGACCATGACGCCAGGCCTGACAGTGGGGTTGAAACAAAGGAAAGGTCGAGGCGACCTCCCCCAATATGGGTGGGCTCTGTCATCTCGTTTAAGAGGGAGACACCACCCATCTCCTCCATAAGTAAAGAAATGTGCCGTCCTGCTTCATTGGACTGAAGAGGCGATGATAGAAGGGCGTGGTGGGCGTTAAAGTCACCCCCTATATACACGGCTCCCCTGGCAGCCTGGGAGAACAGATCACCCAACTCCAGGGTGCCTCTCTGGCTCCGGTATACATTATATACCGTCAGGGGTGACGTTGCCAGGTGTAGAACCACGCCCTGGACCTCCACATCAGATCCACAGAAAGGAGGAGGGTCACATTCTGTGCATGCAATGTGGTCCTGGACCAGAATGGCACACCCTCGTGTGACGCCACGAACATACGGGAGGAGATGGGTGGTGTAACCCGAGAGACAAAAAGTGGAACTATCCGGGAGCAGGGTTTCTTGCAGTAGGATGACATGGGGACGGTCCCTGTTGGCCGCCTCCTGTAGAAGCGGGAGCTTGTGCCGTGCTCCTAAACAGTTCCACTGAAGGAGTCGAAGGGGGGAGCCGTCCCACCGTCCGGAGACAGACAGAGACGGACGTCCTCCAGCAACGGAGGTGAGGCCATGGCTGTCGAGGGTGCCACGACGGACATCGGTTGTTGCTCTGGAAGGGGGCGAGGCCGATTCTGCTGAGGGGTGGAAGACAGGGCAGCGGCCTTCCTGGGCTTGGCTCGCTTAAAAGAGCGAGCCGGCTTGCGTGGGGGAGTCCGTGGTCCCCCTGTTGAGCGAGCCGGACGTCGAGGGGCAGGATGGGTGTCGGGACCATGCAGCTTCCTGGCAATTGCGCGATCGACGATGCGATTGGCTGCGGAGGCGATTGAGGCCGCCTTGAGGGTGATCCCCAGTTTGAGGGACACTGCTTGGGCAACAGCCACTGCAATCTGTGAACCCAGGTCCCGCAGATCCTCCGCCGTGAACGCGAGGACTGGTGAAGCAGGAGCAGTGGGTGGACTGGGTGTGGAGCCAGGTACTGGTGGCGGAATTGTCAGTGGCTGACTGGGCGCTACAGTGGGAAGTGGTGGCGAGACAGGCGGCTGTTGGCGGTGGATCTCTGCTGTGGTCTGGACCACAGTAAGAGCTGAGGGCAATGGAGGGAACTCCTGGTCGCTGAGAGGTGGTGGACGCTGAATGGGAGGGCGGCGCTGTTGTCCTTAGATGAAGGTGCCAGGGGGAGCTGGAGTGGCGCTGGTGGCCTGATTTTCCTGCACAAAAGCAACCTGCCTCTCTCGACCCTGGTTCACTCTTTGAACCCTCGCGGGGCAACTGCGGTGCCAGGCGTGGTGTCATCCTGAGCAATTGGGGCACTTGGCCACAATTGGTTGCATTGCCTTGAACCGCTGCAGGCACTCGTCCGTGTTATGGGCGCCACTGCACATGCCGCAGATGATGGGGGGTTGCAGTTGGCACGGTGGTGCCCGTAGCGTTGGCACCGGTAACAGCGCAGCGGTTCCGGTGTGAAGGGGCGGAGATGGAAAACTCCCCAATTGCCCAGGTCGAGGGATGACACGAGAGGCTCTCGCAGAGTCACACAGACCTGCAGTGTTTCCTCCCTGGTTCGCTGGTTTTGACAGCGTTCTGCTGCCTCTACTAGTGGATGCCTCAAAAGGATATCCACCGGCATGCACCAAGGATATCCCATAACCGTCGCCCTTGTAGTCTGGGCGCCCTGCGAGAGCTCCACGAGTTTGACAAATGGGGCCTCCTCCTCCGCCACTGCCTTCAGGCGCAGATAAGACTCCTCCTCGGTAGGGATCAGCACGCAGCTGTCGTCGCGGCCGTAACAATTCATAGCCACTAGGCCCGGCAGGTGTTGCTCTAAGGCCGCTACTGCATCGTAGCTCGTGCTGAACCCCGCCTGGAGGGAAACGCGAAAGGCTGGAAAGGACGAGCAAGGAGGTGGAGGAGGCACGACTGACACTGAGGGGCGACGAGTAGAGGAAGGCTGCCGTGGTGCCAAAGTCCTTGATGCTGGAGGAGCGGTGTTTCCCTGCGGTGCTCGCCGTGGTTTGCGCGCCACAGTTATAAAGCCATCAGCGTCCTCAGTACTAGTAGCAGGGGCAGCTCCAGCGGGAGAATGGTCGGCACCAGGTGCCTGTGCAGCACGGGCTCCATTGTGTGGAGATGGCATGGCAGTAGTAAGGGCCTGGCAGCGTGGGCAGGCAGCAGCAGGGGCATTAGCAGAGGGCGCGTTGGTAGGGACGGGAAGCGGAGCCGAAGCAGCTTCCTCCATAGCCTCATGGACACGTGCAACCTTAGCTGCACGTGCCAAAGTGGGAAGGGGGGGGGGCTGAGGCAACAGCCCTCGCGCGGGGAGCCTGCCCTTTAGGGCGACAAGAAGTGGAGGCGGAGACGTCACCAGACGTTGACGAGTGAGAGCTCGCATCTGAGAGACGCCGCTCTCGCTTCGCGCCTGGTGTGGCAGCAGGGCGAGTCGTCCTCTGCTGTGACTGGGATGGGCGCGGTGGCCCCTTAGGCCTGGGGATCTGGGTCCGTCTCATGTCCCTGAGGGACAGTCACACAAACACGCAAAGACGCCACTCACACACACAGACACCCAAACAGATACACCAACACTCACTCTGACAAAAAAAAAAAAAAAAAAAAACTAAGAAAAAGCCGGCAGTTCCCTACAGTGATGGGCTACCTATGCTCCCCGCCCTCTAAAGGGCGACGTGGGAGGCCCCGCCACTACCCCTTTCGGGTCTTCCCTAGTCTATCAGAGCCGCTCTCTGCGCTTCCTATAACCAGGCCCTAATGGCCCCCCCTCATGGAACTGCCCTAACGACAGCCCTTCAGGGTTCGGCTTCGTACCACGCAGAGAGACACTAACAGCAGCCGGGAAAACACACACACACACACACACACACACACACACACACACACACACACTCGCAAACACACTCACAAAACACCCACACACACACACACACACAAGCTCGCAAGGCTATCTGTCAGAGACAGAGTCCACCCAGAAACAGAGAAAAAAAGAGAAAAATCGCCTAAGTAAATTAGGCTAAGTCCTGCAATGGCCAAAAACAGGAAAAACTCCCGAAAAATGCTTCTCAGTAACTGAGGCAGAGTCCAATACTCGAGAGAGACTGGCAAGAGGTCTGCTCATCACGAGAGCTAAGCAGGGAGTGGTTACCTCCCCATGAATACTTAATCACTTTACCCTTTTGCTTCTTCCGCACAGCAGCAAGTGTCAGGTCAGAGTGTTGTTCTTGGACAACATCTTGACTACAAATCAGATCTTGCGGCAATGCAATAGTCACTGGGGTGACACAGTTTCGAGCCTTGGCCATGGCTCTTGTTCCTGCAGCCGAAGTCTGAGTAGTGTCATCTATGGTGCAGCTATACGTGGCACCTTGTATGTTGCCTATTATTAGGTCAAACAAAGGTTCTGGCATGATAACTGCAACTGTCGTACCAGTGTAAAATGGAGATGCCACCTGGATACATGCCTCAGGGAACAATCTTACTGATCCATCAATAAGCTGAGCTTGGATCTGTTGACCTGTGTACTCCTCAGGCCGAACTAGACTCTGACTGACAGAGCAACCTGAGGAACCATTGTCTCTCAGGACCTTTACAGCAACACCTCCCACAAACCCCGACTGAACAAGGAAGGCACTGTTACCTGTGGGAGGGCCTGTGGAGGAAGCGACCAGCCATTGATAAGGCTGCTGAATGAATGATGCGGCAAACATGATGCCCTGAATATTAGATACCTGAGGGGTCATACTCATCGTCTGGGGAGATGGAGCATTGACCACCTGTGGAGGAGGGTTCACTGTTGCTGGGGGACTAGTGAATTGTGGGAAGCACCTTTGCTGCTAGGGATGACACTGTACTGCTGTTTAGGAATGAAGGCTGTGTTTGCCTCCTGCATCCGATAAAGGCTGGTGCTGAAAAGGATTGTACTGTCTGTTGATCGCGTGGCTGATACTGCTCTTGGTTAGGGTACTTGTTGTACCCTTCCAATCGAATTTCTGCTTATTTTGCCCCTGGTCCTTTTTCTGCGGTTTGTTTGGACCTTTCGAACGGCCTTGATGCTGGCATTCAGTCTGAGATGGCTTCCCAGAGTTGTCAGCTTTCCTGTTCCAGGTCTGTTGCTTACGAGTTTGGTATCCGTACACAGTGAAGAATGCATCAGCCTTTTCCACCATTTGGATGGCATCCCTTACCTGGCAGATCTTAAGCTGAGCCTCAAGCTCAGCAGGCCATGACTTTTCTAGCTGTGTGCGCAGCATAAGGTCAATTATCCCCTCTCGTGTGAGAGGGGTCTCATCTTTCTCCATCCACTCACCTAAGAAAAAGCCGGCAGTTCCCTACAGTGATGGGCTACCTATGCTCCCCGCCCTCTAAAGGGCGACGTGGGAGGCCCCGCCACTACCCCTTTCGGGTCTTCCCTAGTCTATCAGAGCCGCTCTCTGCGCTTCCTATAACCAGGCCCTAATGGCCCCCCCTCATGGAACTGCCCTAACGACAGCCCTTCAGGGTTCGGCTTCGTACCACGCAGAGAGACACTAACAGCAGCCGGGAAAACACACACACACACACACACACACACACACACACACACACACACACACACACACTCGCAAACACACTCACAAAACACCCACACACACACACACACACAAGCTCGCAAGGCTATCTGTCAGAGACAGAGTCCACCCAGAAACAGAGAAAAAAAGAGAAAAATCGCCTAAGTAAATTAGGCTAAGTCCTGCAATGGCCAAAAACAGGAAAAACTCCCGAAAAATGCTTCTCAGTAACTGAGGCAGAGTCCAATACTCGAGAGAGACTGGCAAGAGGTCTGCTCATCACGAGAGCTAAGCAGGGAGTGGTTACCTCCCCATGAATACTTAATCACTTTACCCTTTTGCTTCTTCCGCACAGCAGCAAGTGTCAGGTCAGAGTGTTGTTCTTGGACAACATCTTGACTACAAATCAGATCTTGCGGCAATGCAATAGTCACTGGGGTGACACAGTTTCGAGCCTTGGCCATGGCTCTTGTTCCTGCAGCCGAAGTCTGAGTAGTGTCATCTATGGTGCAGCTATACGTGGCACCTTGTATGTTGCCTATTATTAGGTCAAACAAAGGTTCTGGCATGATAACTGCAACTGTCGTACCAGTGTAAAATGGAGATGCCACCTGGATACATGCCTCAGGGAACAATCTTACTGATCCATCAATAAGCTGAGCTTGGATCTGTTGACCTGTGTACTCCTCAGGCCGAACTAGACTCTGACTGACAGAGCAACCTGAGGAACCATTGTCTCTCAGGACCTTTACAGCAACACCTCCCACAAACCCCGACTGAACAAGGAAGGCACTGTTACCTGTGGGAGGGCCTGTGGAGGAAGCGACCAGCCATTGATAAGGCTGCTGAATGAATGATGCGGCAAACATGATGCCCTGAATATTAGATACCTGAGGGGTCATACTCATCGTCTGGGGAGATGGAGCATTGACCACCTGTGGAGGAGGGTTCACTGTTGCTGGGGGACTAGTGAATTGTGGGGAAGTACCTTTGCTGCTAGGGATGACACCACTGTACTGCTGTTTAGGAATGAAGGCTGTGTTTGCCTCCTGCATCCGATAAAGGCTGGTGCTGAAAAGGATTGTACTGTCTGTTGATCGCGTGGCTGATACTGCTCTTGGTTAGGGTACTTGTTGTACCCTTCCAATCGAATTTCTGCTTATTTTGCCCCTGGTCCTTTTTCTGCGGTTTGTTTGGACCTTTCGAACGGCCTTGATGCTGGCATTCAGTCTGAGATGGCTTCCCAGAGTTGTCAGCTTTCCTGTTCCAGGTCTGTTGCTTACGAGTTTGGTATCCGTACACAGTGAAGAATGCATCAGCCTTTTCCACCATTTGGATGGCATCCCTTACCTGGCAGATCTTAAGCTGAGCCTCAAGCTCAGCAGGCCATGACTTTTCTAGCTGTGTGCGCAGCATAAGGTCAATTATCCCCTCTCGTGTGAGAGGGGTCTCATCTTTCTCCATCCACTCACCTAAGTAAGTAGTAAGCCGATCGAGGAACTGAACAGCAGTCTCCTTTTCTTGAAGATGCACCCTCATAAACTGATTCCTGGCGTCATCAACTGTGAGACTGTACGCTTTGATGAGTGCAGCATTTATCATCTCATACATGAGATTGTCTCCACGAATTTTGTGGAGAATATCGAGGGCAGGGACCTCAAACAAGTTAAGAAACTGGAGCCGCTTAGCTTCCTCATCCAGCTGGTACAGCTGCGCCATGTCTTCAAAACGAGCTATGAATGGCTCGATTCGCTCGCCTTCCTTGTACGAAAGAAGCTTGAGGTGTGGGGTTGCCAGAACATGTGTAGGGAGAGTGCTCGTGGAGCTTGGGTCGGCTCCACCAGATGTGCCTGAAGCCATGGAGTCTCGTTTGAGCTTCAGCATCTCAAATTCATGTTTCTCATGTACTCGTGCTCGGCATGCTCATGTTCAAGTTCTCTCTCGTGTTGTTCTCGCTCATATTCGAGCTTTATCTCACATTCCTCGCACTGTTCTCGCTTGTGTTCGTGTTGAATTCTACGCTCTTCATGGGCATCACTCTCGCATTGCTGTTCATAAGTGTACTGTGATGGCACATAGTCTTTAATTTCCCGGGGATCGGTAAGCCCCATATCCTTGGCTTCCAGTACATATAGACAAGAAGCCATGGTGCTAACTCAACTAACACTGAGTGGACTAAAGACTGAGTACTGACTGCTGTTTCGCAGAGAAATGCCAATAACCGAAAGTAAAGAATATAGGCGCAGGCTGGTAGTGACCAATCTTATCTCCTGTGTAGGAGGATTCACTGTCGCAGGAGGACCAGTGAATTGTTACTCGTTTTATCTCGTTAAACTGGTAAGATTCACTGTCACAGGGGGACTAGTGAATCGTGACTAGTCTTATCTGGTTAAACTGGTAAGATTCACTGTTGCTGGGGGACTAGTGAATCGTGACTAGTCTTATCTAGTTAAACTGGTAAGATTCACTGTCACTGGGGGACTAGTGAATCGTGACTAGTGCCTATAGCCTTTAATGATAACAAAAACCTAGATATGAGTGAGTGAGTATTATTTCATTAATAACTTAAAGCTAGGAGTTAATATCCTGGAATGAGGTCACCAGATGTCACGGGGGGATGTAAATTTAGGAAATAAAATGCTTGACATTACTCGAAGGTAAAGACAAAGAATTGACTTGTGAAATCAATCAAGTAGTAAGCTTTATTTTATGCTAGCTTACTTCGCCATTTCCCTAAAGACTAGAATTTTATAAACTTTCTTAACAGTACACAGCAGAGACTACTCACGAATGCTGAAGCATCAGTACTGTTAGCCTCTGAAAAAGTGATTTTACCCCCTGACAGTCAACAAAAAATATTAATAATGGATAGGTCCTTGCTGGTGCTTCACTCCTGGCTGGCACAATGGATTTAAGTTTAAATATAGAAGAACTGGCTTAAATACCAGTTATGATTAATATAGAAATTTTGTGCAAACTTAGATAAGCACAGTAGGGTAAGCTCACTGTGGAGAAATGAAACAAGATTCTATTTTACATGAAGCTCAAGAAAAGAACTGTAAATTTATTAATTACAATGAAATATATTTACATTACATGAATCTCAAAATGAATTCAAAAGGGGAATTCACGGTCACAGGGGGATTCATGAATTCAAATAACAAAGGAAATACACTCACTCACTCATTCAAAAGCTAATCAAACTTGAGACTAAGAAAATGAACAAAGGTACTGGTCAGTGGAGGGAAAGGAGCTGAAGTTATGAAAGACTGGGCGTCTGTCTCTTGCACATCAGGTGCTGCTATTCACTGCTAAGCTCACTTCGCCGATCACAGTCTAGGTGGAGATCCAGGAAATCGCTGTACAACAGACATGCTGCTCTGTATGCTGGGCACAAACGATCCTACTCTCGAGGCTGTCCAAAGCTGATTAAGTCCAAACTCGGAAGTGGGGGTGGACCATGTTCACTCGGAAGTGGGGGTGGACCATGTTCACCGGAAGTAGTCGTGGCTAATTTCAGCGGTCAATGGAGAGAGGGCGAACGATATACATATGCAATAAAATCACTCGGTAAGTGCTAATGTCGTGCATAAGAACAGACATTTCTGGAGAAGTGACGAATATTCTGAAAAACTATCCCAATCGAAGTGCACACGAGGACGGTTAAACTGAGTGACACACAGTGGGAATTCCACTAGAGTTCGTGGTTTTCTCACTCGAGTACAACGTCACGGATTTGTAGAATTCACAATCTCATGAATTCGTGACACAAGGATTGTGGAAAGTATTAAGAATATATGGGGTAGATGGGAAGTTGTTGAATGCTGTGAAGAGTATGTATGATGGTGTTAAGGCTGCAGTGCGTGTGAATGGTGAACTGAGTGGCCCTAGTGAGAGAGGGTAGTGTTTGGAAACTCCCTGTACTGTTGTTTGCAGATGATACTGTGTTGTTAAGTGAAGACGAAGGGGAGCTGCAAGGCTTGGTGGATGAGTTTGGAAGAGTGTGTAAGAAACGGAATCTAAAGGTGAATGTAGGGAAGAGTAAAGTGATGGTCTTTGAGAGAGGTGAAGCCAGTAAATGTACAGTGAAGTTCAATGGTAAGGAAATAGAAAATGTGAGTACGTTTAAGTACTTGGGGAGTGTGATTAGTAAGGATGGAAGTTTGGAGGGTGAAGTGCTTGAAAGGGTACAAACAAGGAAGAAAGGTTGCTGGTTCCTTGAAAGCAGTAATAAGAAACAGGGAAGTGAGCATGGAAGTGAAAAAGTTACTACATGACAGTATTGTGATAACAACTCTAACGTATGGAAGTGAAGCTTGGACGTTGTTGGAAGGACACAAGTCAAGAGTAAGAGCAGTGGAAATGAGTTATTTAAGAGGAGCCTGTGGAGTCACATGGAGACAGGCTGACAAATGAGGATATAAAGCAGCATTGTGGTATGGATGTGGATGTGATAGGAAGCGTTAGGAGAAACAAACTGAGGTGGTTTGGCCATGTGGAGAGGATGGAGAGTGAGAGACTGATGAGGAGAGTGTATGTGAGTGAGGTGGAGTAGGGGGAGAGGGAGGGGGAGGCCGAGGATGAGATGGAGGGATGGAGTGAAGAGGTATATTAGAGAGGGGTGTGCGAGTTGGGAACAGGGCAGTGAAATGGCAGGGGACAGGGCGACGTGGAGGCAATTTGTTTGTGGCCATCCCGTACGGGATTGAGGCGTCTGGCAATAGATAGATAGATAGATAGTAGTGGAAGAACTCAGTGCCATTCAAGGAGTTAACCTACAGCTTTGAGAACAGTGGGTCAAAGGACAGGGTAATAAGGAATGGCCAATTGAAACTTTTTATCTAATTTAGACCAAACACTGTTCTCGATTTTGAGAACAGTCAAAGGTCAAGGTCACAGGGATAGGTCAAAAGTCAAGGTCACAGGGCAAGGCCAATTCAAAATTGGTGGTAGGGTTAAGGGTGAGACAAGAAGGGATGGATTCAGAATTAAGCACAATTAGTCAAAGATCAAGGTCATTGACAATGTCAAAGGTTAACTTGTGTGTCTGTGTGAATAACGTACTTAACCAGGTTCATTCTGATTTGGATCAAACTTAGCGGTTGGGTTGAGACGATTACACAAAGGGTTGATGTGTTATTTTTGAGAACAATGGGGCACATCAAGGTAACGTGGCAAGGTCAACTTAAAATTTTTTTGTATCCAATGTAGATTAAACTTTATGACAGGGTTATAATTAAAACATAGATAAAGAGATTCGATTTTGATAAAAAGTCAGTCAGGGACTATAGTGAGACGCTCGAGCCAGACCTGAAGGTGTTTTTGCCAACGTCAGCTCAAACAGTTTTGATCTTATTTTAACCAAAGTTTGTGCAATGGTTGAGTAATAGGCAAGACTGAAGTAAAAGGATTTTGAAATTAGTCTGTTGGAGATCAAGATCACACAACAAAGCTAAATATTCGGCCCATAGACGAACTGGTTGGCAGGGGTGTTGCGTTGTATGAGTGTTTCTTCTTCTTTTACACAAGAAATACCTAATTTATAAAGAGGGTTAATTAAGGCTATATTTAACATTTCCATTGGAAAATATTTTTCTTAACCTATATAAAATAAGCTGTTGAGAGCAGGCAGTTCAACGAATAATAAAAAAAAAATCAATTTTGCTATGCTTATTTTAACTTTACCATATTGTCTTACGATATTAGTCCTGCTGAATCTAAAATAAAAATTTTATAATCTCGAAAGTTAAGTCAATATCTTTTTACATGTCACTGTATCAATCAAAGGTTTGGTAAAATATTAACAATAAATTCACTTGTCTCTGTTTTTACTTGAAAGAAACGTTAACAAAATATTCTGTAAACTAGAAAATGAAGTCTATATCATAATTAACACGGAATTATAAATTTAATAATAATATTATATAAGGAGTCAGTTTCATCATATGTAAACTTAAAAGTATAGTTTTTACAAGATCATCTGAACACTGTTTCACTCTGTGATCTTTGTGATCTCCACAACCCAAGCACCAGAAGTAGTCACACATCATGTGCTTCTTTATATTTCCTTTGATATTTCTTGTGGTAAATTTTCCCCCTTTGAGAGATCCTGTGTGTGATCAGCAAATGCGTACCTCTAGGATATAATTGTCATAAGTTAGAAGCAAAGGATTTGGCAGCAAAATGATGATTTTAAATGTTTTTTTTTTTAAACCCAAGTACTAGCACCTTTGTTGGTTAATGGTTCCATATAAATGCCATTGGGTAAGAAACTATTCCGTTTGATGTCACAGACTGGTGTAGAGCATATAATTTGTATAAACGGGGAAAAAAATGATTATAATATATGTAGGTAAAAATCCATGCTTTAAAATTCACGAGTTCGCATCTGTGGACGTGGAACTTTCCAACTGGAAAACGGGAAGAGGATTAATAATACCAATTTTAATACTGGTAGTAGTTTTTACATAAAACTAAGCTCATAAAACTATGTTTATGTTCTTACTTTCACAAAGTAATGAACCGTAGTTTTAAATCAGTATCTGATGAAAGTAAATTTAAACGAGTCCGGACTGCAGCCATTTCTGTTATCCGCATTCTCTATGCAGATGGCAGTGGAAGAGAAAGCCATACATAGACGCAGTTCTGCAAAAACGATACGTGATCCCACAAAGCATGCCTAATCGTCCATCGTCATTTAAAGACCAATTTCACAAAACACCACTCCGTTCTAAAGCTGATTCATTTCTGTATATACTGGCCCGTAAATACAAGTGTAACAGTTGGAACTGAAAGTAGTTTAAAGAAGCAGGGTCAACCTCTCAAAAGTTGTTACACTTTTCTCTATGGCTTAAATACCTTAGTGAAAAAGTTCACTGCATTTTTTTTTTTTTTTTTTTTACATCTACGAGATTCCAGCATCATTATCATTCTTGACGCCTTGATTCCTCCAAGTAGTCCCCAAGAGGTCATAGCTATGAAAGAACTGTCTCCAGACCACCTTGCTCTGACATTATTCTCACTCGGTGAGACACTCAAGTTCCTCCCACCCACCTACCCACTCCTATCTCATCACCATTGAACTGTTCCAATGTCTTTTTTTCTTTTCTTTTTTTTATCATGTGAATGTATACACCATAACTTCAAAGATATTCTGCAACTAACTCTTCTATAACTCTTTGTTAAATCTTAAACCAACAAATAACTTTTCCATACATTGATTTCTTTTAGGAGGTCCATTAACTATGGAGTAAAATGCATAGAGCAAAATGTACACAATTTTTTCCAGCTGTCATTTTCTCCACCAGTTCCAGAGATACTAGTGTTCGTCTAACTAGTGGGCTAACAGATGTGACACCTATGAGTTTTACTTTAGACAGATTCAAGAATAATCAAGTGTATGTGGTTGAAATCATGTGTGTGAACAAAGTTCAGACAGTCCGGTTCATTTTTTGATGTTGAGTGGCGGTATTGAGAACTCCAGAGACTAGTTTCTGCAATGCAGTTTTCTTCTTTCATAATGTTAGCCGTCTCGCAACAAAAAGAAGCAAAAATACTTAGTGTAACCAATTTGCAATCCACTCAGAAATTCAAACATGTGGAAGTCTGCTGACACATTCCAATTGTTGATACTGTCTAGGAAATATTGCAGCATTTCATTCTCTTCATCTATAATTTGATCTTCATCATCACTTAATGTTTTTATAGTGAAAGGAATGCGAGTAAGATTAAATGTTGCAAATTAGTTAGATATAAACATAAAAATGTATGTTGCCAGTATTTTCTGAACAGCTGACATTGCCACAAACCGGCCAGCATACCCAAATATGTAAGATGCACACAAAAGAGCAAAGATCAGAATTGTTGCAATATGAAATATGAAAAATACCACTCCGGACTGAAGGAGATAGTGTCCTCTTTTACCTACACAAAACTTTGGAAAACACTGTCCCGTCATGACACCAGGATATGCATGTCAAAGTCCTAGCACAAGAATTACAAGTAGTATTTTTTATTTCAATAGTTAGTGAATCTCATAGAAAATTAAGTTACCACGCGAAAGTCCTGTTATTTTTCATTTTTGTACCTATTTTTGGGACTAATTTTTCGTCATTGCATGACGTACATAAGTGCAGGGGGAGTATACGAATCATTTGCGTGAATTCACCTGAAATTTCCGACACTTTCACTTGAAATGTGAAACTTAATAATGGTTTCCCGTCAGTACTCTCCCTTAAAAACTGTGTGGCGGCATAGGGAATATACATACCATATGAGATTATCCAGAGAATCTAAAATTTACCAAAATCAGTGGTGGATACTATCTATCTGTCTATCTATCTATTGATATCTATCTATCTATCTATCTATATCTATCTGTCTATCTATATCTCTCTCTCTCTCTCTCTCTCTCTCTCTCTCTCTCTCTCTCTCTCTCTCTCTATATATATATATATATATATATATATATATATATATATATATATATTCACAGACCCGAGGCTTCGTACTATAGGTGGACGTGGGTTCAGTTCACCAGTTTCACAAACTTTCCTCACCTGAATAAGATAGTCTCGTTTTAACATGAATGAAAGTACCAGTTGTGCATCCATGGCTATGAACGAATTAATTTAACGTTCTTCCTTATTCCATGAACTCAGTATCATTTCACAGGTCGGTCACACTTTAGAGAAGTTCGTTATCCATGTGGCTCAGTTTACCCAGGAGTGTAGTTGGGAACCTGAATGTAATTTAGATTATTGCATCCAGAGTGCTAGGGTAAGATTTTGACGTAGCAAAAGTAAATTATTTGCTTTAATGGCCATTGGGCAGTCAGTAGCTATTAATGTAATCCTTCTCACTCTTAATTTCTTCCACAGCCCCGAGCCTCCTTCTTCTGCATGGACGTGGGTTCTGGTGGTCTGTTTTATGATGGTAACATTCTGGTCAACCTTCGGCATAGGCTCAGTGTCCCTCTTGATTGCAGTAGAGTACTTCCCTACCAGCATCAGGGCAGAGGTAGGTACTACTGTAGACATTGTATAGGCACTAATATGTATCTCATAACACAATGTACAGGATATAGTGTCTGCTGGAGACATACACAGCTTTTCACTAGGAATGTCAGTCCACATAATGTATATCCACAATCATGTTATCCCAGACCATCAAGAATTCTTAACATATGATGTATCTCAAACAATCTCTTTGTAGTCCAGACGACCAAGAATTTCATGACGTATTCAAACGCGTGGAGTAACCAGCCCTAATCGGTTAGTCCACGTGAATAGAAATCTACTAGACACTACATCACACACTCACACATCCTCTCCAAGCTGAATATAATGTCGGAGAGATTCCCTTCAGGTCAGAAGGGGTAGGAGAGAAGGCCCGATAACACGAGGGTCAGCTAGAAGGCTTCACCGTCACGCTACGTAACACTGTAAATCACTATTCGATATAACTGTACAATAAACTCCGTAACTCAAGAGTGCTCTAACTCACCTCACTGATATACAAAAGGGGAAAGTGAGAAAGAAAGAGAGAGAGGCTTACCTATTCACTCTAGTTGACGACACACCTTTTATTAGGCAGCAAGTTCAAGCCATACCAATTCTCACGACTTTATTCTGGCAATGCTTCGATAATCTACAGCCATCTTCCCTATCTCCGTACAAGTACCTACGACCACGCTATCGAGAGTAACCCACCACCGCAATCGATCTCTGATATGGTCTGGCCATGATGACGGATGCAAAATGAGACAGACTACGAAGGTGTATGTAAGTGGAGGAGGAGGAGGGGATTAGGGAAGGAGGGTCGACCGACGATAAGGTGGAGGGATGAATCAGAATCAGAATCAGAATTTTATTTCCCTTATTACAATGGTTATTCATTACATAGAGGGCATATAATAACTTAAATCTACATATAAGTATTTACAAACATACATAAATATACATACTGTAACGAACGTGTTGTCATAGCAGGGGGCACTAATAGTACAAATGTTACTATTTAAACTGGGTGTTTAAAAGAAAAATTTTCAGCTGTTTTCTAAAGGAATATATTGTATGAGTACTGGAAACATTGGATGTGAGACTGTTCCAGAATTTAGGTCCAGCCACTTTAAGTGACTTTGCTCCGATGCTGGTGCCCCCCCAAAACCAAGCCCGTTGTAGTCGTGGGGGGGCTCAGGGGTCTGGGGCTTGGACCTGATGGTGGGGGTGGTTTCCCTATGCCCTTCTTCCCCCCTATACCCTGCTTCCTCCTATACCCTGCTTCCCCCACCCTTGGGTCCCAGTCCTTGGCCCTACTAATTTTGCTTGGTCCTTTTTCTTCTCTTTTCTTCTTTTATTTTCTTTCTTCTCACCTTCCTAAGGTGTGAGAGCCGTGCTGATGGGATGCAAGGCTGTCTCTTCTGTGTCAGTCGCTAACGGCCTCAGGGAACCATGGGTACGGTAGCCCTTGTTTCTTTCACCCTTACTCTTGACTCGGGCTCTCAGGAGTGGACTAGTTAATTCCCGCTTGAATAATTAGGCTCACCATGGCCAACAATGAAACTACAAAAAAAAACCCAAGGAGCAACGGGAGATGCTCCTCCAAAACCTTCTCCCGGTCAGGCGGATCCCCCTCCCCCTACTTTTCCGTCTCTTTCTTCCTCTTCCTATCCTTCTGTTTCTTCTTCTCCCCCCCCTCTCCTTCCACCTCCCCTCTTTCCAAACCCTCCAACAATAACATCAATTTTTGGTCGCCAGATATGGCCAAAATTCTTCAACATTGAACCTACAACAAATGACCTCACCCTCCATCTCTCTCTCTCCTTCAACAAATAGGTCCCGACGTCACTTTCACATCACGACCAAATGGAGACCGCCTCTTGACTGTTAAAACTGCTGCACAGGCTGAGAAGGTGAGGTCGCTCACCGATCCCTCTGGTCATCCCATCTCAGCAACTCCAGATCTCCAATTAAACTCTAGTACTGGAACTGTTCTCATTCCCTCATACATAACAATTGGAGATCGTAACTTCTCAGAATGTTCCGCAGACATCCAAGCAATCTTGTCTGCACAACAACTACCAGTAATATCTGTTCAGTGCTACACACTTCCCCCCCAGGGGCGCCGCAAGTACTCCGCCAACATTGCCAAAATAATCTTTAAAGACCGCGATTTACCTGCCTCTCTCATCATTGGTGGTACACGACTTGCAGTCAAAGAATATACGCCTCGTCCTCGACAGTGCTCTTCTTGTTGGCGCTACGGCCACCCAGCTAACTACTGCAGGTCAGAGGCAGTGTGCCCAACCTGCGCCCAACCCGGCCACACCTCCTTAGCCTGCGTAGCAGAGAACCAAGTCTGCCCGAACTGCCAAGGCTCTCATGCTGCCTCGTCCCGGAACTGTCCAGTATACATTTTTGAATCGGAAGTCGCAAGGATTCGCTGGAAAGAAGGTCTCTCCCTCCGTGCAGCCCGTCAACGTGCCCGTGATTTAGGATTCCCCTCCCGTGTTACCTATGCTCGAGTGGCCCAGCCTATTTCCACTACCTCTGCCATCTCTCAGTCCTACCATACTACAACCACGACACACTCTAACTGCTTTTCTACCATCACCTTATCTGACACACCTGTCCCCTTGGTATCTCCAGCCACCAGCTCCTCTACTATCTCAACCTCTTTTCCTGTCCCTACTCATACCTCCTCTTCACCTACCCCTCTGACTGTCATTATTGTCTCCTCTCCATCTGTCTCTACTCTCCCCTCTTCCACCTCCCCTTCTCCCTCCTCTTGTTCTGCCTCCTACTCTCAGGCCCCTTCAGTTTCTCTTTCCAACTCTTTCTCTGCCCTAGACTCTTCCACTCCTACCTCCTCCTTGTCACTTCCGTTGTCCACTCCCCTCTCTTCCCCCCATCGCCCTTCCAGTTCTGCTGCTCTACCCCGCTCATCCTCTTCCCAACACCAACAGTTACTTCCTCTGCCACAGCGTGATGCCCGCCGTCTGCCTGCCTCTGGCAAACGTGGGCTGCCTCCCACCACATCGGATACCAAGGGTACCACAAAACCCACACACTCTCCCCCAACTCGTAAAATGCGAATTACTCGTCCTTCGCCCTCCGTGACACCAACAACAAAGATCCCTGTCTCAACCCAACGATCAGCTAGTTCCAACCCTATCCGGACTCCTCAAACCACTCCACAACCAGTTCCAGCTCCCCTGTCAACACCACAGATGACACAATCAACAGGTGCCGAGAGTGAAACTCTCTCAGATATTATGGAATACTTAGCAACTCCTTTACAAGAACCACTGAGTCCCCCAAAAATACGTCATACAGCAGAAGTCCATTCAGCTCCTTCCGATCTTCCTCCCACTCCCATCCCTCCTTCCCCTTCTGCCCCTCTTTCATGTTCTAATCCCTCTCCTTTATCCCTCCCTATGCCACCAGGCTATAGCGACCATCCTACTCATTCACCTCTTCCACACTCTGCTCCTATTCCTACCATTGAACCAACCCGGTGATGTGTGATACCCGTCCAACATAAATTCGTTTTTTACTATATTTTATTCTTTGTAAATTTTTTGTAACCTTTTTTCTTTGATTTTACTTTTAGTTCTTTTATTTTACTTTTTACTGTTATAAAATTTTAATATGTCTCTTTTACAATGGAACATGCGAAGTTTCATGGCCCACCGTAATGATCTACGTTATCTACTTTCAATTCACCATCCTTCAATAGTCTGTTTACAAGAACTCCGTTTGTCTTCCCCACCAGTACCCATACCTGACTATTGTTTCTTGTTTTCTCCTGCTTCTCTTCCTGTTTCCGCCATTTTAGTTCATAACACAGTCCCATTAGAATATCTATCGCTTCACACCACTGTTCCATGTCATTTTGTTCGTGTTTTTCTCGAACAATGGATTACGAGAGTGTCTGTATATTTCTCTCCCTCCCAACCTATTGATTTCCCAGCTTTAACCCTTTTATTATCACAATTACCCACTCCAATTTTATTAATGGGAGATTTTAACTGTCGCTACGCTTTGTGGGGCGATGGTGTTACAAATTTGCGTGGCCGCCACCTTCAATCTTTTATTTTTAATAACGATTTATCCATACTGAATACAGGAACTTATACACATTTTGACTCTAGAACTCACACTTTTTCCTGTCTTGATCTCTCCCTATGCTCCCCTTCTCTTTCCCTAGATATTCATTGGTCTGTTCTTTCAGACGTTTTATATAGCGACCACTTTCCTATCAAACTTACTCTTACCACATATCGTCCTGTACTCAGACCCCCTCGATGGTGTTTCCCGAAAGCTGACTGGCCGTCATTTACTTCTCTGACTGTTCCTGCTGTACCTCCTTCTTCATTCTCTACTATTTTAGATATGCTCACTTATTTTAATGAATTAATTCTTAGTGCAGCTTTGACCGCGATCCCTAGGTCGTCCCGTCCTTTTACTTCTAAGTGTGTACCTTGGTGGGATTCAGACTGTACTGTAGCACTCCGTGTTAAACGTGCACGTTGGAAGAGTTACCAACGCAAACGCAACACTGCAGATGAACAGAATGCATTTCTGCTGTTTAAAAAGGCCTGTGCCCGTCTTCGAAAGATTGTTAAACAGGCTAAATGCCGTAGCTGGAGGTCATACGTTTCCACCATTACTACCAATACACCCATTGCATCCGTCTGGAAACGTATACGCAAAATAGCGGGTAAGCATCTTCCTATGCCCTCCCCTGTCCTACGCTTAGATGGAGAGTCAGTAGCAGATGCTCATCTAGTTGCTAATGGCTTAGGTCTTCACTTCAGTAATGTTAGTAGCGGCTCTCATCTCTCACCTGAATTTCATACCCTTAAAGTTGCTACTGAATATACGCCTGCTGTCTTCAAGCTGTTGTCTAGTCAGTCATATAACGCGCCATTCACACTCCATGAATTGACCTCTGCCCTTCGTCTGTGTAAGAACACTTGCGAGGGTCCTGATGGCATACACTATAATATGCTTCGTCACCTTTCCCCTCAGGCCATGGCCTTATTAATAACTATTTATAATCGTATCTGGACAGAGGGTGTTCTTCCCCCCTCATTTCGTGATGCTGTCATTCTCCCATTTCTTAAACCGGGAAAGCAAGGCCATGTCCCTCAAGATTATCGCCCCATTGCTCTTACTAGCTGTCTTTGCAAATTGTTTGAGCGTATGATAAATCATCGCCTTATGTGGCTCCTAGAATCCAAGCAACTTTTGTCTTCTTCACAATTTGGTTTTCGAAAAGCTCGCGGCACCTTAACTCCCCTCCTAAATCTTGAGACTTATATCCGTTCAGCCTTTGCCACTCGACAATCTGTTATCGCAGTGTTCTTCGACCTTGAGAAAGCTTATGACACAGCCTGGCGCTACCATATTTTAAGCACAATTCGCTCTTGTGGTATTGATGGTAACCTTGGTGTCTTTTTAAAGAATTTTCCATCAACTCGTTTCTTTAGAGTCCGTGTCCAACATACCTATTCAGACTCATTTCCACAATACGAAGGTGTTCCCCAAGGCAGTGTTCTTAGCACTACTCTATTTTTATTAGCAATTAATGGGATTGTTTCTTGTCTCCCAGTTGGTGTCCGTTCTTCTTTGTATGTTGATGATTTTGCAATATATGCCTCAAATCCTGACATCTCTGCCCTTGGTGCTCTTATTCAACGTGCAGTTTCCGCTGCCTCAGAATGGGCCACTTCTCATGGCTTTCGGTTCTCTCCTCTTAAGTCTCATGCTATTACTTTTAATCGTTCTCATCATATTCCTCAACCACCTCTTTTTCTTTATGGCTCTCCTCTCCCGTACAAAACCTCCGCTTCCTTTCTTGGCCTTCTTTTCGATTCCCGTCTTACTTGAAAGGATCATATTACCTCCTTGAAAACCTCAGCCTTGCAACGCCTCCGTCTCTTGCAAACTTTGTCTCATGTGTCGTGGGGTGCTGATCGAGCTACTCTCCTTCGCCTCCATATTGTTCTCGTTCTCTCCAAACTTGACTATGCTTGCCAAGTCTATTCTTCTGCTTCAGACACTGTCCTCCAACAACTTGATTCTGTACATCATCGCGGTTTGCGTCTGGCTCTTGGTGCCTTTAAGTCCTCCCCAGTGAGAGTCTGTATGCTGAATCAGGAGTTCCATCACTCTTCCGTCGTCGCGCTCTTCTTTATCTTCGTACCTATGCTAAGTTGCACTGTTTTCCTCATACCCCTTCTCTACTTCCTCCCAGTCCTGACCCAGGCATATTTTCCACTCCTAGGACCAAGCCACCATTTGCAGTTCGAACCCGTACTCTTCTCTCGCGCTCCCCTCTTACTGTTAGTAATGTTTTTCCTTTCCGCACTTGTCTTTTTCCTCCATGGTTACTTCCTCGACCCCACATTTGTTCTTCCATTTTCCCTTATTCCAAGTCCAATTCTCCTCCTTTCATTCTTCGTTCTCGATTTTCAGACCATCTCTCCCAACATTCCTCTGCAGTCCCTATATACACTGATGGTTCAAAAACTCCTGCTGGCGTTGGATTTGCGATACTCTTTCCTGACACTCTTTATCATTTTAGCCTTCCTACCTATGCAAGAGTTCTAACAGCAGAATTATATGCCCTCTTGTTTGCGTTGCGGTATATTTGTCATGCCTCTTCTTCCTCATTTGTGATATTCTCTGATTCATATAGTGCTCTATCCCTTCTTCAGTCACCTTCGGCTTCTCACCCTCTGGTTCTTCGTATCTTGGAATGGTTGTTCCGTATCTCCTCCCGTCGTAAAACAGTCCAGTTCTGTTGGGTCCCAGGACATGTGGGCATCGCAGGCAATGAACGTGCTGATCAGTTGGCTCGCATGGCAGTTAGCAGGGATGTCTCTCCTTCCTTCCTCATTCCAGTCTCTGACCTTCTTCCTGCTCTGTCATCCTTCCTTCAGCACTGGTAGCAGTCTTGTTGGGACTCTATCACTAATAACAAACTACGTGTTGTTAAACCGTTTATTTCTCCTTGGTTGACCCCTTGCCACCGTAATAGGAGGTGGGAGACGGCTTTAGCTCGCCTCAGAATCGGTCATACACGACTTACCCACTCTTATTTGATGTCTGGTGATCGCCCTCCCCTTTGTACTCGTTGCAATACCATTCTTTCTGTACGCCATATTTTCCTTGATTGTCCACTTTACACACTACAGCGACGTATTGCATTTCCATTTTCGTCTCGCCTCCAACGTCCCCCCCTTCTTGCAGACTTTCTTCGAGAGTCATCGTATTTTTCCCTCCATAATATCATGTCCTTCCTTACCTCTATTGGTCTTCTTTCCGACATCTAATTCCGTTCCTTATTTCAATAGCCCCATCTGTGATATGATATACTCCTTCCATTGACCTATTTCTTCTGGCCCACCCAACGTACACAACTTGTAGCCGATGATCGGGCTTTGTGCTGGATTTTGGCACTAGGTTCTTATTGTTCTTCTTCCGATGCTGGTGTTTGTTTTGGGGACGTACACATGTTGTTGTTGTCTTGTATTGGCAGTACTGACTTTATGTACTTAACCCCTACACCGCGGGCTTGTTTACCAATGACTTGCGTGTGCCGCGGGGTTATTTGGGCTCCGACAGGCTCTCAAAAAATATTTGCCAAAAATCAGTTATTAGTCCTAGAATAATAAAATTACATATGCTTATGGCACATACCTTCAGCTTTCTCCTGGAATGATTGTTGAGCCTTCGTCAGTTACCGTAGGACTTGTGGAGACCTCTGAAGTAGGGTAACGAAGTCTCCACTTTACACTTCCCGACAACCCGTAATATGATTACCACAGCCAGATACAAACACTATAAACACTATTCTACAATTTTCAAGTAGTTTGGGATCCATACTAAAAAAAAAACACTGTGAAAGCAATTGAAATTACGAGCACGTCTGATCGTCGCACTGGCACTAGTTCGCTCTTAGTAGTCTGTCATTTATTATTCATAAAACCCCTCACACTTTATATTTCTATTACTATATAACACTTATATATATCTACAGTCTTTATTCATAAGTTTCCTTCAGTAGTATTAGTTTATTGTCACTGTAGGGATTCAATTTCTTTCAGTAAAATACGTAGCATTCACTTTCTCGTCCTGTATACTGGCATTGAGAGTGAATGTCACTTTCATCTTCACTCTCATAACTCATAGCATTCAGACATGCTAGAGTGAAACTTTCACTTTCATTACTCCTAGGGTATATACTCGTATTCTTATAATACTACTCATTTACATTTCTATTTACGTTCTCTATTTTATTTACGTTATTTACATTTCTATTTTATTTACACTGTGTTGTGCACTGTCACTTGAAATAACTTATAAAACTGTTTTCCATTGTTCACGTATATTTACATTCATTACTTTCACTTGCTGTTTACACATTATTTACACATTATTTACAATTCCACTTGCACTGTTTTACTCAATAGAAAGATCGTAGTCACTCTTTTATCAATTGTCAGCCCTTTACCTCTTTCCACACGAGGTTTAGTAGGAGGTAAAGGTCACAGGGCCATTTGCATGGGGGTGAAAAAAGGCCTTGAAGTCAGCAAGAAGAAACATACGTACTCTCACTTCGGGAGTTGTGAGTAACCTGATAACGGAGGGCTAGCGTGGAGGCCTGCTAAGGGGTTATTCAGGGTTACCAATATTACTTCTTGAAACAGCTAAGTCTAGCACTGATATGATTGGCAGGAAATCTAGACAATACATTATAAATTTGGTAGTTCCAGGTGAATGTAAATATCACTTAGGCTTCTCCCTTCCCTCCTTACATGTATATTTATTTCGAAAATAGATTAGAGGCCTACTTAGGAGATATATGTTCAGAGCTACCAATGTTAGATCTTGAAACATCTTTGTTTAGCACTGATATGATTGGCAGGAAATCTAGACAATACATTATAAATTAGGTAGTTCCAGGTGAATGTAAATATCACTTAGGCTTCTCACTTCCCTCCTTACATGTATATTTATTACGAAAATAGATTATAGGGCATATTTCAAGGGGAAAAAAACAGCGAAAATTAGCGAACGAGTGCACGTGAGGTGTTGTCAGTTGATAATTAGCCAATTCCAGGTGTTTGGCACTCTCACTTACCTTATTTCTTTCTTGTATATATTATTTGGTATAAGAAGAGGACATAGGGCTTATTTCAATGGATGAAATCAGTGAAAAATTCCAGGGAAGATTTACTTAGCGTAGCACGGCCGGGCAGGCGAGAGGATAGGGTAATGGAGGGGGGGTAGGGAGGGGAGTCAAGAACGGGGAGAAATGGCTAAATTGTCAACAATGGATGGGAGTACAGATGAGATTAGGAGTGCTGACTAGTGTTGGACATTGGCAGTACTGATAGATGATACAAGCCCCCACTTGGAAGCCCGGGTGAATTCAAAATAACACAGAATCACAAAAGCGATGCCCCGCGGTATGATCCCTTGCTCCCAAGCGTCACGAAAGTGACGCCCCGCGGTTAAGGGGTTAAGGGAGCGAGAATAGCCAGTTCGGAGCTGTTTTGTTCATTATGTTGTAAACTGCTATTCCTAATGCATACTTATATCTTCGATGAAGTTAAAACTATCTTTGGGTTACCCTGATTCAGAATATGTATGGGTCTGGAGGTCTCTGGCCCTTGGTTTGACAGTGATTGATGAACAAACAAGCAAACAGTGAGGCTTTTATATATATAAACAACAGGAACTGCCCATGCGCCGCTTGTGACATCATGCTGACATGCCCACCTCGCTCTGTGTTGGATGTAAAACAAGATGACGTGGATGCGATTTTAAATTCTTTTTGCATTTCTCTATTAATTTATATATTAGATGATGGACATCATCATTCACTCGCTTGATGTAGTGCTGCCAGCTTCTTTCTTCACATTTATCATTCCTCTTCTATGTCTGTCCTTCTCTCTTCCTATTTCTCCCACCTGTCTTGTCACTTTTTATTACTCATCTTTCCTTTTCAGGTGGGTTTACTTTGAGTGACAAGCCTAATGGTTTCCTGTAAGCCAGGAAACTATTTACAACGCTGTGTGATAACCCTACAACCAACCACACAAGTTCCCTATATGTCAACAGCTGGGTTGGCGGAGGGTTAGTTCCCCTCCCCGTAAAATAACTACCGCAAGGACAGGCGGCCAATCCTTACGGGATTATGGCGTCTGGCTATAGATAGAACAGATTTATTATTATTGTTATTATTTATTATTATTATTATTATTATTATTATCATTGTTATTATTATTATCGGTATTATTGTACTATTATCATTAATATTGTTATTATTATCATTATTATTATTATTATTATTATTAATATTATTATTATCATTATTATTATTATTATTATTATTATTATTATTATTATTGCTTTTATTATCATTAATAAGCTTTCTCTCCTGGATGAATAGAGACAATAGATGCTTGATGTCTGTGGTAGGTAGGGGTGCCCACCATCCACTCACTCAGTGTAGTACTACTTAACTCCAAGGTGACTCTTAATTGTGTGACAAACCAAATATGTTCATGGAAGCCAGAAAATCAATTAATACGTTGGGTGGCTAACTTGCAACCGATCAATGTGTTCATGTGTCAGCAAGTAGGTTGGAGAAGGGTTGATGCCGCTCCTCGGAAAACAACTAACTAAAAAGACAAACAAATTGCCTTGAACAAAGATTGACCAACAGGTGACAACAAAGGACCGTGCAAAGGACGTGGTTCGGATTTCAATGTGGAATGTGAAGGGTGCGAATGATATGGTGACAGTGAGAGAGACTGTCAAAGTGTTTGAAGATGCAAAAGTGGACATATATGGATTGACTAGAGGAAATGGAGAGGAGAGAGAGTGGAAATATGGACTGGGTATATGTTCAGGTGTAGGTGAGAATGAGAGGGCAAAGGCGGGTGTATATATGTTGTTCCGTGCAAGAGATGGAAGGAGAATATAAGACAACATGGATCAGTCCGACCAAGAATTCTGTAGGTAAGATTGAAAGTAGGAATACAAGCGTGGGTAACTGTATATGCGTCGACAGCAGACCGTGCAAACAAAGTGAAAGAAGAGTTCTGGGCAAATGTGGACGCATTCATGGAAAAGTTATGTGTGTGTGTGGATGAGTGAATCAGAAGAAATGTGCTGAAAATGAGAACATACAGAGGCTGAAGAAGGGGACTCTCTGACCACCAAATGGCGATGGTAAACGTCAAGGTACAAATGCGGTGGATAAATAGGAGAGAAGGGCAGGAGGAAGCAGTCCATACAAAGAAGGTAGAAAGGTTGCAAAGGGATGAAAAAAAAAAAAAAAAAGGCAGAATATAAGCGAGAAGTGGAGGAGTGACTGGGTAAAAATGAGTTGAGGCATATGAGGGAGGTGGAAGATGTGTGCAAGATACTCACAGAAAAAATCTGTGTATCATGTAAGGTGGTGTGTGGGGTGAAGAGAAGACGAAACGGGGTGCAAGGAACACCATGGAGGAATGAAGAGGTGAGACAGCTGTGGTGCTAAAGAAACAAACATATAGTAAGTGGATGGGAAGTAGAGGTATGAAGGTTGTGGAGAAGAAGACAGAGGTGAAAAAATTAGTAAGAGAGAGTAAGAAGAGAGTGGCTAAAGATACTGGAAGGAATTTGAATGTAACGTGAAAGGAATGTAAGAAAATGTACTGGAATGAGGTAAAAGAGAGTTAGGATGATAAAGAAGGTTGCAGAGAATGAATGATAAAAATGGCACATTGCTAGTGGAGACGGAAGAAAAGGTAAGCAGATGCGAGAACATTTTAAGGAATTATTAAACACAGATGATGAAAGTAACGTGAGAATAAATGCCTAGAGAATGGGTGGGAAAAGGAGAAAGATGAGAAGGGAGGAAGAGATCAGTAGAATGGAAGTAATGGAAGCAATGAAGAAAGTCAAAATTGGGAATGACCCAGGAAATGACGGAGTGTGTAGTGAAATGTTGAAGCACAGGGAAGAAATAGTAGTAGGATGGGTATGGAAGATGTGCAGATTGGCCTGGGGGGAAGGTAGAGTCCCACAGGATTGGAAATCAGGTATAGTTAATCCCATGTGCAAATAAAAAGGGGAAAAAGGAGTTTGTGGTAATCACAAGGGCATTTTTCGTCCTAGTGTACTAGGAAAGGTATTCTGTATGTTAGGATACTCACTGACAGTGTTAGTGATATAACAGAAGAATTAGCTGGAAAAGAACAGGGAGGCTTTAGGAAGGGAAGATGCTGTGCAGACCAGATATTCATCCTAAGGTTTTTAGTTTTTCTAGAGAAAGGAAAGAAGTTGTATGCTGCCTTTTTTAATTTGGAGAAAACATACGACAGAGTGGATAGACAAGGAATGTGGAAAATATCGAAATATGTGGAGAAAATGGGAAAATGTTGAATGCTGTGAAGAGTGTGTATGAGGGTGCTGCGGCTGCAGTGCATGTGGATGGTGAAATGAATGAGTATTTCTGTATGAATGCTAGATTGAAACAGGGATGGCTTGTCTCCATGGCTGTTCAATCAGTATATGGATGGATTTATACAAGACTACAGGGTTGGGCAGTGGATGTTGGAGCAACCCTAATGAGAGAAGGCCTTGCTTGGAAACCTCCTGTTCTATTGCTTCCAAATGATATTGTACTGTTAAATGAAGACGAGGGGGAACTGCAAGGCTTGGTGCATGAGTTCGAAAGAGTGTGTAAGAAACGAAATCTACATGTGAATGTAGGGATGAGTAAGGTAGTGGATTTCAAGAGATATGAAGTTCCTGAATGCACACTGAGGCTGGATGGGGAGGGACTGGAAACTGTGAGTACATTTAAGTACTTGGATAGTGCGGTGAGTATGGATGGAGATTTACAGGATGGGGTGCTTGGAAGGGTCCAACAAGGAAGAAAGGTTGCTGGTTCTTTGGAAGCAGTGATAAGAAATATGAAAATGAGCATTGAAGTAAAAAAGTCGCTGCACGATAGTATTGTGATATCAACTCTAACGTATGGAAGTTAAGCCTGAACCTTGATGGAAGAACACAAGTCAAGAGTGAGAGCAGTGGAATTGAGTTATTTGAGAGGAGCACGTGGAGTCACATGGAGAGACAGACTGACAAATAAGGGTGTGAAGGAACGTTGTGGTGTGGATGTGGATGTGATAGGAAGCGTTAGGGGAAACACAAGGAGGTGGTTTGCCCATGTGATGGAGAGTGAGAGACTGATGAAGAGAGTGTATGTGTGTGAGGTGGAGGGGGAGAGAGGGAGGGGGAGGTCAAGGATGAGATGGAGGGATGGAGTGGAGAGGTATATGAGAGAGGGGTGTGTGAGCTGGGAGGAGGGCAGTGAAATGGAGGGGGACAGGGCGACATGGAGGCGATTTGTTTGTGGCCACCCCTTACGGGATTAAGGTGTCTGGCAACAGATAAATAGATATTAGATATGCTATCTTTGGCGAAATATTTACCTTACAACAAAGCGTGGTTTGAGAAACCATCGATCACCTGGTAGTTAAAAATTATATTTTTGCGTCCCGATTTCTCGACTGGTAGAAAGGCTAGGAGGGCTGTTCGAGGAGGGCTGCACTTAAATGGCAAGGATCTTTTGGTTCGTATGCTTAAAGCTAGACTTCATGTACTTTTTGGTGCACCCCCCTAGGCCTTATGTATGGGACGCCATTTTGATTCTGTAAACTTTGTTGTATATTTTCTGTGCATACTATACTTTTCTTTTTTTTTATACAAGGAAGAAGAAACCAAAGTCCAGAACCTCGCAACGTTGTTGCCACCAGGAAAACAAAAACAAAAAACAAGGTAAAATACAGCCAAAGTAAAGGTCGGTTCATTTCGAGATACCTGGACATACTGGGTTTATAAGACTAGAGGTCATAGGTAGTAGGAAATACAGACAGATGGAAACAGTTCCAAAGATGACCTGTTGCATACATGAAAGACTGGGAGTAATTGTTAACTCTAGAATGAGAGTTGGACAGAAAAGGGATGAGAGTTTGCTGCTAGACGGGTGCTGTGCACCTGCCGTAGAGATGGAGGGACGAAAGCGGACAGTTCAGAGGACCAGTGACCATTTAAGTAGCGATAGGAAAGAGATTAAAATGCAACACTGCAACGAAGAAACATAGGCTGAAGGAAGCCACTAGGAGGAGGGGAGTTAATGAGATGACAAGCCTTTGACTCAGTCCTTGAGAAAAGCTGTATGTGGGGAGCCTCCCCATCCAACTGAGAGTTGCACTCTACACAGGAACAAATATAACCCCTGCATAAAGTCAATAACTGCGCAGGGGTAAAGAAGGCAAAGAGTCAGCTTGACACACGTAATCTCTTGGAAGCAGATTTTAGAAGAGGGATCATATGATCATTCAAAAATAAATCACTATCTATCTCTGTCTATCTATAGCCAGACGCCCTAACCCGCAAAGGGTGGCTGCAGACAAAACTCTTCCAAGTCGCTCTATCACCCACCATTTGACTGCCCTCCCCCAACTCACTCCCCCCTCTCTCATATACCTCTCAACTCTATCCCTCCGCCTCATCCTCGGTCTTTACTTCCCTCTCCCTCCCTCCACTTCACTTACATACATTCACGAGGGAATGAAATCCCCAACATGTTAAAAGATGATGCATATTTGAGCTAGATATTGTAAAAAAAAAAAAGAGAGGATGCTCTCCTGCTGAAGATTTTGACAGTTTGAAAGGTGTAATACCTGAGTTTTTGATGCATTAAAAACAAGATTACTTTTACGCCAATCAGAGATATGAACCAAGTCGGACAAGTATGACATTAAGTGTGCCACAGCCTCATCCCTTGTTTGTTGAGGTAACTGCTGAGATGGACGCTGAGAGAAGCAGATAGAAAGTTGAAGAGTGGAGTCATCAAACTATGAATGTACAGGATTAGAGATACAGCGTTGAAGGTCATTCATAAATAGAAGTGAGAGAGTTGCTGATAGGACAGAGCCCTTAGAAACACCACTATTGGTGACTCTAGGTGAAGAATGGTGGCCGCCTACAACAGCAGCTTTAGAACAACCAGAAAGGAAGCTAGTGATGATGGCACAGATAGAAGGATAAAAACTATAAGAGGCCAGTTTTGAAATTACAGGTATTTGCCAAACTCACTCAGAAGCCTTTGTAATGTCTAGTGCAATAGAAAAGCTTTCGTCAAAGTTTCGAAAGGATAATGACCAGGAGTCTGAAAGAAAGGTGAGAAGATTACCAGCGGAGCATCCCTGGCAGAACCCATACGGACGACTAGAAAATCGGTTGTGATAAGAAAGGAACTTTATTAATTATTTTTGTTAAGAATAGATTCAGGAACTTTAGAAATAACATAGTATTTTATACACTGCAGTGGCTGACCAGTTAGCTTCGCTGACTAAGTAGCTGACGCCTGATGGTACCAGGGCTCGATTCCTGGTGCATGCAGCTGGCGTCACTTGACTCAAGTGATCGACCACCCTCAGTGCGTCGGTGGTAGCCAGGGCAAGTCCTAGTGGACATAACTGTGGTGTCCTGGATGACACTGGCCTTGTATCCCAGGACAGTGAGGGAATAACTCGTCATTGGCTCACTTCCTTAAACTACAGAGAGGGGCACCGCGGCTGGGAGCCTCGTAGAGTCTGTCCCCAGTTTTGCCTTTATGTTATGCTCTGCTGTACAATCTATACATTCTGAGGGCCATATAAGAGTACTGAGAGTTGGAAGGTGCTGACACAATTTCAAAACAAAATCTGGAACATTTGGTGGTGACAGAGCGTGTCTGGTCTTTGTGTATCGTTGCTAAGCACACATCGTAACCTAATATTTGATCCAGGCTGAAACACGGAACAATTAGGGTTTTCCATAAATGTCATGATAACAGGTCATATCTGATCTTTCTGTGACACTGTCAAGAATTAGGGCCTTGCTTTCAACTTTACGTTCCATTTTGACAAATACAGACAAATGCCTCTTCCCCCTTAGAACAGAAGTTCATATAGCCTACCAGTATTGAAGATCCTTTCCCAGCTGTAATTAAATCATATATCAGTAGTTTCAGTAAAAGAAGATTTCATCAAACTCAGGTACAGTAGTTACTTTAAGGCCCATATGGAAGATGGTATATAGGACTAAGTAGCACTCTTCTCTAGCAATTTTACATCAGAACAGCACATTAGTATTCTCACTTATGATCAGTATTCTCACTTAGGTAATTTTTATCATTTTAATATAGACAGAATATACAAGAGATTAACTATTTTTAATGTGAAGGTTAAATCGATCAGGAGGAGGTGCCACGAAATCTCTCTAGCCCGTTAGATTAACTATTTTTAATGTGAAGGTTAAATCGATTAGGAAGAGGTGCCATGAAATCTCCCTAGCCCGTTAAACTAGGGTGATTAAGTCTTGTTTTCTTCTTGCAACAGGCCTCGAGTGTATGCATCATGGTGGGCAGTGTCGCACATTTCCTGAACATACAATTATACTCAGCGATGGTGGAGAGGCTGACGCAGGCCGGATTATACTGGTGCTACGCTGCCGCCAGTGTCATAGGAATAGCGTACGTCTGGGGCATCCTTCACGAAACCAGCTGCCAGTATGTGGGATGACAGGACATCATACTTAAATTACCGCTGCCGCACCCACACCATTTTATTTACCCAACGAAGGTTTTCTAGTAGTGAGGGCAGTAATGAAGGTTTTATCTTACCCCTCCAACCCAATTGGCCTGTCTTTAATTTAATAAAAACGTCTGTAATGTCAAAAATACAAATAAAACAATAGGTACTCTGAGATACCATCTTCTTGTACAATGGTGCCGTCAGTGCCATAGGAGCAGTGTGTGCCTGGGAAATCATTCAGGAAACAGATAGCAGTGCACAGGATGAGAAGCACCATTATCAGCGTATAGCAATGGCTGAATCTACCCTCTCACCCAGTATAATGCGCCAGGGTTGCAAGGTCGACTTTATCTGGAAATGCCAAAAACTCATCTTCTAAATAGGCCAAATTAGGCCAGACTGTATTAAGTTGCTGCAAATTTGGTGAATGCAATCGTTGATAGCGTCTGCTGTTGTTTATTGTCCTACTACATTACCATCGTGTAAAAGAAAAATTATACTGTTCTGGTACTTACAGCACCATATTAAACTGACTGACTACTGCATTGAAAAACCTCCTTGAATATTACCTAATTGATTGTTGAAGAAGCCGGATTCATATATACCGGTAAAAATATTAGAAATATGTAATCCTTCCCAAAATTTTTGTGCACCGGCTCCAAGGAGCTTCAAGTGCCGAAACATAATACAGTAATGAAATCACGAAGCATCCACATTAAAAGTGGGAAGAGGGGGAGGGGGGAGTGAATTAAAACAATACTGATTATGATCTAACAAAAATACATTAATAAACTTAGCCCTTTTCTGGTTGTCAGCTAGAAGGGAAACTTCAAACAAGATGCAATGGTCACTAGCATCAATGGGCATCAGAATCACCACTAGAAATCACAAAACACCCATATAAAGAAAGGTGGATTATTTTAGTAACGAAGTAAGGATTTTTAAAAATTATTAAACAATAAGTACAAGATAAAGTTACCTGTAAGAGTCAGTGACACTGGCCCGACACTGTTCAAAACATTATCTAACGTAGTTGGGCCTTCAAACTAAATTTTCATAGCTTCCAAAAGCCAGTTTGGCTTTTAAAATAATACAAAACTGGTCATCCTGTTTCCCACTGCCACTGTATTCAGTTCACATCAATTTGGCCTAAAATTGCCATCTCTCCATCTTAAATGCGTAATTTCAGCAAGAGATTAACACAAGAACATGAACCTGGTCACGAAAATATGTCATGGGAAGGATGTGGGGACGTACTATTGTCTTCTGCCATCGAGCTTCGGGAAACTGGCTGCAGCAGGACGGAAATCTAGATCAAGTTAATCTGACAGATTTATAATTCTCCACTGCCTACAACCACACCTTCACCCCAGACAATTATATTAAATTCGTACAAGCAGAACAACCTGGGAGCACACAAGGGATTTTTGTAACACTGATAGACGTGTGTAATTTGAATATTGTATAGTGTTAATAAAAACAGGTTTTGTTTATCTTTAAAATCTTTTAAAGACAATCAACAAGCAACCCAGACGAGATAAACAGATAAACAGAGAGAGAGAGAGAAAGAGAGAGAGAGAGAGAGAGAGAGAGAGAGAGAGAGAGAGGGGGGGGGTAGAACTGAAGGTAAGGTCAAGGGCAGTGGTTTTCAAACCCAAGATTGTGACCCAAATTAGGATTCCAAGAATATTTATGAGTATGGCTGGAAGGTCTTTGGAATAAATCAACGATTCTTCCAACAATAATGTCATATTATCGAAAATAATCTATATACCTAGGCTGCTTACCCCAAAGAAAGGGAGGTAGCTGAGACAGGACGATCCACTCCCAATTTACTCATTACACACACACACATTCACTCGCATCTTAGCCCCAAGGGGAAAAGGGACAGATCCTCACTGCACCATACCGCACGAGGGTCAACTGCGCAGTGAAATCAGCGACATCCACAACAAGGCCTGGCAGCAGAGCTGGTTTACCCCTGCCACATCATATTGGACCCATCCCCTTACTTGCACCTGACCTGATCAGCTGATCAGACGAAATCGGGAGAATATCCGCTCAGGGCTGTGTCATTATTTATTCATTCATAATTTCCTTCCAGTTATTCCTATCACTCACAGCCACTCTTCCTTGCTCAGCAGACATCCCTCTTGCATCCAACGCTCTCTTCACACTGTCCATCCATCCTATGCGTGGTCTTCCTCTCAACCTTACACCTCTCACATCCGATCCAGTTATTGTTTTCACCAATCGCTCATCATCCATTCTCTCCATATGCCCAAACCATCGCAACACCCTCTGCTCAACTCTAACAGCCATCTCCTGCACGCTCCAGTTCTCCTTCTCACTTCATCTCTCACTGGATCCATAAGCGTCACGCCACACATACTCCTAAGACACCTTGTCTCCATTACATTCAAACTTTTCCTCTCTGCTACACCCGTATTTCATGTTTCAGCTCACATAATACAGTCGCTACCACAACACCCTCATACAGCCTTCTCTTTACTTCCATTCTATGCGAACGACATCTAAACACTTTTTCATTCCTCCTTTCCTACTTCACTCTAAATTTCACTTCTGCATCAATTCTTCCACCCACAGCAACATGTGACCCTAAATGCTTAAAACACTCTACCTCCTCAAGCAACTCACCATTCAAAACTATATCATCCTCCTACCATCTACCAACCTCGTGCACTTCATCACTTTACTCTTATTCTCATTTACTCTCAATTTCCTCCTTTCACACACCCTTCCAAACTCCTCTACCAACTGTCTCACTCTCTCCTCTGAATCAGCCACCAGTGCAGTATCATCTGCAAACAGCAGCTGATTCAGATTCCACTCTCTGCCATCAACATTCACCAGACTCAAACTTCCACCTAACACTCTTGCATTCACCTCCCTTACAACACTGTCCAGATAAATATTAAACAACCAAGGAGACATCACACATCCCTGCCGCAGCCCCACTCTCACAGGAAACCAATCACTCGCAGTATTTCCCACTCTTACACATGCTCTACTATTTACATAAAAACTTTTCACTCCTTTTAGTAACCAACCATCAAGTCCATACAATCTTAAAACAGTCCACAGAGTCTCCCAATCAATTCTCTCATACACTTTCCCTAAATCCATGAACGCCGAAAACGCATCCTTAACTTTCGCTAAACATTTTTCACACACCTGTCTCACAGGAAACACATGGTCCACTGCTCATCACCAATCATTCCCTCTGCACCTTCTCTAACTCTCTTAATTAACACTCAACCATACACCTTATGTACGACACTCAAGAGACTTGTACCCCTAAACCTAGTAAATTCATACTTATCACGCTTGCCTTTATACAACGGGACCACACAAGCATTTGCCAAATCAATTGGCACCATACCTCTCAGAAAACACACATTCAACAATCTTACCAACCACTCAACAGTAGTTGTTCCATCAACTTCCAGGGATTCCACAGCACGCCTATCCATACCTGCAGCTTTCCCTGTTTTCATCAACATTACTGCCTCCTGCACTTCCTCTTCCGTGATCAAAGAATCATTCATCTCTCCCAATACACTTATTCCTCGAACCCTTCCATCTGCCACAATCTCAGCCTCTCTTTCCACCTCTACATTTAACAATCTTTCAAAATACTCCGCCCATCTCTTCCTTACTGCATCCATTCCAATTAACATCCTTCTATCCTCTGCTTTTATTCGCTCTTCCTTCCCAGACTCTCCCTTTCGCATCCTTTTCACCTCCTTCCAAAACATTTTCTTATTCTGTTGAAATTTCTCAGTCATCTTCCTACCCCACCTCTCATCTGCTGCCACTTTGACATCACGCACAGCCCTTCTCGCCCTATTCTTCTTTTCCTCATACCTCTCGTATGACACCTCATCCTTCCTCTGCAGCCACACTTCATATGCACGTCTCTCCTCAACCACAACCATACTTATTTCCTCGCACCACAATTCACTTCCCTTTCTTACACCACCACCCACTCGTCTCACACCACACACCTCTTCTGCATGCCCCACCACAGCACTCTTAAGCAACTGCCATTCTGCCATTTTTCTGATCTTTCACTGTGTTCCACTAATCTTTCATTTTCTCATGATACTCTATTATTTTCTTTCTTTTATCCAACTCACTCATTTTCAAAACCTCCCTGCCACCCCCATCTCTAACCTACTCTCAACTTTCCCTCCACTAGGTAATGGTCAGACATACCTCCACTCTCCCCTCTCAAAACTCTCCCATCGAACAATATACCTATTGCATTCCTGGACACAACCACATGGCCCATCAATACTCTGTCAACAACCCTTCCACCCTCCTGTCTCACCCATGTTTACTTATAAATAACTTTCTTCTCCAACAAGGTATTTCCGATCACCATCTCTCGCTCAACACACATCTCTAACATTCGTTCCCCATTTTCATTTCTTCCAGGCACACCATGCATATCAACTACACCTTTAACTGCTACATTTCTCACTCTGGCATTCAGATCTCCCTTCATTACAACACTCACTTTCGCTCTAAAATTCAGCAGAAACCCATCATTCCGGAATAACTCCCTCTCTTCTGCATCCCTTTCGCTGCCAGGCCCATATGCACTCACGAATACCCACAACTCACGCTCAGATTTCGTTTTTACGCACATCAGTCTCGATGACACCTTCCATTCAATCACACACTACTGTACTTCCGGGCTCACTAACAAGGCCACACCTTCTCTCGCCCTTCCTCTATCAACACCTGGTAGTTTTCCATTCACACTTACAGACTTAGACTCGCCTTTCCTTTTCATCTTTGTTTCACTCAGAGCTAACACATCCAACTTTCATTCACAAACATTCTCCCAATCTCCTGCCTCTTAGCCTCAATCGTACTACATCGACGCACATTCATAGACCCAATCGGAAATAATGCACAAGAAAAAAAAATCCAGTTTTTTAATGCTCAATTTTCTAGAGGAATTGAAACATCGGGAAAGCAAAGTTGGTAAAAACTGTCTTGAGAATCTCCTGTACTTCTGTAAACAAGGAATTTCAGGTTTCATGAACATCGAAGCTAAAGCAGTGAACAGTTCGGATTCTAATTATGACCTGTGTTTTGTCGTCCATTGAAAACTCAACACTGTAAGAGTTCACCCCCTGAATAAATGTGTGTGTGTGTGTGTGTGTGTGTGTGTGTGTGTGTGTGTGTGTGTGTGTGTGTGTGTGTGTGTTTGTGTGTGTGCACCCGTCATTGTTTGTAATAAACATTTTCATAATCACGGAGTGCGGTAGCCACCCCGTAAGTAGGAATGGCGCAGGTTCAAAATGGCGTCCTGTACATAGGGTGCAGGAGTCTTCTCGCGAAAACGGTCGCAAAACCCAATTCTAAGCTTATGAACCAAAAGACCTTCGCTATTCAAGTGCAAAACCACTCACAGAAGTCTTGTAAACCTTCGTAGGAGTCGCAAAATCGACTTTCTTTCGTCTTCATCAGTCATAACTCCAAAACAAAAAGGAGTACGCAAACGTACTTACACCAAAATGCTGCTTGTCAAGTGTTGATGTTTCATTCCATGTTTAGAAAAGCATTCCGGCTACGGTTCGCGAGTTACGGCATGAAAACCGCATCGCGGTCTCCCATAAGTACGCCATTTTGCGCAATATTGGTTATCTGCGGCTCGCCTACAGTTAAAGATCGTACTAAAACACTTGTTTTCACGGGAAGGCACCCTCGTTTTAGTCTTTCAGTAGCAATGGAGCTATGTTCTACGAGTCAACAGCAGTTGACACGCTATACATTAGCTAGCTACAGCTTACGCTATGCATGTAAGAATCCAAATCTAACACTTGCTTAGTGCATAATTTCACTTCCACAAAAAGATCATAAACTACAAAACAAAAATTACCTTCTAAAATGATTATTAAGAATGAGGAATGGCAAAAGTGCTCAGATATGAGATGAAAAATGCACAGAAACAAGAGCATTCCACCAGCTACAAATACATGTTTGTGGCTAAGGTGTGGAATGTAGTAATGGGTATAGGTCTCCAAATCTGCAAAGGGCAAAAATGCTGAGATAGGTGATAAAAGCACAGAAACAAGAGTGTATTTAGGATGGGAGGAGATTTGGAGACCTTTATCTATTACTACATTCCACCAGCTACATGTTTGTGGCTAAAGTGTGGAATGTAGTAATGGGTATAGGTCCCCAATCTCCTCTCATCCTGCATGTTCTCTTGTTTTTGTGCTTTTTTTTTTTTTTCACTTCTTATCTTAGTCCTTTTGCCATTTGCAGATTTGCAGACCTATACCCATTAGTAAATTCCAGACCTTAGCCAGAAATATATATTTGTAGCTGGTGGAATGCTCTTGTTTCTGTGTGTGTGTGTGTGTGTGTGTGTGTGTGTGTGTGTGTGTTTTCATCTCTTAACTGTGCACTTTTGCACAGTCTTCTTAATAATCATTTTAGAGGAAAATTTTTGTTTTATAGCAAAGAAGGCGGACCACTCAGGGTATGCAAAACCCGCACCCATCAATTGGTCTCAGGTCCGCATTAAACTTTGCCCTCTGACCTTGGCCTTCTACAGATTACTCTTAAAATCACATTACCTCATTCCCATCAGCCCGTAATGAGAAGCAACAAAGAAATCGCCGCATATCATCCTACCCTTTGCCATTTGGCTGCCCTCCTTCCAATTCACAACTCCCCTCTCTCATATACTTCTCCATTCTATCCTTTCATCTCATCCTTGAACTGCCCCTCCATCTCTCCCTTTCCATCTCACTCACATTCCCCTTGTTAGTCTCATCTTCAGTTCTCTCCACGTGGCCAAACCATCTCAGAGTACATATCTTATCATATTCAGTGACATCTGCATTAATACTACAATGGTCTTTTTCTTCTTCATTTATCTGTCTATTCATATAATTCGACATGCTCCTCTCGAATAACTCATTTCCACTTCTCTCCCACTCGTGACTTGTGTTATTCCAGCAGCGTACAAGCTTTGCTTCCGAACGCTAGAATGAGACTTAGAATGTTGTCATGATCGCTTCCCTATTCAGTATCATTGCTTTCAGTGAGCCAGCAACCTTTCTTTCTCGCTATGCCCCGCAAACCTTTAATCCTCTAAACTTCCATCCTTACTCACAACATTACCCAAGCACTTGAATGCATTCACAGTCCCCATTTTCTTACCATCTGGCCTCTTTGTGTATTTTATGACTTCCTTTCTCTCAAACACCATGGCTTTACCTTACCATTCCTTACATATACTCACAAAATATTTCATTACCTTAGCAACACAGTATCGTCAGCAAATAACAGCACAGAAAGTTCCCAAACCCTACGCTCTCTCTTTAAAGAAACTACAACATCTATTGCTCTACCTTGCATCTCATTTATAACTATCTCTCTATCTATTGCCAGACGCCTCAATCCCGTTTGGGGTGGCCACAAACAAATCGCCTCCAAGTCGCCCTGTCCCCCGCCATTTCACTGCCCTGCTCCCAACTCACACCCCCCTCTCTCATATACCTCTCCACCCCATCGCTCCATCTCATCCTCGGCCTCCCCCTCCCTCTCTCCCCCTCCACCTCACTCATATACACTCTCTTCGTCAGTCTTTCACCCTCCATCCTCTCCACATGGAAAAAACCACCTCAGTGTATTTCTCATAACGCTTCCTATCACATCCACATCCACACCACAACGTTCCTTTATATCCTCATTCGTCAGCCTGTCTCTCCACGTGACTCCACAGGCTCCTCTTAAATAACTCATTTCCACTGCTCTCACTCTTGACTTGTGTCCTTCCAACAATGTCCAAGCTTCACTTCCGTACGTTAGAGTTGGTATCACAATACTGTCATGTAGTAACTTTTTCACTTCCATGCTCACTTCCCTGTTTCTTATCACTGCTTTCAAGGAACCAGCAACCTTTCTTCCCTGCTGTACCCTTTCAAGCACTTCACCCTCCAAACCTCCATCCTTACTCATCACACTACCCAAATACTTAAACGTACTCACATTATCCAATTCCTCACCATCCAACCTCGCTGTACATTCACTAACTTCACCTCTCTCAAAGACCATCACTTTACTCTTCCCTACATTCACCTTTAGGTTCCGTTTCTTACACACTCTCTCAAACTCATCCACCAAGCCTTGCAGCTCCCCTTTCGTCTTCACTCAACAACACAGTATCATCTGCAAACAACAGTACAGGGAGTTTCCAAACACTATCCTCTCTCACCAGGGCCACTCCAACATCCACTACCCTACCTTGTACCTCTTTTATTACCCCATCCATGTACAGATTGAACAACCATGGAGACATGACACATCCCTGTTTCAAACCAACTTTCAAAGAGAAAAATTCACTTAGTTCACCATCCACACGCACTGCAGCTTTCGCACCTTCGTACATACTCTTCACAGCATTCAACAACTTCCCATCTACTCCATATATTCTTAACACTTTCCACAATCCTTGTCTATCCACCCTGTCATATGCTTTCTCCAAATCCATGAAAGCCGCATACAACTTCTTTCCCTTCTCTAGAAACTTTTCCACTAAAGATCTAAGAATGAATATCTGATCTACACAACCTCTTCCCTTCCTAAAGCCTCCCTGTTCTTCTCCAACTAATTTCTCTGTTCTTTCTCTAACTCTGTCTATAAGTATTCTACCATACACTTTTCCTATTATACTAAGAAGACAAATGCCCCTATGATTACCACACACTTCTTTTTCCTCTTTTCCTTTGTACAAGAGAATAATTATACCTGACTTCCAATCCTCCGGGACTCTACCTTCCTCCCAGGCCAATCTGCACATCTTCCACATCCATTCTACTACTATCTCTCCCCCATGCTTCAGCATTTCACCACACACTCCATCAATTCCTGGGGCTTTCCCCGATTTAACTTTCTTCATTGCTTCCACAACTTCTATCCTACTGATTTCTTCCTGTCTTCTCACCTCCCTCCTTCTCCCAGCTATTCCCCAGCCACTTATACTCGCATTACTACCATCCTCTACGTTCAACAATTCCTTAAAGTGTTCTCTCCATCTGCTCACTTTTTCTCCCTTCTCCACTAGTAATCTACCATTTTTTTCTTTCACTCCCCTGCTAACTTCACTTCCACCCTGTCTTACTCTTTTCACTTCTCTCCAGAACATTTTCTTACAGTCCCTCCACTTTACACTCAAATTCCTTCCAAATTCCTCATCCACTCTCTTCTTACTCTCTCTTACCAATCTTTTCACCTCTCTCTTCCTTTCCACATATAACTCTCTCTTCCGCCTCTCAACTTCTTCCACGCCCCTATTTCTCATCCATTCATTGTATGCTTTCTTCTTTTGTGCCACAGCCTGTTTCACCTCTTCAGTCCACCATGCTGTTCCTGGCACCCCCCTCCGTCTTCTCTTCCTTCTACACACCACATCACATGCTGCACATATTTCTTCTGTAAATATCTTACACATACCTTCCACGTCTCCCATCTGCTCCAATTCATATTTGCCCAATCGTTCCTCCACTTCTCTCTTATACTCTGCCTTTTTCTCATCCTCTTGTAACCTTTCCACTCTCCTTGCAACTTCTCCTTCCTTTCGTCTTTCCCTTCTTCTATTCCTCCATCTTACTTGCATCCTAATTCTGGCCACCACCAAGTAGTGGTCAGAAAGTCCACTCCCCCAACCTCTATACACTCTTGCATCCTTTACACATCTTCGCATCCTTTCATCCACACACACATAATCAATCATTGCCTTCCTTTCATTCAGTTCACCACCCACCCTTCTCATCACTCGCCATGTATACCTGTGGATCATTTTATGCCTGAAGAGGGTATTGGCTATCACCAACCCCCTCCCAGCACAAATGTCTACTAACGCACTCCCATTCTCATCTATCTCAGCAGGCACACCCCACTCACCAACTATTCCATCCACCTTCACATTACCAACTTTACCATTCATATCACCAATCAAAAACACTCTCTCATTCCTTCCAAACTTTTCCATGCACACTTCCACATTTGTCCAGAACTCTTCTCTCACTCTTCTAGCACGATCTTGCGTTGGCGCATACACACGCACAATCGCCCACATTTGTATTCCAACTTTCAACTTTACCCACACAATCCTTGACCCAACTGATCCATATTGTCTTATGCTCTTCTTCCATCTTTTACTCACAACTATACACACTCCTTCCTTTGCCCTCTCATTCTCATCTACTCCTGCACATATACCCCATCCATACTCCCATTCTCTCACACTTTCTCCTCTCCATTTTGTTTCAGTTATTCCACATACATCCACTTTCGCATCCTCAAGCACCTGGACAATCTCTCTCTCTTTCACCTCATCATTCGCTCCTCTTACATTCCATGTACTCACTACCAAGTCCTTTGTCCGGTCCTGGGTCGTCATCGTTAGGTCAGTCCTTGTCCGAGGCTTCTTGTTTGTTTTTTTAGTTAGTTGTTTTCCGGGGAGGGGCACTAACCCTCCGCCAACCCTTTTAGTCGCCTTTTACGACAAGCAGGGATACTGGGGGAGTATTCTTGAAAACCCCCCTACCCCCAGGGGGGGACATCCCAGTTTCAATCCAACATTCAGGTCAAACAATTCACTTAGTTCACTGTCTACACGCACTGTAACCCTAATGCCCTTACACATACTGTACTCTTCACAGCACTCAGCAACTTTCTATAATTCCATTTAATACCTTGGTTATTCCTTGTTTATTATTATTTTTTTTTTAATAACAAAACGAAAGAAGGAAAAACAAATGAATAAAAAAAAGTACACAAGATTGCTAGTGTCCACCATTCAAAAAACAAAAAATCTGTAACAATTGCACTTGGACAGCCGTATGCTGAAGTTTGGGGGGAAACCACTCTGAGGAAGCGAGCTCCAAAGAAATGGAGTTCGGGAAATAAAAGAATTCTGATAGGCAAACGCTTTGCAATTTGGCTGTGTGACATTCCAGTTGTGAGCGGTACCAGATGACCGTGCAGCACAGGGGAAGGCGTGGAGAGGTGGCACAATGGATGCAGCTTCGTCTGGTCATTTGCCATAAATGCATCTGTAAAATAACGGAAAGGATGCAACATTCCTTCTTACCTGTAGGGGAGATTGTTTATATCTAATAGCAGGGTTATTAGTAATTCTAACAGCTTTGTTCTAAATTTTGTCCACTCGTTCTTCTGCAACCTCTCCAGATCCATTCCACAAAAGTGAGCAATATTTCAACTGAGAGTGCACATGACTCTTATAAATTATGGCAAACTGCTTGTCAGTGAAGAAGTTACGGACTCTGTACAATAATTGAAATGTCTCTGAAGTAGTTCTAGCAAGTGATCTAACATAAGAGGTCTACCTGAGGGTATTGTTCAGTGAAACACCAACTTTTCCAAAACTTTTAGATACAGGAATATTAGTAGCATTGAAAGTAATATTGGAATCTGGCAATATCTGTCTATTAGTAATTATATATATTTGGTTTTACTAGTAACAAATGAGACAAGGTTATTTTGTCCCATTCAGTGATCTTAGATAAGTCTTGATTTATGGAGATGGCTCTGCTGAGTTGAGTTAGAGATAACAAACTTTGAGAATGGGTGTTTAAAGGTAAATGAACAGTTGAGTGTTGAGTCATCGGCATATGAATGGAGGGGATTATGGGTGACAGATAAGAGATTATTAATATGAATTAGGAATGGGATTGGAGCCAGAACTGATCCTTGTGGCACGCCGGCATTAACTAAGTAGAAATTGGAATATACATCATCTACTTTTTCTCTTATCTTTCTGACACTGGGATATGAGGAAATCAGAGAAACAAAAGATGATAGCCCATAACAAGAAAGTTTGGACAACAGAGAATGGGGCCATACTCTGTCGAAAGCTTTAGAAATATCAAGGGCTACTGCATGAATTTCTCCATGTTGGTCAATTGATTGATGGATTGTATGAGCCAGGAGATTGAGAATATCAATGGTGGCTCTTTCATGGCGAAAACCATACTGCCTATCCCTGAGTTGTTGGATTCAAGATGTTTGACTATGTGCTTATTAATTACAGTCTCAAATACTTTGCCAAGAGAAGACGTGATAGCTATTGGTATGTACTCTTAGGGGTCAATGGAAATTCCTTTCTTTGGAATTGGGTGGATAATGGCTTCCTTCCAAGAATTAGGCATGAAGTAGTACGTTTGCATGGTCTGAATAATTTAGCTAGAACAGAGGCAGGTTCTGGGGATCACTTTTTTAAAAACAATTTGAGAAACTCAATAACTATAAATGAACAGCAGGCTAAATGGCCCTGACTAATTCCATCACTTGAAGATTTCACACTCAAGCAAACGATTAATTTGGATATGAACCAGGTAACAATATACAATGTCTCTAAAATATTTTACAGCCTCAACTCCTGTCAGGGCTTCCCAGTGAGTGACATAGGAATTATGTTCTGCATAGTTTAAGACGCAACTAGCATACTCGTAAGCTGTTACCAGCTTCCATTTGTCGTCACCAGCTTGCATTAACTCTGCTCCCATACCTTTGCAAGAGGTGTCAGTGTAAAGAAGAAAAAGTTCACTGTAGTCCGGGAAGGTCAAAATAGGGGCATTGATAAGTGCATCCTTTAAGGTACTAAATGCTACAATTTGCTCTACGGTTTTTGTAAGTGGGCTAAAACTAAGTTTAGAAGCAGATTTACAACTCCTGTTTTGTTAGGATTAAAAAAAATTACTCGAACAGTTTATTTACTCTCCTATCTCTTAACAATATCATAGTTCCCACTCATAGACAAGTAGGAGAGAATAAGAGCAGAGTGGATGAGGAGGTTGAAAGAAATATGAGTGTTTTTGGAGGGAATGTGAGAAACTATTATAGAAGGTAGTCAAGAAAGTAAAACAGGGTGAGAAGGGAAGAAGCAGGCAGGTGAAAGGTATGAATGGCAGAATGTTGGTGGATAAGGGGTAGGATTAAGTAGATGGAGAGAGCACCTCATGGAACTGTTGCACATAAAAGATAAAATTAGTGTATGTAGAAGTGGTTTCAGAATGGCTGGGAAAAGAGAAGTAAATATGGAGGAGAAAAATCAGTATGATGAAAGTACCTGAAACAATTAAGAAAGAAAAAAGGGTAAAACCCCGGGAATTCAAAGGTGTGTGTGTTAAAATTTTGAAATATGGGGGAAAACAGAGATAGAATGGACAGGGAAGATCTGTAGATTGGTCCGGGAGGAAGGTAGGGGTCCCGAAGGATTGTAAGTTCGGTATAGTTGTTCCTTTATATAAAAGAAATTGGGAAAGTGAAGCGAGTGACAGTCATAGGGATATTTCTCTACTCAGTGTTATAGGAAAAATATATACTTATCAAGAGAGGAAAGTAGCAGAGGATTTCTGGGGGATCAATAAGGCAGGTTCTGTAGACCTGATATTGGTTTTAAGATGCTTTGTAGCAAAGTATCTAGGGAGGGGAAAACAGTTGCATGTTACCTTCCATGGCAGTCTTCCTTCTCTAGTGATATCATTTCTACCCAGTCCTACATTAATGACTTAATACAAACTGGTATATTAATGTTTATACCAAATCAATCTGTATATGTATGAGGTTATAAATGAGATGCAAGGTAGGGCAGTGGATGTTGGAGTGCCCTAATGGGAGAGGGCAATGTTTGGAAAAGCCTTGTACTGTTGTTTACAGATGATACTGTGTTGTTAAGTGAAGACGAAGGGGAGCTGCAAGGCTTGGTGGATGAGTTTGGGAAAGTGTGTAAGAAACGGAATCTAAAGGTGAATGTTGGGAAGAGTAAAGTTATGGTCTTTGAGAGAAACGAAGTCAGTGAATGTACAGTGAGGTTGGATGAGGAGGAAATGGAAAATGTGACTGCGTTTAAGTATTTGAGTAGTGTGATGAGTAAGGATGGAAGTTTGGAGGGTGGAGTGCTTGAAAGGGTACAACAAGGAAGAAAGGTTGCTGGTTCCCTGAAAGCAGTGGTAAGAAACAAGGAAGTGAGCTTGGAAGTGAAAAAGCTATTATATGACAGTATTGTGATACGAACTCTAACTTATGGAAGTGAAGATTGGACCTTGCTGGAGGGGCAGAAGTCAAGAGTGAGAGCTGTGGTAATGAGTTACTTGATAGGAGCATGTGGAGTCACATGGAGAGACAGACTGGCGAATGAGGAAGTGAAGAAGCGTTGTGGTGTGGATGTGGATGTGATAGGAAGAGTTAGGAGAAACACACTGAGGTGGCTGGCCAAGTGGAGAGGATGGAGAGTGAGAAACTAACGAGGAGAGAGTATGTGAGTGAGGTGGAGGGGGGGAGAGGTAGGGGGAGGCCAAGGATGAGATGGAGGAATGGAGTGGAGAGGTATATGAGAGATGGGAGTGTGAGCTGGGAGCAGGGCAGTGAAATGGCGGGGGACAGAGCGACGTGGAGGCGATTAGTTTGTGGCCACCCCTTACGGGATTAAGGCGTCTGGCAATAGACAGATAGATGGATAGACCAAATCAACAGTTCACTAAAAGATCGGACTTCCCAAAATGGTTTGATGCCAATTGTGCCAGAGCAACGGCCCAAAAGTCATTAGCATGTAACTCCTACTTAAAAAACATGTGAATAGTTCAGTCAGTTTAAAAATGCTAGAAACCATGCAAAAGCAGTAATAAATGTCACAAAATCAAGCTTTATTCACAACCAAGCATCTAAATTATTAAACAGTCCTAACGACAATAGAATATTCTGGTCAACTCTCAGTTCTTTCAATAATAACTTTAACAGGTCACCATCCATTTCCCCACTCAGTTCTTCAGATGGTAACATTACAAATGACTCCCTTGATAATGTAATTATCCTTGTCAGTATATTTGCTAGAAATTCTACCTCACTGGAAGTCAGCCAAAACATCCCTGTACCAGAACTTGACTCTCCCAAACTTTCTCCATTTCATATACAGACTAGATGCATAACATCCATCCTAGACAACATAACAGCCAACAAAGCTCCAGGCCGAGATGGAATTCTTCCAATTGTTTTTAAGAAAGTGCCCCCCAGAACTTGCCTCTGTTCTAGCTAAATTATTCAGACTCTGCATACGTACTTTTCCATTCCTAATTCTTGGAAGGAAGCCAATATCCACCCAGTTCCAAAGATAGGAAGTTCCTCTGACCCCTCTGATTACAAACCAGTAGCAATCACGTCTTCTCTTGGTAAAGTATTTGAGGCTGTAATTAATACGCAAATATTTAAACATCCTGAATCCAACAACTTAATTAGAGGCAGACAGTATGGTTTTCATCACGAAAGATGCACCACTGATGTACTCAGTCTCTTGAGTCATGCAATCCATGAATCAATTGACCGATATGGAGAAACTCATGCATTAGCCTTTGATATTTCTAAAGCTTTTGACAAAGTGTGGCACCGTTCCCTGCTATCTAAACTCCCTTGCTATGGCCTATCATCTTTTGTTCCTCTGATATCCTTATATCTAAGTGACAGAAAGATAAGAGAAAAAGTAAATGATGTATATTCCAATTTCTACTTCATTAATGCTGTCGTCACAAGGATCAGCTCTGGCTCCAGCCCTATTCCTAATTCATATCAATGATCTCTTATCTGTCACCCACAATCTCATCTATTCATATGCAGATGACTCAACATTCCACAGTTCATTCACACTTAAACACCCATTCTCAAAGTTTATTATCTCTAATTCACAACTCAGGACAGCCATCTCCATAAATCAAGACTTATCTAAGATCATTGGTTGGGGACTAAATAACCTTGTCCCTTTTAAGCCTGTTTAAACCAGATATATAAAATTTACTAATAGGCAGATATTTCAGATTACTATATATCTACTCATGCAAAAACAGAGCCGTATGCAGTATACAGGACATTTACATAGGATGTAAGGCACAAATGGACCTTCATGATGGGAACCATCCACGACTGAGTTGCTGCTACAACCACTGTAGGATTCTGTCAGGGAATCATTCCTCCCATCACTGACCAAATGCCACATCCCCACACCAGAAGTGAGGTGTCTTCTAGCATCACCACCCAGGATGGGAGGTTATGGCATAAATCCATCAGCCATGGCAGGATATGAAAAAGAAATTTACTTGGTCTCAACGAATCCTTATCACAGAAGATTTGTGCCCAGGTTGAGACGAATGAAATTGACCAACAACGGCAGAAAAGTCAAAGACACAAGTAAGCAGAGCCGGGAGCTAGACAAAAGGACCAACTGCACCATATAAATGAACATCTTACATTAGACCAGTCCATAAAAAATGAAATGGCACAGGAGGCTGAAGTATCAAAATGGCTGACAACCCAGCCTCTCAAGGCAAAACGCTTCCACTTCAAGAAACAGGAATTTTACAATTCTATAGTCATGAGATATGGGTAGCCAATAGAAAACCTACCGTATCTGAACAGAATGCCTGTGGCAGTCTTTGATAGGAACCATTTGCAAGAAGGGATGTTTTGTTTGCATTCGGTACGATGAATCACGCAACTTCACCGCGAAAACGTTGCAGGAAATACACCACCAAAGCACCACACTCGTAGAACCACCTCTGCTTCCTCTAGACATTGAATATTTCACCCACAAAACAGCAAACACATGAAACGATGGATAATTGGATGTCAGTGCTTGAGGTTTCTGGACACGAAGGCAGGAGGCTTGTTCAACATTAGGATATTTGATCCTGTGGCAGCAAATCACCAGGAACTGTCTCTCGAGGCTGCACACAAGAGGAGTGAACAGAAAAAAAAAAAAACTATCAAGGAAGAAACCAACATGTAGACCACGGTCAATTTACGTCCACTGTGTTCACATCATGTGGAATGGATCCAGAGGTGGGTAATTCTGCTCGAGACTGGCCGAAGGTCCGTCTGAGAAGAAGCATCAACCTCACTGTTCAGTTATGGCCTGGATGAGATATCGACTGCCATTCTACCTCGTGAGGTCTGCACTCCTATGTCTCCGGGACACACGATCCTAAGCCCTCAGGCCTATCACTCTGGTAGCTCTGGATTATAAAACTACAGTGGTCGTGAGCCGCATTGACCAGCGGCTTCAATAGATTATTCTTTTTTTTTATTTTTTTTTTTAAGAACACTGCATTATTAATTTCAAAAAAAGGACTAAAGTAGTAAAAACAAGTAGTAGCATGTAGTTGGACGTGTTTGGGCCCAACTAACTGTGCTAAAAAGGTTGGTATTAACCTTCACAGTACAACTCCAAATGGTGATCTGTATTATAAAGGTTTGTGCTGGTCTTCACAATATAATTTCCAAACAGATGGAAGTGACAAAGTTTAAAAAATGAAAAGGAAAAAAAGTAGAAGTAGTAGTAGTAGCAGTAGTCGTAGTCGTAGTAGTAGTAGTTGTTGTTGTTGTTGTTGTTGTTGTTGTGTAATCTGTATGATTATGAATATGTCTAGATATATAGCTATTGTATGATACAGTTGCTTATATAGTTCATACAGCCAGTGTACAACATAGTGTTGAGATGGTTCCAACTGCCAGCGTGCTGTGTAGTGCTGAGAAAATTCCAGTTGTGTACATATGGGGGTATTAATTAACTCAGTATAACGTGCCTGACACCTGCTAGACGTGTTCACTCCTTAACTCTCTCCCAGCGATTTAGTAATGGTTAGAAAGATACCTGGCACCAAAGGAGTAGGACGTACACCTGTTTTCACTAAACTATGACGACGCCGGTGGCGGTATTTTACAACCAGTGTTCCTGTGTGTGTATTTACCACCCTTCAACTCCAACTACACTAACCTGGAAGACGGCCTGCATGGAAGAAAGGCTATGGTGGTGGTGGTGGTGGTGGTGGTGGTAGTAGTAGTAGTAGTAGTAGTAGTAGTAGTAGCAGCAGCAGAAGTATTAGTAGTAGCAGTAGTAGTAGTACTAGTTGTAGTAGTATAAGTAACCCCAGACGCATCTGAAGCGTGAACTGAGTGGAGTACAGACCGAAGCTGCCCCTCTCCTGCAGTTCAACATCCTCTTTTCTGGGAACTGGTTGGGAAATGATGGACACAGTATAACCAGCATCACCGCCTGGTCATATCAGAGCCACTAGATGGTGCCCCTCTCCAGTGACTCATCACACAATACTGCCTTAATTAATGTTGATGATATAAGAATATTTCCTCTACCAGAAACCAGAGTTTGTCTTTGCACATTAATTACCATTGTAGTGCATCCTCGGCGGAAAACAAACTGCCATTTCATAATAAGTGACTTCAACACAAGGTGAGAGGAAAATATTCAGTTACCAGGAGGACACTTTGGTGAATAGTGGAGTAAAAAAAACAGTTTTCTCGGAGAAATGAAAAGATGATTGGTTTCTTCCTCCATACTTTAATTCAAACTTTGGTAATAGTGTCAGAGCTAGTAGTGTGATCCTAATCTTGGAAACCGCACCTCATGTATTAATAGGCCATGCATCACACAGAGAGCACCACACATGGTTATATTCCCAGAATATTCAGTTTGTTTTTCTTTACCCACTGCGTGACTCACTGAAGCAGCGTGTGTAAACTGTGGTGTTTAGGTATGCAAACACGTGTCGCACTGCTCCATGAGAATATCCGCAAGATATATGTTGAACAAATACTGAAGATAATATCTAGTAACATCTTCTATACACCTGCATGTTTTTGCCATTAGTCCTACACCCATCACCTCGGTACATGCGCTGGCCTTTGGTTCCTTCTTACATATATATCTATATGTATCTCTCTCTCTCTCTCTCTCTCTCTGTATATATATATATATATATATATATATATATATATATATATATATATATATATATATATATAATAGACTGATATAGATATCTGATCATTCTCTCTGGTTGGAATGTGTTCATTATGGTGTTCTAAAATCACATTTTATAATGTTTATTTAACTTAGATTCGCCATGGACGTGAGTACCCTGCGAGTTGAAGTAAGTGTTAAGTAACATGAAGCAACATGAAGCTGGACCCATAGTTGAGTCGGTAGGTTTGCTTTAGAAGACAATGTTTATCATACAAACATGTCTTTCTATTCTTCATACAAACATGTCTCTGTGGTTTGATATTGGAATTTTGTTAAATTTCCTAATGGCACATCAACCTCGTAAATTTACGAAGATATTAGAAATATTTCAAGAAATATGTCTAAATATGTGCTGACAGTTTCTTCTTAACCCTATCCCGTGAAGGGAGGAGCGTAAATGTCGGCTGTGCGTATAACTAGCTCAAGAGCTTTCAGACCAGTCGTGTCCAGATATTTTACTTCTAACTCTCGTAGAATAGTTACTATTCTTCATAAAAAGGCCACTTTGGTCTCATTTTGATGATGAAGAGTTTTGCTTTGTTGTACATTGTCCAAAAAGACAATATATACAAAATGCAAAAAAAGTGAGCAGAATTTAGCTGACGTTAAGTTTTACACTATCCTTTAAAAAATATTTACCAAAAAAAAAAAAAAAAAAAATCAAGAAGTAATAATAGTTTTTGCTTCAGTATGTAGCAAAATAAATTTCCTTTCCAATAGTGTATTATTTGTTGTATTTTCTTAAATAATAATGCTGCATATATACGAGAAAAAAAGAACCATAAGTGTTCAGCGGGAGGTCAAGAGGTGTACATCCTACCTGTGAGGAACCTCACACCACACTGAGCCAAGCAAACCAACTTTAACCAAGTGAGCACGCATGCATCAGCTGGGGCAGGCTTAGCTCCACCCACTTTTGCCCGTCATCCAACAAAAATGTCGACTCCCTAAATATTTCTTTAGAGATTACATCGGATGACGGGCTAAGTCGTCATATTGACGTCAGAGGTTGACAAATGCATGACGACCCAGGTCATCATTGGTAAGTCTTAAAATGAAAAGCTACTGCCAATTACATTCGTGTTATGAGTCTGATATTTGTCTCCTGACATAGAATAGACACAAAAACCTGTGGCTGAAATTTTTTTTATTTTTTTATTTAGGTTCTTTATTTTGCATTCAGTAAAAGCCCCAACACTCTGGGGAACAGTTTCTGAAGGCCAAGCAGGGAGGGGTGCATGAGGAAAACAAAATTGGTATCACAGGGCATAGAAGGTACTGGAGGAATTATCATTACAGGCACAATAATGAACAAAGGCATACAAAGGTACATACATTGTACAAAGTTGGCACAGTAATTATCATTAAATGTATTCATATGAGTGAAGTGGTACATAGAGACACACGTATGTACATATGCAGAGAAAGGCGCATATGCACACATACATATACGTAGATATCTATACATATATGTATATAGTCATGCACATGTAGCAACAGACACACTGCATGTACAGGATAGGTAAGTATGTATAAAGATATGGGTATGGGTACAGGCGTGCATACATATACATATGCAACATGCATATATATATATATATATATATATATATATATATATATATATATATATATATATATATATATATAGAGAGAGAGAGAGAGAGAGAGAGAGAGAGAGAGACATATATATACATATACACCCTAAGTAGATACATATACATAGTCACATACACAGGTGGGTAGAGAGAGAGAGAGAGAGAGAGACATATATATACATATACACCCTAAGTAGATACATATACATAGTCACATACACAGGTGGGTAGAGAGAGAGAGAGAGAGAGAGAGAGAGAGAGAGAGAAACACGATATGCATTATAAAATAACCTCTTGATTCAAAATCCCAGCACTAGGACACTACATGCACATGCACCTGATGTGTATGCTTGTGCGTGGACAACACACACACACACACACACACACACACACACACACACACACACACACACACACACACACACACACACCTAAATGCCCGATCATTGTCCTAGTGTCAGAACAATACAATGAAAAGAAGCTGGGGTGAAGGGTGAGAATGTCTTCGAGTACATCAAGAGGTGTGATGAAGTAGGTACACAAAGCAGAAAACAAGAGTCCAGGGGGTCTGAAGGGGGTAATAACTAGGCAGGTAACGATATGATGTGATAATGCTTCATCCATGGCATTGTGACAGAGTTTACATGGTCTGTTGGCGGTCGGTCGTCCGGTGATTTCCCCTGGGGAGCAATACCCCAGGCGAATGCGCGCGACGGCCACATCACAGCGGCGGGTGTGGGTGGGGTGCTTGCCATAGGCGCGTCTCACGCCACGGTAGGTGCCACAGTGCTGGATGGTGACACTAGTGGGACGTTCAGCATCGGTACCCAGGGCGAGGTCCTCCCTGGACTTCTCGAGAAGGATTCTCCTGCCTTTTTTTTTTTTTACACAAGAAAAAAAAACAAAGATTAGAAGCTCGCAAAACTGACCAATCCAGGCTAAAGAAAAAATAAAAACAAAGCCACATTCAACATCCAGTCATTTTGAGATGTTGAGACACATCGAACTTAAAGGACTGGAGGTTATAGCCAAAAATAGAGGAACACAGTTCCAGAGTTGACCAGATGCAGACAGGAACTGGACCCAAAAGGTGTGAGAGTTTGGAGTCAAACGGGTAATATGTATCCGTTGTACTGGAGGAGTGAAAGCAGATGTTTAATAAGAGCAGTAACCACTGAAGTAGTGACAGAAACGAAATAAAGATGCAACGGTGCAACAGAGAGAGAGAAAAAAAAAAAAAGAGGAGGAGTGTTAATGAAACAAAGAGCCTCTGACTCGACACTGTTGAGAAGAGCTAAATGCAGGGGCACCCCACCCCACACATGAGCCTTGCATTACACGCAGGTGCTAAGAAGACCCCTGCATAGAGTCAACAGTTATTCGGGGGTAAAGAAAACGTGAAGTCAGCTTTGCACATCTAGTGTTTTAGAAGCAGATATACCAAATCAGGTAATATGATTTTTCCAGAAAATGTGCCGAGAAAAAGAAACCCCAAGATTATTCAAAGATGATTCAGGAATGAGTTGAATATAGTTGAATATTAACTTAGCTGTAGTTTTTTTTTTTTTTTTTTTTAGTTAGCATAATTCTCGACAATCAATATCTTCTCCTCCAGGGTAGGGAAGGAAACACAGAATCTCTTTTATTTCTTTACTAATCATTCCTCATGCAAACACACTGCAAAGTGTTTGACCCTTTCATGAATATTATGAAAATTGTAGGAGCAGTCAAGATTAAGTAAAAAAAAAAAAAAAAAAAAAAAAGCAAGTTAGAACGTAGAGAAAACCAGGTGGCAGGTGATGATGGCCAACTCTAAGCAGACCAAGCTTTGTGAGCGACCTGAAGTGAGTTTCGACACTAAAAGTCATTTCTGTATGGAGGTACTCAAATGCAACATTCCAACCAAGAATCATGGCCCTGGCTTAATAATCTCTGGAACTTTATCATTCTGCACGAGGAAGGTCGTAATTTTAGCGTTTTTCATATTTTCTATACTTGATGATCTGGCAGCTATAGGTTATGCATGTGCCAAGCACACTTGTAGTACTCATTAATGTCTATAAGCATGCAAAGTTTTATTCGATTCGACCCTCCTACTGTGGAGCTAGGGAACTTGAAATTCGTGGAATGACCCACCAGAGGTACAACGTCTAGGAGGCGCTGCCAACTACTGGGAGTGAGTTTCTACACTAAATGTCATTTTCGTATGAAGGTACTCCAGTGCAATAATTCACCTAAGAATCATGATCGTGACTTAATCTTTGGAACCTTAGCATATCGCGTGAGAGTAGCCATGATTTTAGTTATTTTCACTGTATTCGCATTTACTGACCCTTCATCCCTGACCTGGCCAATGTAGCACATAGGTATACAATAGAAAGTAGCCTAGCAACTAAAACCTTGTTGACACAACTAGGTCATAGGCTGATCAGTGTGTCAAGGTTTTGGTCGGATTCGGTTAATTTTGAAGGATAGAAATGTCTGCCACAATTAAAGAAAGAAAGAATACAAGAAAGACAGGAGATGTAACTAACAATAAGGCCAGCATCTCAGCCATGAGACTCGCTTTATCTGTCATCCAGAGGCGCTTATTGTAATCATGTTGATTTCTACGAATCCAGTGTTCGATTTAATGTGTGAGGTGAGGATGGATTTTGGATCATATTAGCTAGTAATGTTAATTACAATGAAATAACATGAAGACGAATCTTGGTAATGTCTACCTACAGTACATAATGAAAATCAAACAAAACTAGAGGCCAACCCATGAGGGGAATCACACCAGCTGCGAGCCGATACTTATCTAGCCCGGCTCTGAATATGACCTTGACCTACTTTCACGAATTTAGATCTCATGGGAGATTTTCATTCCTACTACACACATGTAAAATTATGTGATGATATCTTGAGTGGCTGCGAAGTTATCGCGATAACAGACACATAGACCTTGACCTACTTTCACCAATTTCGAGCTCATAGGATATTTTCCTTTCTACTACACACCTTTAAAATTCTGTGATGATATTTTGAGCGATTGCGAAATGATATTGGTAACAGACACACAGACAGACAAAAAAACTGAAAACAATACTCATAGGGGATTTTCTTCCCTACTGCACACCTGCAAAATTGTGATATCTTCAGCGGTTGCGAAGTAATAGTAGTAACAGAGAGACAGACCTTGGCCTACTTTCACCAATTTCTATCTCGTGATCACAGTCTTTCCGTATTACACACGTGTAAAATTTTATAGGTGTAGTGGGGGAAAAAAAAAAACGATCACGAGTTCGAAATTGACGAATGTAGATCAAGGTCTGTGTATCTGTTACCACGGTAATTTCGCAGCCACTCTGGACATTATAATAAAATTTTACAGGTGTGTAGAAGGGATGAAAATCTCCTACAAGTTATAAATTGGTGAAGGTACATCAAGGTTTGTGTGTCTGTTAGCAAAATAACTTCACGATCCCCCAAGTAACAGCGATTCTTAACCTTGAGTGCTAGCATCCCCAAGGGGTGCTGAAATCAAATTTAGGAGGTGCTGGAAAATGCTGCATTATATTTTTTCTTACTGGATTTGCATAGTATTGGCATCCTTTGATTTTTTTTTTTTTTTGAGACTATAAAATAAACTGTTAGGCAGTACTTCACTTCACTTTAACCCTCCAGTACTGTAGCAACTGCAATCCCAGTAACCAGATGTATAGAGATGCTGGACTGAGACCTTATTACAGGGGGGGTGCTGAGATCGGAAAAGGTTAAGAAACGCTGCCTCAAGATAATCATCACGAAATGTCAAAGGTGTGTAGCAGGGATGAAAATCTCCCATGCATTAGAAAGTGGTGAAGGTACGTCAAGGTCTGTGTGTCTTTTACCATGATAACTTCGTAACCACTCAAGATACCATCACAAAAGTTTACAGGTTTGTAGCAGGGATGAAAATCTCCTACGAGTTTGACATTGGTGAAAGTAGGTCAAGGTCAAGATCATATTTCGAGCCACGTTAGATATGTGATTCGCCGCTTAAGGGAGCCTCTAGTTTTACATTGCCTGTATAAATAATGGGATTTTTTCTTAATTTACACTTGCCTCGTTTGTGTACACTTCAGGTCAACTGTTCTTTTACACTGTCCATAAATATAATAAGATTCTCCTTAATTTCCACCTGTCTTGTCTGCCTATGGTTGTGGATGGTTTGTCAATGGCATCACATGGGATTATGGCTAACTTCTCTGTCCCCATTCTAATTCCCAAAAGACAAGTGATTATAATTTCAACCATGTACAGTTAAATACTAGGCTATAATACGTTCGCCTCTCGTGTTTCCGTTTTCATCACATGCTTCATAGACGACTGAATGTGATATGCTGGACTCAGGTGCACATATCCATCTGTCGGTAATAGCGTACACCCTTGATTTTTAAATCTCATTCAAGACTATGAATCCAGCAATGGGAAAGAGGTAGGATAACCGAACGAACTTTTGTCTGACTGTACACTTCCGGCCAAAAATATCAGAACACCAGAGGACAATGGACTTGAAAAATGAAAACAATATGGCGTGCCATCTCGGAAAGGTTTGTGTGCCGGAGTGAGGAGTGACTCTTCTGAACCCATAACACTGGTGCAAGGTGCACTTGCATATGATGCACTGGTGTTTGGTACGATGATGAATGGCGTAGTGATGCACTGAATGGTGTACTAGTGTTTGGTGCACTGATGTATGCTGCCCAGGTGGGTTTCCAATGGTGTATAGTGCACTGAAGTGTTTTATATATATATATATATATATATATATATATATATATATATATATATATATATATATATATATAGCCGTTTGAGTGTCCACTGCAGGACCGGCTTATCCCTACCGAAGTTGGGACGATACAGCCAATGTATCTCTACCAAGTGGCTTAGGCTGCTATCTAGTAGAGATTGTATGTAGGGTGAGAAGTGCTTGTAAGTGTAACTGTAGTGTTGGAGTGGCTTTGGATGTGAGTGTAGCCTGTGAGCCAAGTGTAATCGGTCCACTCAAGCTGATTGGGTGCAAGCATACTTTATAGTATACGACACTGGTTCAACCACAGCACCCCTGATGTCCGCCAATGCCAGAAGAACGCTCCCAAAGTTTATTACCCCGGCGGGGAGCGAATCCTCGTTCTTCAGAGTACGAACACGCACACTTTACCACTGTATCACAGAAGCTCCATATATATATATATATATATATATATATATATATATATATATATATATATATATATATATATATATATATATATATATATATATCGTTTCGTTTTTTAAGGCTCTAACATGCTTGCATGCTTCGGCCTTGGTCACCTAATGGCGGCTGTCCATGCTGCAGCCTCCCTGTTCAGTCCCTTAACCCTGAGGTCACACTTAATGACCTCATCCCACGTCTTTCTCGGTCTACCCCTCACAACCCCACCCCCAATATTAATACTTCCCACCTTCTGCACCCAGTTATCATCCCCCATCCTCTCCACATGCCCAAACCATCTCAATCTACCTCTCCTCATCACAACACCAATACACTCCAGTCCCATCCTACCTCTCAACTCTTCCATCGTAAACCCAGCTCCCCCAGGCCTTGCACAGAGGGACGCACTGCAAATCCACCTAATCATTGTCATTTCTGTACGTCTGAGCCTGCGAATATCCTCCTCCTTTACTGCCCAGGTCTCACTACCATACAGCATTACACTCCTAACACATGCTGTATACAAAGACCCATTAGCACTTAGGAGGAGTCCTCTCAACGTCAGGAGAGGCAACAGCTCCCTGAACTTCTTCCAACCACTTCTCACCCTAGCAACAGAGCTAGCTCCAGCACCACCTCCAGTGCACGACATGTCTCCCAAATAACAAAACTCTTCCACACACTCAAGAGCCTCACCTGCAAGTTCAATCCTTTCATGCCTAACAATCTCCACCTGCTCTCCCAGACACGCAGCACACATAAAATCAGCATTATCTCGCAGCCTACCTCTGATACCACTACATCTCTTGTGCACCCATTTATCACAAACACTACACAAGATGGAATTACTTCCCACGCCCTTGTGGCAAACTAAACATGGCCACTCTCCCTAGTCTTTGACAGTACCGCCACCAACCCTAGATATCATCACTTTTGTTTTATCTGCATTTACCCTTAAGCCCTTATGCCCCATACCGACTCTCCACTTCCGAAATCTTTCCTCCGCCTCCCTTTCGTTCACTGCAATCAACACCAAATCATCAGCATACATCTCCCACGAGAGTCCGTTTTCGAAGTCCCGTGAGAGGGCTTCAAGTACCATGATAAACAACAAGGGGCTCAAAACTGACCCCTGATGCACACCAACATTCACGGAAAACTCATCACTCAAAGCTCCATTCACTCTTACCTGGGTGCGAGCACCCACATACATGGCTATAACCACCCTAACCAGCCACTCCTCCAAACCAAGCTTTCTCATTGCCCACTTCACCACCTCTCTAGGGACTCCGTCAAAGGCCTTTCCCAAGTCAATAAAAACAAAATACTGATCCCTTTCCTTCCCAATATATTTTTCCTGAAGCTTTCGGACAATGAATATGGCATAAGTGGTCCCCCTGCCTGGCATAAACCCAAACTGCATCACATCAATATTCATTCTTTCTCTAATCATACCTTCTAGAACTCTCTCCATTACCCTCATTATCTGGTCTAATAGCTTTTTACCTCTATAACTTCCTCTTTCCAGGGCATCACCCTTCCCTTTATACACATTTACAATTACACTCTTCAACCAATCATCTGGGACAACACACTCATATATAATCATATTTATCAGGTAGGTGACTAACCTCACCCCTATATCTCCTGAGGCCTTCAACATTTCGGCAGTCAACCCCGACACACCTGCTGCCTTCCCCACCTGCATCCTGCCTATTGCCTCACTCACAGTAGCAGCGTCAATCAATGGCCAAATACTGGATCCGCTGGCTCCAAACCTTCTCTGTCCCAGTCAAACTCTTCATGCAACACTGGATATAATGCTGTCTCCATGCATCTTTAATATCCTCACTGTTCACCACTACCCCTCCTTCATCATTCTTCACACGCTGCTCACCTATAATATCCCGATTATCCCTCTTCATTTGATTTGCCACCTTAAATATCATGTTTTTCCTTTCCCCATGATTTAGGTTATCAAGCAAAAGTCTCTGTGACTCAGACTTCGCCCTGTATACCTCTCTTCTAGCCCTATGCTTGGCAGCCAAGTATTCCTCCTTGTTACCACCATTCTTCCATTCCCGGAAAAGCCTTCTTTTTTCCATCTACACCCTCATCCCACCACCAAGTTACTTGATGTCTTGGTGGGCCTCTAGTCCAACCGCATATTACATCAGCAGCTCTCAAGAAGTTGTTCTTGAGAGCTCTGTACTGTTCATTAACGCCTCCGTCTACGGCTCCCTGTTCAGCCATCACCCTCCTCATCTCATTATAGAAGGCATCTCTCTCTACTTGGTTTTTCAGCTTCCATATTTTCCTCCTGGATACATAAGTCCTCTTTTTCATCTCTCGTTCCTTAAGTACCATATCACAAATCAATAGTTTGTGCTGCTGCACACACTCCTCACTTCCTATAACTTTATCATCCCTCACTAACCTCCTATCAGCCCTCCTAATCAGAAAATAATCTATCTGATTGCTATATCCCCCAGACTCATACGTAATTAATGTACTCTCTTTTCCTAAAATGTGTGTTGCACACACTCATGTTCGTTGCCTCCACAAACTCGAGTATCCTTTGCCATTCCGCATTCCTTATACCATACGCACATCTCCCATGAACTTTATAACTCTGAGCTGCTTCACCTTCATGATTATTTAAGTCACCTCCCAAAACCACTATCTCATCATCCTGCATACAACCTACTACGCGTATTAAGTCATCCCCAAATCTGTCTTTCTCTGTTTCATCCAAGCCTGCCTGTGGAGCATATGCCGATATAATTGCAGTTATCATTCTACCAACCAGAATTTTCACCACCAAAATCCTATCACTTACTCGCATAACATTCATAACATATTCCATCCATTTCTCCGCAACCAACACACCCACACCCCTATATCCGTCTATCTCCCCCTGCCAAAACAACTTATAATAACAATGCTTCCCACCAATCTTTCTGGCTGATCCACCCATGTACCGGACTTCCCGCAAACACGCCACATCCACCCACATCCTACTGAATGCCTCAACGACTTCTCCCGCTCTTCCAACTTCCCACATTCCATGAACCCACCCTCATCCCCCTGGGCGATTTAATGTCCTCAAATTTGCTTTGAAACTTATTTTTAGTCATAGTCAGTATTAATAAAGGGGGTAGACATACCACAGGCCCCACTCAGTGCACAGTCCCAGGTCCAGGCAAAGGATTTGGGATCCCTAGCCCACCAGCTTACCAGTGGCTGTGGTAGTGGCCTCGGGACACCCTACCAGGACAGCTGCAGGGACACCCTCCAAGCACGCCTTGGCACTCCCCGCCACTATACACCCACTGATAGGGCAGCCTCCTGGGGCGCTACTCCCATGTTCGGGCCCCTCTCTATTGGGCGGAAGCAGCAGCCTGGGAACTGCAGTGCCCTGTACCCCTTAGCACAGATTCGAGCCCCATCTCGCCCTGGACCCATGATCAATGCCGACGAAACCCCCGTCACGCCTCCCCCCCAAAGGCTGCCACTAGGTAGCTGGGGCAAAGTTTTCTGGCCGCATGCCCTTGCTGGTGCCAACCCCTGTAACGTAGTGCGATACGTTGTGTGAATGTAAAGTGTATGTGGTGTAGTGCATACGATAGTTAGAGGAAATGTTGGGAGAGTATGCTGGTTTACTCTCCATATTACTGTCACACTGAAAAGGTCAGCAGAGAGGGATGGTTAGATAGCTAGTGAAACAGGAGCCCCAGCTCTCCCAATCACCAGCATTCCCATTCCCCTTGTGAGTATCACCCTGTTCGGCCAGTGCTACAGCCTTCTCCCATATATATATATAGATAGATAGATAGATAGATAGATAGATAGATAGATATAGATATATATATTCTCTTTATCTACAGAACATGAACAGAGAAAGAAAAAACAAATTAATTTAAAAAAAAATATGCACCAAAATGCAGGCGTCATCTGTTCATAAAAAATCTGGAACCATTGGACTTGAACTGTTGTAGGTTCAAGGCTGGGGGGAAAGAATCTGAGGAAGTGAGTTCAGAAGAGAAGCCATTCTGGAAAGATGCCAGTACTGATAGACACAAGTTTTTCAATACGGTAGTGTGACAGTCAAGTCATTGGCGCTAACACATGCTCGTGTAGCACGGGGGAAGGCGTGAAGGGGTGACACAACGGATGCAACTTCCTCTGAGCATTTGTCATAAAAAATATCTGCTAAATAATGCTTGGTAGGTAACATTCCTGCTTATGTGTAACAAGTAGTTCATTTCAATTTGCTGGGTTTTGATTTTATTTTTCATTTGTTTTAGTGCAACCTCTCCATATCCACTCCACATGGATGGGTAATATTCGAGTTGAGAGCGCACATGACTCCAGTAAATGACAGTTAACTGTTTGTCAATGATGTCAACGAAGAAGTTGCGGATTCTGTACAATGACTCACTCTTGTTTTAGGCGCCTTTAGCAACTGATCTAACATGAGAGGTCTAACTGAGGGTATTGTTAAGCAAAACACAGAGAATTTCAATACTTTTAGAGGTAAAAATACTGGTTGCATTGAAGGTAATAGAGCAATTAGGCAATACTTGTCCATTAGTAAATTAGATATTTCTATGCTTTTTTTTCATTAAATGAAGCAATGTTATTTTATCCCCAATCAGTGATTTTTTAAAAGTCTTGATTTAAGGAGATTGCTCTGCTGGGTTGGGAGAAAGATACCAAACTATGTGAATTGGTGTTCAAATGTGAAAGAATTGTGAAGCTTCGAGTCGTCTGCATATGAATGAATGGGGTTATTGATGACAGACTAAAGATCGTTCATATGAATGAGGAACAGGATTGGAGCCAGGACTGATCCTTATAGCACGCCGGCATTAATTGGGTGGAAATTGGAATATACCGGTACATCATCTGCCTTTACTATTATCTTTCTGTTGTTGAAATATGAGGAAATCAGTGGGAAAAGAGGTAATAGTTCTTAACAAAGGAGTTTGGACAGCAGAAGACGGTGCCTCACTCTGTCAAAAGCTTTAGAAAGAATGGCTACTGCATGGGTTTCTCCTTGTTGGTCAGTTGACTGATGGATGGTATGAGTAAAGAGACTGAGTACATCAACAGTGGATCTGTCTGTAACTAATCAAGTATTTCGATTCAAGATGTTTAACAGTGGGCTTATTAATGAAAATCTCAAACACTTTTCCAAAAGAAGATGTGATAGCTAGTAGTCTGTAGTCAGAATGATTAGACAAACTTCCTTTCTTTGAAACTTGGTGGATGTTGGCTTCTTTCCCAGAATTAGGGAATAAAAAAGTATCTATGTATATCTGAATAATTTAGCAACATTAGGAACAAGTTCTGAGGAAAACTTTTTTGTAAGTATTGGATGAATTCCATATGAACCTGGAACTTAGTTGATTCGTTAATTGCCTAGGATAAATTTTACATATCTATGATGTATATATTTTTACTGGAACAATTTCGGGAGTCTAGTTCTAGTACAGGAACGTTCAGTCTGATGTAGCCAGTCGTGCACTGGTCTATAGTGCACTGGTGCTTTATGTACTGGTGTATGGTGCAGTGATGAATGGTGCACTGATGTATGGTGTACTGGTATATAATGCACTGGCATATTGTGCACTGGTGTAGGCTACTCGTATAGTGCACTGGTGATTGGTGCAATAAGGTATACAAGTATTGCACTTGGGTATGATGCACTGGTGTATGGTCCACTGGTTTATGGTGCACTGGTTTATGATGTACTAGTTTTTGAGGTACTGTTATATGGTGCACTGCTGTATGAAGTAGTAGGGTATGGTGCATTGGGATTAGGTGCACTGGAGTATGGTACACTGGGGTATGGTGCACTGGGGTAAGTTGAATTGGGGAATGGTGCACTGGTATATGGTGCATTAGAGCATGGTCACTGGGGTATGGTACACTGGGGTATTGTGCAATGGAAAATGGTGTGCTGAGGAATGGTGCACTGCTGTATGGTGCACCGGAGCATGGTGCACTGAGGTATGGTGCTATGGTGTATGATGCAGTATGTCGCACGGGTTTCGTGCACTGGGGCATGTTGCATTGGGGTATGGTGCAGTAACCATCAGTGGAAAAGGAACACACAAGCATAGTTACTTTCAGATTCTTTTGGCACATACAGGTTTGTCCCTCGATTCGTATTTCCCTCCTCTTCTACTCCGCCAGAGGGCTTCTCGTGTGCTTTCGTGACGGCTAAATCATCTGCATCAGTGGTCATATCCTACTACCACTGCCACGCCCATGGCCACACCAAAGATTGATCCGTCCCCGCAAGACATAAGATACCGCCAACTTGGTTTCTACTGGACTGGTATTTAGGGATCAGCCTGTGTTTGCAAATAAGTGTTGGTTACAGCATTGGTATACTTCTTGGTGAAAGTGTACAGTAGCGCCCCAGGCCCCTGGTGGTGAAGTACACATCTGGTCACAGGCAACAGTATAAACCCTTGAAGCTCAAGACCATTTTTATTATTACTATTATATTTTTCTTTGCCTTTAATATTTTATTCTTTATGTCTATAGACGATTTTGTTTACTTTCGTGGAACACTTTCTAGAGACGGGATTAGATATAGCCTCCATTATCTCCTCCACAATAAATTTCTCTTCCTTAGTTACATAAAATTGTCTGAAGGTAACAAGAATAAAATGCAGGGTTGTCCACGTATGAACATGTATCTCTCTCCTTCAACGCCACCGGGCTATTTGTCGTTTGTTGTGAGGACGGGTTAGCTTGCGTTATCATTGTCTATCCTGGGTAGTTTATCCGCTTCCTACTCCCACTGTCATACTCACGCCCACACAAGGAGACTGAGTCGTTCTATTAACACTCTGATACGGCTAGGTGAGTGTCTAATCGAGAGGTACCTGTGGTCTAGCCTATAAAATGCACGTAATCTGACTGAGGGGGTTGATGTACCACGGTTCACATTCAAGGTGTGGCCGGAGGTTTTCGTCATAATCATCATCAATGTCCAATCTTTTTGCTCCGTCAACAGCGTAGAGGTCCGGACCTAGACTATTCAGTCCTGACATTTAAGGCGAGGGTGACCGGCTTTGTTCCTCAGTGGCATTATGGGAGTCCCAACTAATCCTCTGATGTAAACCATCACTGGTTAAATCAGGCTGAACTGACTAGACACACTAGACCACCAAGCGTCATTTAGTTTTATAGTAAATGGTGCCCTGAGTACAGGAAACCATTTTGCTTGTCACTCACTGTTGAGTCCTAAGCACTACACTGAGGGTGTAGATGGGGGTTTCCTATATACCAACCACACAAGTTGTTTTCAATCACGAAAAACTGTCAAGCTTATAGGGTGATCTCTGATATTCTTTTAATTCTAACCTGGCCTAAAATTGCCATTTCTCCATCGTAAATACTGATTTCTATGAAAAAATTAACCCTAGGATAAATGCTAGTAATGAATAGGTGATACGGAAAATGGTAGAACCGTGGCATTATATTTTTTTGACACTGAGCTTCGTGAAATAAATTATAAATGGTCGAAAATCTGAGTCAAGTTATAGTTATATAAGTATGGTTATTGTTTTTTTTTTTTAAGCTATTGTAAATCTCGACACTCGACAGCGTAGGTAGTTCTCTCTTATTAAAGGAAAGCAGCTTTCTTCTGAAGCATTCTCTGTAACAATAGTCGAGTAGATCCAGCACAGCTGGCGGTCTTTTGGGTGAAGAAGGGGAGCAGACTAATCCACCAGGAAGTAACTGTTTTTCGTTACGGATCCTTTGCACTGTTTGTACAGAGGCCTGGTTTGCTGCTGTGGTTTTCTTATCCTGCACTCTTTCTGTGTTTCATGGATTTCCTTGTCTCAAGCATTGGTACACGTTGTAGATAATGGTTTGGCTCCGGTGAACCTGGATGGAGACCGATGAGGGACACTGCCTTGATTGTCAACCTTGTGAGTCATGTTGTTATTCGGCGTCTGGAAGTAGCAAGCTTGACCATCCTAGACAATCCTGCGGATTAAGATCATGTTCAGTAGTAATAAACTAAACCACAAAATATTAAACTTATTAAAAGGAGCATTTACAAATATGTTCGGTTAACTATGAAATAAGCTGACAGATAAGGATACCAAGGTAAACATTATTAACTGCATATATAAACATGATCTCTGTCTTCAAAGGATAGCCTACAATTGTTCTTTTCTTATGAGTGGAAGGTTGGAGCCAGTACTGCACATAGCTTTCTTCAGTGTGCAACACTTGAGTAGTGATTTAGATTGTGTAGCAAAATTTTTTGATGCACATTCTTTTTCTTTTAAATGTAAGCATATAGAGTTGTAGTCGTGAGTTACCTTTTCCGGGGAAAAAGTGAACATCGACTATAATGCGTCGGTAGCCTTGTATGAATAGTAATTATTACTTAAATTAATTCTCCTGTCCGAAGTAGAAGCAAGCAGCTGGGAATGAATACGATAATGGGATTTAATTTTCTTGACTCAGTGACACTCTTTTCTCCTCAAGGACGCCTGTTAGGTGATTATAGATATGACTCGATCTCCGAGTAAAAAGTATGAAATCACAAAAATTAACGAGACGATTAGGAGGAAATGGAAAAGAAAATTTTAGAAAGTGTACGCTGCCACCCTTTCCTCTCGCCTCTCGTACAACACCTTATCTTAATTCTTTAGAGCTGGGAATATCACACATCTTAACAGCATCACAGTTTACACTGTACAAAGCAGAGCCAGTCGAGAGAGAAAAAAAAAGGGTAGGGTATTAGCCACTTACACACAGCTTTAAGACACCCCTCACACTGGACCACACACCATGTTATAGCACCCTATGCATTACACCAAGTCACACACCACATTTCATATATATATATATATATATATATATATATATATATATATATATATATATATATATATATATGTGTATATATATATATATATATATATATATATATATATATATATATATATATATATATATATATATATATATATATATATATATATATATATATATATATATTCAAATGCCGGCTGTGGCAGCTCAGGCCGCCACCACACCCCCAGGAGGAGGACACGATGGGCTAGACGGCGCGCGGAAAGTGCCCGGGCAATATGGACATAAGTTCACCCGGGATGCGCGCCTCTTTTCCCCGGAACTTGCCCACAGCCACCACCTTAGCCAAAGTACACTACCTTCCAGGCGAGCTGACCACTGAGAGGATTGGGGTGAAACTGGCCTAACAGTTCCGAGCAGCACCCCAGTGATGGCCAGTGGCCACGCATTACCTGAGACGGCCTGTAGCCACTCAGAGACAAAAGAGATGGCCTGTAGTTGCTCTGATAAAAGGGACATGGCCTGTAGCCGCTCTGCCCAGTGCTGCTCACACCCCCTACAGAGACCAGCTATGCCCGGTAGCTGCACTCGGGAGAGATCGGTAAGTCCTCTCTCCTGTAGTTGCCTCAGAGGCCACGACACTGGCGACGGCCTGTAGCCGCGCCCGTAGGGAGGAGATGGCCTGTAGCCACTCCTCTCCTGCACATCACCCTCCTTGCGGGACTTCGGTGATGGCTGGTAGCCACAACGACAGGCAGGTGATGGCCGGTAGTCACACTTCGCCTGTGTTCCCGTTAGGGAGTCGGGTCCCAGTGATGGCCTGTAGCCACACCAACAGTGAAGGGATGGCCTATAGCCGCCCTCCATCTGTTGCCCAAGGGAACCCAGCGACGACCTGTAGCTGTGCTGTGGAGAGATGCCAAAGTCTCTCGCCCCCTGTGACTCCACAACGAGATGGTGAACTGTGCTCAGTCCTGCCCTCCAGCAGGAGCACAGATTATCCTCCTGTCCACCCAGACAGAGGCAACCACCAGGAGGAGGACTACTGCCCCGAGGATTGGTGGAGACCCCATACTGTCCCCGGGATTGTTCTCCTTCTGTCCAGAGGAAGAGGGCGCCCACCTGACAGAGTCCAGCAGGGGACAATGCTGCAGCCCAGCCCTGACAGTGGTGCCTCCAGCAGAAGACCACAGCCAACGCCCCTCCGAGGACGTCCTACGGACCCCCGGGCGGGCCCACTCCCCATCCCAACAAAAGCGATGCCCGTCTTCCATCCGGCGCCTGAGTGAGCACTCCAACGCCGTTTGACCCCAGTCCCCAGCTCCGACAGTGAATGGCCTTTCGCCAAACACAGACCGAGCCCCAGCCAAGAGAACACGCCCCTGAGAGTGGTCCCTGGCTACAGGATGAAGGGATTCCCAAAGGGCCTCCGTCTACCCCAGGCCGAGAGTTGTAAGCCCTGGACCCCCCCTTCCCCCCAGTGAAATAAAGTGGACCTAGAGACAGTGAATTATCAGTGAACAGTCAGGCCGGCATTCGAGGCACGAGAGTGATTATAATGTGATAGGAGTGTACAGTGAGGCCAAGAAAAGACATAAACCAGTAAGTGTAAAAGAAGAGGCGCCCCAGTGAAATCAAGCTATAAATGTACAGTGAGGCCAAGTAAGCACATAAGATAAGTGTAAAAGAACAGGCGCCTCAGTGATAGCGAGCAGTGAATATACAGACAGTGACACCCCACCCACCCCCTGTAATGGCGCCTGTAACATATTGTCATGAACTACTCCCCTCCCTTGAGCAGTCAGTAACACCCCCCCCCCATACTTAGCTTAAATACTTAGTGCCAGAACAGTGAATGCCTCACGACAGTGCCTCCTCACCACGGACAACGTAATAGTGCTATGCCCTCCTGAACCAGACTTAGACTCCTGTACATCGAGTATCCTGTGCGATACTATACCCACTGATACCAGCCTATGTATGGATTTTTGCTTATGAGATTGTGTAAGATGGTCTACCTGTTCCACAGCAGTTGAATTTGTCAATATACGTGTCAGGTTGTTCCCCTGTGTTTTTTTGCTCTGGCCCTCTCTTGTTTGTCTAAACTCCAGTCTAGCAAGGGAACCCAGCTGCACTCTAGGCGTTCTAGGGACGGGAAGCCACCCCTTAAACACCTAACATTATATATATATATATATATATATAATAGATTGACATAGATATCTGATCACCATCGGTGGCTGAATTGCATTCATTGTGGGGTTCTATAATCACATTTTGTAATACTTTTGTAGAACTTAGAATCTGCTTTGTGGTAGGTGGTGGCGACTATCATCCACTCACTTGATGTAGTGCTGCCTACTTCCTTAGCTTTTATCATTCTTTTTCTGTGCCTGCCCTCCTCTCTTCCTATTTCTCCTATCTTTCCTGTCACTTCTTATTTCTTTTCTTTCCTTTACAGGTGGCTTTACATTGAGTGACAAGCCAAATGGTTTCCTGTAAGCCAAGAAACCATTTACAACGCTGGGCGGTAACCATATAACCAAATCATACGTGCTCCCTACGTGTCAACAAGTGGGTTGGTGGAGGGTTGGTGCCCCTCCATGTAAAACAACTAACTCAATGTCAAATGGCCACCCTTTAGGGGATTATGGTGTCTGGCAATAGATAGATAGAATCTGCTCTATGGGAGTGAGTACAGTTACCTCCACTTCTAACGAGTACAGCGAGTATGTGTGTTTGGGGAAATGTGGCACCACTGTGTTTGTTTACATTGCAGTAATAGTAAGTGAATCCGGCAGAGCTTCCCATCTGCTACAGTATCTAGTACCCACAGTAACAATATTCTATCAAGTCTTACTCTGTCTGCAAATCCAAGCGTTTGCCACCAATGTGTAGTGGAAGGTAAAGAGAAAAACGCATAGCAATGCCATTGGATCCCATTGCTTCTATGACAGGAGATGATTGTGAGGAGAGGTGGAACGGAGACGAGAGGGAACAGGTGGTGGGGGTGCATGTATCGAAACTTTGTCGTATTTCGTTTTGAAAGCTGAAGGATGTGATTATATAGCCTACAGAAGATGTTCTGAGGTGATTTGTAACTCCATATGCAATAACGTGTATTGGATGAATGTTGGAGTCTTAATATTCGTCATAAGACGTGGTGAACAAGCGTAGTTGAGCATAAATGTTAGAAGGTGTGACGTCCGGTGTCTTGAAACGTGGTTCACCTGTGTCTATAGTGTTTGTGACTCAACAGCTGTAATAATTTTTTGGCTGAACCCGGGTGGCCATAAATGATTCGTAATTAAGCATGTGACACAACGGTCATGGCATGTTGTGCATCATCCTGTCTGTTTTATTGTGAGGAAAAACAATCATTATAATCTCAAACCATGGTATAAGTAGGTGTCCAGTTGCACAGGATTATAGCTACTTTGAGTGTTGGACAGCTGTTGGCTTATTGTGCGAAAATGTTGTACAGTCATCATACTGATGGATCACGAGGAGGTAATGAGATACTATATTTACATAATGCATGCATATCATGTATTATAATAATTGAAATAACGGTGTTCCAGATGTTCAGTCCACAAATGCTGTCGCTTTCTTCGAGGTGCTATTTCAATAGTCTGGATACTTCTGACATCCACAAACATTGATCATCGTATAGTATACTCGCTTTAAAACATTCATACTTTAGTTTTCATACAAGTATTACACATTCAGGCCCTCCTTAGCTCCGGACGACTTTTACTATTTAATCGTGTGTCTATACTCGCACACTACTCATCCAGAGGGAGCAACATTTTCTTTACCGTGCATATCTGTCCGTTGTCCGCCATTATAACACAAGGGTTTGGTATGTGGCCACGGCTACACAAAATATATTGGTGGTGTGGTGCTGCTGGAGAGTGTAAAATTGCGTATAATCTACGTGTGTTTGTGCAGGGAGTCTGGTAACACACTTCACTGATTTATTCACATTCCTGCCAAGAGAGCAGCCAGAGTCGCGGTTTTGGTGACTCTATCGTACTGACTGAGCATTGAACACTCACCTCCCAGCAGTCTGAATGAGATCCTGTTTTCAAGAAGTAGAAACATTACATAGTATATTGAACAATAAAGTATGGAGTGTTTTGAGCATCGTGTCATCATACAGGCTTATACAATATAACAGCCAAGGATAAGCTGGACCTACGGTACGATGAAAGTTGAGTGCTACTGGAGCGTCCAAGTAAATGCAAGCAGCATTGATGCACCAGCACCTGGATGGTAAAACCCAACCGCCGCGCTTTATGCAAAATACTCCTGGGTTCCGAGGCTACTCCACGTCATCCAGTAGATTTACGCAAGGTCACTGGTGAGGCTGCAGTCTCGTCACAGTTATGCGATATGATAAGGAAGTCAGTATCAGGTTTCGTTATCCATTATAAGAGGAGGGGCCGGAATTTTTTGTGTGTGTGTGAGAGAGAGAGAGAAAGAGAGAGAAACACACAGACCGACAGATTGGTGCATTCATGGTGTCATTACAAGTTCCTACAATATGATATAACAGACTCAGGGAAGAATAGAGGGTCCTTATCTCTGTAACAGTGAATACTGGCCCGATACTATCCTTGCAATTTCAATGACAGAAATGGACACATAGTATATCAGTCGCAGGACAAAGGGAAGCAGGACCTAAAATATCATGATGTGTAATGTGCCAGGCTCTGTGGTGGTTTTGACTGTAGATGGGAAGCAAAACGTCGCTATGGTATTGTTGTTAAGAGCCATCATACGAGATTCATAATAACCTCAAGTTCGACAACAGATTTCAATACCAGGGGTATCTGTGATGCTGTGTCCGATGGCGCTGAAGACTGAAAACGATATTCCCAAGACAGTTAGAAATAGAATAGAATATTTGGTAGGTCAGGGGGGACTTGAGAAGAGGTTGGTCAGTGGGACGGGGTATAAGGAGAGGAAGGATATGTTGCAGGAACAGAGAGGGTGGGAGGGATTGACCACCCTGCTTGGTGGCATAGTGTGTGTGGAAGTGAACTGTTGTGGAGTAGGAGCGAGTGAGGAGGTGGGCATGTGGGAGCAGAGTCATCACCAACATATATGATGTGCGGTGTTGGTATGGGAAATATTGCTCCTTGTGGAGGAACAGTGTGTGACTGTAGACACAAGATTAAACAGTATAATGCGTCCAGAGAGAGAGAGAGAGTCTTTCTCGTTTTATATATATATATATATATATATATATATATATATATATATATATATATATATATATATATATATATATATGTATATATATATATATATATATATATATATATATATATATATATATATATATATATATATATATATATATATATATATTGCCACTGGAGTAGTTACCCCAGTATAGAATGGGTGAAATACAAGATAAGATGATAATGAAAGGAGAGCAAAGCGAGCCGTTAAGAACATTTCTCTTATCAGTTTTGCTGCCTATAAAGGGTAACGCTAGTCCCCACATCTATTTACCCAGCGGTCAACTTTTGCCTTCTCAACTGATAACACACCAGATGTTTTTCTCACAAATTACCCAGAAGATTCCTCTTGTCCCTGAAATACTGGGTGTGACATAATGTGGGAGGAGCAAAGTAGGGATGTTTGCCAATTAGAAGCCTAAATGGCGCTTTCGTCAAGTTCTTGATGGCATGCAGTTGGTTGTGTGTGGAGTGTATGAGGCCCTCATTGGTAGCAGGTGCCTCTATTGTTTCTGTATGGATGGAGATTATTTTTAAGACAGCCTAGTGGTTAATTAGCTGAGAGAGGTGGAGTAAGTCTCCTTTATAAGGTCAAGGAAAATGTGAAGAGACACATTATTGTCTCTTTTTGTACAAACATTTTGTCTCATTTTTTGTACACACATTTTTGTACACATTTGTACACATTTACTGTCAAGTTACACTTTTGTCACATAGTGTTGCACTTTTCCCCAACGCTATTCAATACGTGACTTTGATTACAAAACACACTATTTGTGTACCATTTCCCATTTTTTATTCACTCCTCCATTTACACTAGTGTGTGATTTATATCTGGATTTAACCATCGAAGTCTCCACGTTTCCTCGAGCTTTGTGAGTACTTAGCCTTCACTGAGTGTATTCTGGTTAGGTAAGAAATAACTTGTATTATATAAGCCGCATTTTTGTCGTCCAAGCTGAGGGATAGGATTCGAAACCATCTTCGGTGAAACCAAGCTGCCCCGTTTTTGTCGGCCAAAGTGATACGAAGCCGGCCCAAGTGTCTGTCATCGAAACCAAGACCGTCTTCGTATCTCACCCAAGCGTGGTCGGGAGCAGTCTTGGTGTAGCTTGGGGCGAGTAAGATTGGCCAGCAAGGACACGTAATGATAAATATAATGAAATTAGTATTATGTACATAATATTAGGGTGCAGGTGGCTAATATTAACGACATATAGAGCCAGTTCAGCACAAATAACGGCTGCATGTAAGTTGCATATTCTTCAAAAGATCTTCGGCGAACCACTCTGTTTACTTGGCAATTGGCACATAATTTTTCGGTTCTACGTATCCTGGACTGTTTTTGCGGACAGAAACCAAGCACCCCAAGACGCGCTTTGAATCTTAAGCTTCAGCTTGGACGACAAAAACACGCCTATATATTGGTAACCATATAACAAAATTTTGGCACCAGGTGCTTTAATGAGTAATTATTGTGCTCCAGTCGGATTGAGCCGGTGAAGGTTTATATCCAAGAGATGGTTGGGGTTGATTGCTCATGTAATGTCACTCGGTGATGAGTGAGGCTGGTCACTCTCATCTTAAATGTCGGGACCAAATGCCTAACCCCGGGCTCCTACGCTTCTCATGGGGCAATGTAGGATTGGATGTTGGATGGATGGATGGATATATTTGTATTCTGAGGCCTATAAGAATCGTCCCTTTTGTAAAACGAACCCAGGCTTCTTCTCTGTTGTGTATGTTATAGTGTACAGTAAAGTTAAGTTAGTTTTCTTGCAAACTTTATCTTATCCCTTTTGGTGCTTAATTAAGGGTTAAGAGTGCACCGTAATATACACCCCCATAACAATTTGGTGATCTCGCCAGGAGAGTTCTGTGACATAATATTGGCAACCTTGGCCACATACACAGTGCTTACTCTTACCTACTTAACTATAATCAGTAATCATGGCCCTAACGAATGATGGTGATGTGAAAGCATTTTTGGATTCTGAGCCTTCCCAAAGCAGAGTGAAAACACTCACAAAACACGAGCTCATATTGCTTGCCCAGGCCTTACAGTTGAGATTTCCTGCCTCAGTCACTAAGTTACTTGATTTAATATTGGACACCATGATTGAGCAAAGTGAGTCTCCTATATAGCTAGTTCTGAGCCATTTGATACTGCACAAGGTGTTGACCCTGAGCCTTTGGCATCGGAGATACCTGGCCCTAGTGATTTTTCTCTTCATGATACTGGAGACAAAATGCAACTTGAGTTAGCCAGAATTAAGCTGAGGGAACTAGAAGTGCAAGCAAAAATGAGAGAACAAGAATGGAATGCCAAAATGAAGGAAATAGAATTACAGGCTCAAATGAGACAAAAGGAAATAGAATTACAGGCTCAAATTAGACAAAAGGAAGTAGAATTACAGGCTCAAATTAGACAAAAGGAAATGGATCACGAATACAGACAGAAGCACCCTGATAGTTTACCTAGAGCTAGTAGTTCATCTGCCTAAGAATCTTTTGACGTTGCTAAGAACATTAAGCTAGTACCTCCCTTTAATGAGCAAGATATCACCAAGTATTTCCATATGTTTGAAAAGGTAGCAGGTCGTCTCTCATGGCCAAAAGACTCTTGGACAGTACTGCTGCAGAATGTTTTGAAAGGAAAGGCTCAAGAGGCTTATATTTCTTTATCTGTTGATCTAAGTGCTAACTATGATTGTTTAAAAGATGCCATTCTCAAAGCGTATGAACTCGTGCCAGAGGCATATAGACTTAAATTTGGATCCACCTTTAAACAGAAAGATCAGACTCATGTGGAATATGCTAGAGTACTCACAGACTTATTTGATCAATGGTTGCATTTTAAGAAAGTTGATTTCTGTAAACTTAAAGAATTAATGATCTTAGAGAACTTCACTAGTAAGATAGATAGGGATGTGGCTACATACCTAGTGAACAAATATTTAGATACCCTAGCTGAGGCTGCTGTTGTAGTAACTATTGTATAATTCATAAGCATGAATGTAAGCCTCAGTTATTTGTTAAGGGTAGGAGAGTGAACCAACCAGTTTTTGTGAATCCTTCTTCTGGTAAAGACAAGTTAATGTCAAGTGACACTAGTGGGAACACTGCAACCCCAGAGTATGTTAGTTCTACGAAAGTAAGTGAGGACAGTGTTACCAGAGGGTCAAGAAAAAGTGTCAGGTTTTGCCAGTATTGCCAGAAAACGGTGCACTTGGAGGATTGGTGCTGGAAAAAACGAGGGAAAAGTTCCTCTGTAAAACCTATTACTTTGGTAAACTCTTGGGGATCTTTTGACACCAACAGAGAGGAGCCACCCACAGATACTGTTAGCGGTAGTCAGACACAACCCCAGCAGGTGCATATTGTTGATAAGCCCAGCGTGGAGCCGTCAGTGGTGGATAGACAGACTCCTTTAGAGCCATTGTTAGACACTAATAAGACTGGAGCAGTGCAGCCGTCAGGTTCAAGTGAGAGTGGTAATAAGACTCACAGTGTCCTCCCCCAAGCAGTATTCAAAGTGATTCCTCCCCTGGTCATTTATTTGTTAACTTTATTTCTAAGGGGTTAGTTTCAGTTGATGGAAAACGTGGTAAGGAAGTCACTATACTTAGAGACACAGGAGCTTCACAGTCACTAATGTTGAAGGGGATTGTTGATGTAGCTGACCCAATGAATGTGTCTTGCTACAGGGTATAGCTGAGTTTGTATCTGTTCCCCTAGTTGAGGTGAAGCTCCAGTCAGAGTTAGTTACTGGTTCAGTGCATGTGGGTGTTGTTGACCAGCTTCCTGTACAAGAGGTCACTTTCTTTTTGGGTAATGACCTGGCAGGAGGACAGGTGAGTGTTGTTTCCTACGTGTCAAAAACTCCCCTGAGTGAGGATAGGACTAAAGAGTTAGAAGATACATGTCCTAAATTGTTTCCCGCATGTGCTGTAACTAGAGCTGTGACGGCAAAAGCCAGCCATGAGAAAGTTGACGGTAATGGCACTGGCAATGCCAATGATGATATTGGACTTGGTGATACCTTTTTTGCCCAGTTAAACGAATCAGAGTTTGATGATTCTCCCCAGACTGATGCAAGTGCAAAGTTAGCTGATATGCAAAGATCTGATCCAGAGATTGTCACTTTAATTGACTCAGCAGTTAGGGAAGATGAATGTGAGTCTGAACTGACTGAGTGTTATTATTTAAGGCCAAATAACATGTTAGCCCCTTAACCGTGGGGCGTCACTTTCGTGATGCACGGCCACAATGGATCATACCGCAGGGCGTCACTTATGTGATTCTGTGTTATTTTGAATTATCCTGGGCTCTCAAGTGGTGGCTTGTATCATCTATCAGTACTGCCAATGTTCAACACTAGTCAGCACTCCAGATCTCATCTGTACTCCCATCCATTGTTGACATTATAGCAATTTTACCCCCTTCGTGACTCCCCTCCCTACCTGCCCTCCATTACCCTGTCCTCTCACCTCCCACGCCGCGCTGCGCTACGCAAATTTCCCCCTGATTTTTCCACAGATTTCATCCATTGAAATAAGCCCTATGCCCTATACTTATACAAAATAATATATACCAAAAAAAAAATCAGGTAAGTGATAGTGTTATACACCAGGAATTGGCTGATTATCACCTGACAACACCTCACGTGCATTCATTCGCCTCATTACCACGATCATTTCCCCTTTGAATTATGCCTTGTAATCGATGTCTGTAATAAAAATATATATCAGAAAGGAAGGGAGAAGCCTAAGTGACATTTACATTCACCTGGAACTACCTATTTCTTTATGTATTGCCGAGCTTTTCTACCTATAAAAAACTAGCATGTAAGTTAGCAGCAATCAGCCTCAGTGTCATTGTCAACCCTTCCCTTCTCAGATAAGCCGCGGCATTTAGTTCCTTGTCCTCCGCTGTAGTGAAACCATGTCGCACTCACGCCCCACCATTCCTGCCGCTTCTGCGCCCATTGCAAAGGGCCTCGTGACCTCTACCCCTAAGAAAAGTAGTGAGCAAAGCAGGAAAGGCCTTAGTGACTCTGCAGTGGCACGTGAACTTGCAGAATTGTCCATGGTGATGATAGACAGTGATTTTGATGATTCGGGTGAATCATGTGATGAGCCAGGTGAGGTTATCGTGCCAGAAACTGCTACAACGAGTGCTTTAGTGTCAGAAGTAGTCTCTAGCTCCAAGGGAAACGAGCCTTTAGTGCAGCAAGGCAAGGAATTTGGGAAGGGAGTGAAAAGGCAGCGTGTTAGCCCCAGAACAATGCCCCCACGTGACCCAGCCCACCATGAGTCCTGAGTGCATTCACCTCCCCGTTCCCCAAGCCCCACTTCACTCATTTCTTCATCATCATCGGCTGAGTTATCTCCGGAGCCTTCGTTGTCGGAGTCACCACCAACATCAACAGTGAAGGCAGGCCGTAGAAGAAGAGGTAAATCAAGGACAGTGATAAGTAGTGTAGTTAGTAGGGTAAGGGCTGGTAGTGCTGTACGGCAACCCAGGGTCAGTGTGAGTGACCTTGAACGAGATAAATCTGCCTCACAGCCAACCTCCACCACCACCACCACCACACGCCCTACATCACCACGACAGGGAATCCTGGACGCCTTTTCATGGACGGAAGGGTCAGATTTTGTGCCTGAAAATCTAGTATTTGATGAGAGCTCCTCAGGAGTTCAGCCTGCCTTCACTATTGACGAAAATGCTGAGTGTGTGGACTACCTTTTGGCCTTCCTAGATGACGAAGTCATGCAGCACATATGTGATGAGACCAACAGGTATGAATCACAACGTACTGCAAGTGGTACAGGTGCAACCAAGATGCAACAGTGGTCCATGCTGGGAGTGCAGGAGCTGTATGTGTTCTTTGCCCTCATGCTTCTCATGCCACACTCCAAGAAGCATGAGTTGGAAGAATACTGGTCCATGGACCCCTTACTACCCTCACCCACCTTCAATAAGTACATGGCCAGAGATCGCTTCCAGAACATCATGGGAAACCTGCACTTTGCCGACAACGATGTACCTTCCCAAACCAACCCACTCTGGAAGATCCGGGAGATTCTGAGCAGAATGAAGGATAAGTTTATGTCATTCTTCCACCCCTTTCAGAAGGTTGTCATTGACGAATCCTTGGTTTTGTTCAGAGGACGTCTTCGGTTTATTCAGTACATTCCAAGCAACTGCCATCGCTTTGGAATTAAGTTCTTTGTACTGTGCGACTGTAAGACGGGGTACATCTTTGATTTCGTCATTTATTCAGCCAGCACTGTCGATCTGGATAAAACACACCCCCTTGGCTTCTCAGGCTGTGTAGTGAAAGTACTCCTAGAAAAGTAATTTGGTGGGAATCATGTGCTGTATACAGACATCTACACTACAGCACCGAAACTTGCGAAATACCTTTCTGAGCACGGCATTGGCTCCTGCGGCACTGTCAAAAGTAATCGTGCCCACTTCCCCAAATTAACAGAGGCAGGAACCTCGCAGCGAGGAGACATGCACCTATGCAAGTCTGAGAAGATGCTGGCAATACGGTGGCATGACAAGAGGGTCGTGCACATGCTCACCACCGTACATAAGGGGGAGATGACAGACAGTGGGAAGGTCGACCGTAGGACAGGCGAACCTGTGATGAAACCTGATGCTGTGTTGGACTACAATATCAACATGCAGCTGGTGGACAACTCCGACATGATGATTGGTGAGATCGACTGCCTCAGGAAGAATACTAGGTGGTACAGGAAAGTTTTTCTGCATCTCATAGATATGACGATGCTGAACACCTTCATCCTGTACAAGATGAAGGTCAAGCCACCCAAGTCCTTCTCCCTGAGGTTGTTCGCCAGGACTTGTGTCCAGCAGCTGCTTGAAAGATATGGTAGGGTGACAGCAGCAACTCCAAGGCGCCATCCAGTAACACTTCCCGACCGACTTGAGCAGAGGGCGTATATGGATCGGCACAGACTTGAGCTTATGCCTGCCACAAGGAAAAGGAAGGCTGCGATTTGCAGGTGTCAGGTGTGTGCACATACCACCCGCCACACACCTGAGCACAAACGCACCTCTTGGCAGTGCGCTGAGTGCCAAGTTCCCCTTTGTGTTAATTGCTTCTTCGATTACCACAGCCAGAAGCAGTTCTAACAGTGCAAGTATGAAAGGAGAATAATTTGGAAATAATGTGTAAATAATGTGTAAATAGCAAGTGAAAGCAATGGATGTTCAGTACATATGACTGAACAGTGTATTATAGTTTTATCTTACTGAAAGTGACAGTGAATAACATAGTGTAAGTAAAATAGAAGAGTAAATATTGAAAATAGAATAGAAAATGTAAATAGTAATGTAAGTAATTAGTAATATAAGAATATGAGTACAAATAATTTATGTTATAACAGTGAAAGTGAATCCGTGGCTCTCTACGTATTTTACTGAATGAAAAATTGAATGACTTCAGTGACAATAAACTAATACGACTGAAGGAAACTTATGGAGAAAGACTCCAGATATATATAAGTGTGATATAGTAATAGAATATAAAGTGTGAGGGGTTTTATGAATAATAAATGACAGAGTACCAAGAGCGAACTAGCGCAAGTGCGACGATCAGACGCGCTTGTAATTTCCATTGCTTTCACAGTGGGTTTTTTTTGGAGTATGGATCTCAAACTACTTGAAAATCATAGAGTAGTGTTTATAGTGTTTATATCTGGCTGTGGTAATCATATTACGGGTTGTCGGGAAGTGTAAAGTGGAGACTTCATTACCCAACTTCAGAGGTCTCCACAAGTCCTACAGTAACGACGAAGGCTCAACAAACATTCCAGGAGAAAGCTGAAGGTATGTGCCATAAGCATATGTAATTTTAATATTCTAGGACTAATAACTAATTTTTGGCAAATATTTTTTGAGAGTCTGTCCGAGCCTGAATAACCCCGCGGGACACGCAAAACATTGGTAAACATGCCCGGGGTGTAGGGGTTAATGAGAAGATGGAGACCTCCTAGTGTTGCTCATGATAACGAGTGGGAGACTGTACATCAGGTGGTGGTTCCAAGGCCCTATAGGCATAATATTAAGTCCATTGCTCATGACTCTTCTTTAGCAGGTAACTTAGGGGTAAGGAAGACTTTCTTCTGCATCTGGCAGCATTTTTACTGGCCTGGAATCCGTCGAGATGTCTCCCGGTTCTGTAGGTCATGTCACACCTGTCAGCTAGTCGGTAAGAGCAATAAGCCCATTACTGCAGCTCATTTGATTCCTCTTCCTGTATTTGAGGCCCCCATTCACTAGAGTCCATGTGGACATTGTTGGCCTCTTGCCTAAGACCTCTTCAGGTCACCGGTACATCCTCACAATGTTAGACATGGCCACTAGATATCCTGAAGCCATTCCCTTGAAAAATATTTCAGCTAAATTGGTTCTAAAGGAGATGCTAACCTTCTTTACCCGTTTTACTACCTAAGGAAGTGTAGTCGGACCAAGGCAGTAATTTTAACTCCAAACTGTTCAGACAAACCCTTAAGGAGTTAGGAATCTCACAGATCACTTCCTCAGCATATTATCCTCAGAGTCAGGGTGCATTAAAGAGGTATCACCAAACTTTGAAGAGTATGCTTAGAAAATTATGTGTTGATAGAAAGGAATGGGACAAGTGTTAGCCTTTCCTACCCTCTGCAACCAGAGAGGCACCGAGCTAATCCCTGGGCTACTCCCCATTTCAGTTAATCTTTGGCCATGAAGTAAGAGTTCCTCTTAAACTCCTCAAAGGACAATGGGTCAAGGATGATGACCAAATTAACTTGCCAGATTATGTGTCAAAATTTAAAGAATGACTGGCCTATAGTATGGAAGTAGCCAGGGCACACTTGGAGTCCTCTCAGGAGAAGATGAAGAGGTGGTATGACCACTCTAAGAAAGTTAGGCACAGAGTGTTTCACTCAGGTGATCAAGGTCTCGTCTTGCTTCCCATTCATGGTCAGCCTCTCCAGGCAAGTTTTGCAGGCCCTTATCTAGTGGAAAAGAGGGTAGGTGAAGTAAATTATGCCATTTTAACCCCAGAGCGGAGGAAGGAACGAAGATTGTGCCACATAATAATGTTGAAGGAGTACCACAGGCGAGACGTGGACTCCCTTAGTGCTGCATGCGTGGTGTCGGCTGTCAAGTGTGCGGACCCCTCTAGTGCTGCATGCGTGGTGTCAGCTGTCGAGTTGGCAGATGACGAGGGCTGCCCTTTGACTTTGGACCAGAAAACTAGTTGGAGAGAAAACCAGGAAGCTTGAAGCACACTGATAAACTCTCCCACTTGACTGCAGAGCAGTGTGCTGAGCTTGTTGCCCTTCTCAGGAAGTTCCCTGATGTCTTCTGGGACACCCCAGGACGGACAGAAGTGACACATCACGATGTGGACGTTGGAGATGCCAGCCATGGAAAGCAGTCCCTCTACAAGGCTAGTCCTCAGAAGCAGACCATCATTCGAGAGGAGCTGAACTACATGTTGCAGCAAGGGTTAATCGAGTCCAGTCAAAGTGAGTGGTGCTCCCCGTTCATAGTGGTTCCAAATCCCGATGGGTCACATTGCTTTGTATTGATTATCGTTAAGTCAACTCCCTTACCAAGACTGATACTTACCCACTTCCTAGAGTAGATGATTGTGTGGACGCGATAGGCAGTACTAAGTTTATCACAATATTAGATTTAATGAAGGAATATTGGCAAATCCCACTCACAGAAAGGGCCCAAGAAATTTCATGTTTTGTGGTCGGTGGCAGGACTTATAAATGTACGAGTAAGGTCATGCCTTATGGTATGAAGAATACTCCTGCCACCTTCCAAAGGCTAATGAATGATCTCATCAAGGATGTTGAGAATTGTGTTACTTACATTGATGATGTTATTTTTTAGCAACACCTGGCAACAACACTTGAGCCAATTAGATGCCTTGCTTCAGAGACTGTACTCTGCTAATTTAGTGCTTAATTTAGCTAAATGTGTATTCGTGAGGGCTCGAGTGCAGTATCTAGGTTATATGGTCGGTTTAGGCCAAATGAGTCCACCTGATGTTAAAGTTCAGGCCATAGTCAATTCCCTCCAACCCAAAAATAAGAGATAGTTGCAACGATTCTTGGGTATGCCAGGGTACTACAGACGTTTTGTCCTGAACTTCTCTGATCTTGTAGCTCAGCTCACTGATTTGTTAAGAAAAGGAGTCAAGTATAAGTGGAAGCCAGAATGTAAGGAAGCCTATTCTAAAATCAAAGCCATCCTGTCAAGTCACCCAGTGCTTCAAGCTCCCAATTTTGATAAACCCTTTAAATTACCTGTTGATGCCAGTGGCCTAGAGGCCAGTGCAGTTTTGCTTCAGGATAATGATGAAGGCTTTGAGATGCCTGTGTGCTATTTTAGCAAAAAGTCCAGAGAAATTATTCAACTATTGAGAAAGAACTCTTTGCACTCATACTTGCCCTTCAGCACTTCTCTGTATATGTTGGTCCAGGGTCAGGTGATGTAGTGAACACTGATAACCACCCTCTGAAATTTTTGTCCCGATTTAAGGACAAAAACCTTAGATTGACCCACTGGACCCTATTTTTGCAAGCATACTCCCTTGATGTAAGACATGTAAAAGGTGTTAGTAATGTTTTAGCAGATTACCTGTCCAGAATTGTACAGTATCCAGAAATTTTCCCTTGGGAAATTTCTTCTCTCAGGAAGGGAGGTGTCACCGATATAGTTAACCCAGTAGCGAATGGGTGAAATACAGGATAAGATGATAATGAAAGGAGAGAGAAGCGAGCCGTTAAGAACATTAAATCTTTTCTCTTATCAGTTTTGCTGCCTATAAAGGGTAACCCTAGTCCCCACATCTATTTACCCAGCGGTCAATTTTTGCCTTCTCACCTGATAACATACTAAATGTTTTTCTCACAAATTACCCAGAAGATTCCTCTTGTCCCTGAAATACTGGGTGTGACATAATGTGGGAGGAGCAAAGTAGGGATGTTTGCCAATTAGAAGCCTAAATGGCGCTTTCGTCAAGTTCTTGATGGCATGCAGTTGGTTGTGTGTGGAGTGTATGAGGCCCTCATTGGTAGCAGGTGCCTCTATTGTTTCTGTATGGATGGAGATTATTTTTAAGACAGCCTAGTGGTTAATTAGCTGAGAGAGGTGGAGTAAGTCTCCTTTATAAGGTCGAGGAAAATGTGAAGAAACACATTTTTTGTCTCTTTTTGTACAGACACACATTTTGTCTCATTTTTTGTACACACATTTTTGTACACATTTGTACACATTTACTGTCAAGTTACACTTTTGTCACATTGTGTTGCACTTTTCCCCAACACATTTCATTACGTGACTTTGATTACAAAACACACTATTTGTGTGCCATTTCTCATTTTTGGTTCACTCCTCCATTTACAAAGGTGTGTGATTTATATCTGGATTTAACCTTCGAAGTCTCCACGTTTCCTCGAGCTTTGTGAGTACTTTGCCTCCAATGAATGTACCGTATTCTGGTTAGGTATGAAATAACTTGTTTTATATTTGCATTCTGAGGCCTATCTGAATCCTCCCTTTTGTAAAACGAACCCAGGCTTCTTCTCTGGTTGTGTATGTTATAGTGTACAGTAAAGTTAAGTTAGTTTTCTTGCAAACTTTATCTTATCCCTTTTGGTGCTTAATTAAGGGTTAAGAGTGCACCGTAATATATATATATATATATATATATATATATATATATATATATATATATATATATATATATTGCCAGATACCTCAATCCCGTTCAGGGTGGCCACTAACAAATCGCCTCCACGTCGCCCTGTCCCTCGCCATTTCACTGTCCTGCTCCCAACTCACACCCCCCACTCGCATATTCCTCTCCACCCCATCCCTCCATCTCATCCTCGGCCTTCCCCTCCCTCTCCCCCCCTCCACCTCACTCATATACACTCTCTTCGTCAGTCTTTTACCCTCCATCCTCTCCACATGGCCAAACCACCTCAGTGTATTCCTCCTAACGCTTCCTATCACATCCACATCCACACCACAACGCTCCTTTATATCCTCATTTGTCATCCTGTCTCTCCATGTGACTCCACAGGCTCCTCTTAAATAACTCATTTCCACTGCTCTCACTCTTGACTTGTGTCCTTTCAACAACGTCCAAGCTTCACTTACATACGTTAGAGTTGGTATCACAGTACTGTCACGTAGTAACTTTTTCACTTCCATGCTCACTTCCCTGTTTCTTATCACTGCTTTCAAGGAACCAGCAACCTTTCTATCCTGCTGTACCCTTTCAAGCACTTCACCCTCCAAATCTCCATTCTTACTCATCACACTTCCCAAGTACTTAAACGTACTCACATATTCCAATTCCTCACCATCCAACCTCGATGTACAGTCACGAGTACTAATTTCTGCTCAGGGATTACCCCTTCCTTCCCCCCTCTACCCTGGACAGAGGGAAGGGGGGAATCGCGAACAAGTCTACCCTGCCTTCTCCCAACTCCCCCACCCTCCACCTCCAGCTGCCAGTTACTGATTAGACCCAAATTTTCTCATGTCCTGTAAACATGACTAAACTGTCGTCGCACACGCTTTCAACGGCCAAGATTTGGACTATATTTTTAGAATAAATTATTACCGTATTGAACTGCATTCTCAAATTGAAAATATTCACCATCATTGTAATCCAGTGTCGTCCGCTGCACAATTCTGGGTTCCAGTGCTTACCTTTTCACTTCCCCCAGGTGTGTGTGTGTGTGTGTCTCTCTCTCTCTCTGAATTTACTTTTCCCACTCACTCTTTCTTTTTAAATTTATATAACTTTCTCTTTGCTTCTCTCCCCCTCTCCCCCTTCTCTCTCGTTCTTTGTCTTAAGTCTTCCCACACACACACACACACACACACACACAAAACACATTTAAGTTTTGCACTGACAGCGTGGCGACTACAAATATAGTCATTCTAACAACTGGATCTGCTGGCTCCAAACCTTCCCTGTCCCAGTCAAACTCCTCATTCAATAACCGGTTATTGAATGAGGAGTTTGACTGGGACAGGGATGGTTTGGAGCCAGCAGATCCAGTTGTTAGAATGACTATATTTGTAGTCGCCACACTGTCAGTGCAAAATTTAAGTCGTGTGTGTGTGTGTGTGTGTGTGTGTGTGTGTGTGTGTGTGTGTGTGTGTGTGTGTGTGTGTGTGTGTGTGTGTGCAGTTTATAAGCCCAGCTACCCAGCTATGTGAAGTGGAACGGTCACTCTAATAAAAATTACGAATATTGGTCTGGTGTTCTCTATTTGAACTTGGCACATAATGACAAATACAATTATATATCAAAAAAAAAAAAAAATAGCTTTCCATACATCTGACCTAAGTGTGTGTGATAAATGTTGCCTGCACACGATATACGAAGGAGCGGTGACGGTATAACTGACTGCTGATCAGGCCTAAGGTGGGGGAGGGGAGGGGTGAGAGGCGGGGAAGACTTAAGACAAAGAACGAGAGAGAAGGGGGAGAGGGGGAGAGAAGCAAAGAGAAAGTTATATAAATTTAAAAAGAAAGTGAGTGGGGAAAGTAAATTCAGAGAGAGAGAGAGAGAGAGAGAGAGAGAGACAGCTGGGGGAAGTGAAAAGGTAAGCACTGGAACCCAGAATTGTGCAGCGGACGACACTGGATTACAATGATGGTGAATATTTTCAATTTGAGAATGCAGTTCAATACGGTAATAATTTATTCTAAAAATATAGTCCAAATCTTGGCCGTTGAAAGCGTGTGCGACGACAGTTTAGTCATGTTTACAGGACATGAGAAAATTTGCGTCTAATCAGTAACTGGCAGCTGGAGGTGGAGGGTGGGGGAGTTGGGGGCAGAAGGCGGGGTAGACTTGTTCGCGATTCCCCCCTTCCCTCTGTCCAGGGTGGAGGGGGGGAAGGAAGGGGTAACCCCTGAGCAGAAATTAGTACGCGTGACTGTACCTTCACTGACTTCACCTCTCTCAAAGACCATCACTTTACTCTTCCCTACATTCACCTTTAGATTCCGTTTCTTACACACTCTCCCAAACTCATCCACCAAGCCTTGCAGCTCCCCTTCGTCTTCACTCAACAACACAGTATCATCTGCAAACAACAGTACAGGGAGTTTCCAAACACTCCCCCTCTCACCAGGGCCACTCCAACATCCACTACCCTACCCTGTACACACACACACACACACACACACACACACACACATATATATATATATATATATATAGATATATATGTATATATATATAAGGAAAGAGAGAGAGACCCTCTCTCTTCCTCTCTCTCTCTCTCTCTCTCTCTCTCTCTCTCTCTCTCTCTCTCTCTCTCTCTCTCTCTCAAATAGGCTGTAAACAAGGAGGCTTGTTATGCTTACACTATCACTGGTGGGTCCTATGAGGCTACAGTCACTGTAGAAAGACACCCAGGGAGACAAGGACCACCCTATCCTTCCTTCCCTGGGTCTATTATGTCGTATTGTAGCAACTTGTAATGACACCATGAATGCACCACTCTCTCTCTCTCTCTCTCTCTCTCTCTCTCTCTCTCTCTCTCTCTCTCTCTCTCTCTCTCTCTCTCTCTCTCTCTCACACACACACACACACACACACACAAAATTCCAGCCCTTCCTCGTATAATTGATAACGAGACCTGATTTGACTTTCTTATGATATCACAACGACGAGATTGCAGCCTTATCAATGACCTTGTGTAAATCTACTGGATGACGTGGAGTAGCTTCAGAACCCGGGAGTATTTTGCGTAAAGCGCGGTGGTAGGGTCTTACCATCCAGGTGCTGGTGCACTAATGTTGCTTGCGATTACTTGGACGCTCCAGCAGCACTCAACCTTCATCTTACCGTAGGTCCAGCTTATCCTTGGCTGTGTTATACTGTATAAGCCTGTATGATGACACGGTGCATAAAACACTCCTTACTTTACAAATATAACTGCATTGTTCACTGCACTACCTGATGTTTCTTTTAGTTGAAAACAGGACCAGACTGGTGGGAGGTGAAAGAGTGTTCAATGGTCACTCAGTATAGTCACCAAAAACGCGACTTTGGCTGCTATTTTGGCATGAGCGCGAATAACTCGGTGAAGTGTATTACCACACTCCTTGCACACGTAGAACATACTGTTTTACACTTTCTCAGCAGCACCATGCCACCGATATAATTTGTGTAGCCGTGGCCTCATACTAAAACATTGTGTTATAATGGCAGACCACGAACAGACATACTTACTGTTGCCAATGTTGCATTTCGTTACATGTCCGTTTATCACACACAAATGTTGCAGACCTCATCTACTGGGTTAACATGGATCTGGATTGGCCAGTTGCGTTACTGGACCCATGGACAAACAAGGCTAGACTACACAATTTTCGTAGCAAAACCACACCACCGAAATGCCTCTGTAACAGTGAATACTGGCCTGATACAGTACTCTCCTTGCAATTTCATGACCATGAAAAAGTTACTACATGACAGTATTGTGATACTAACTCTAACGTGTGGAGGTGACGCTTGGACCTTGTTGGAGGGGCAGAAGTCAAGTGTGAAAGAATGGAAATGAGTTATTTGAGAGGGACATGTGGAGTCACATGGAGAGACTGACAAATGATGATGTGAAGGTGCGTTGTGGTGTGGATGTAGATGTGATAGGAAGCGTTAGGAGAAACACACTGAGGTGGTTTGGCCATGTGGAGAGGATGAAGAGAGACAGACTGACGAGGAGATTGTATGTAAGTGAGGTGGAGTGTGGGAGAGGGTGGGGGATGCCAAGGATGACATGGAGGGATCGAGTGGAGAGGTAGATGACAGAGGGCGTGTGTGTGTGAACTGGGAGCAGGGCAGTGAAATGGCGGGGGACAAGAGTGACATGGAGGCGATTGTTTGTGGCCACTCCTTACTGGATTAAGGCGTCTGACAATATATAGGTAGATAGATAGCGACGATGGACACACACAGTATATCGATCGTACGACAAAGGGAAGTCTAAAATATCATGATGTGTAATGGTTACCGGGCACTGTGATGGTGGTGGGTGTAGTTGGGACACGGATCTTCTTTATGATATTGTTTTTTAGAGCCATCATACGAGATTCATGATAATCTCTAGTTCGACAATAGATTTTGATGTTACGGACATCTGTGATGCCGTGTCCAATGACGTTGAAGACTGAAAACGACATTCCCAAGGCAGAAATAGAATACAATATCTGGTAGGTCAGAGAGGACTTGAGGAGAGGTTAGTCAGTGGGACGGGGTATTAGGAAAGGAAAGAAATGTTGCAGGAATAGAGAGGGTGGGTTGGCTTGACCACCCTTCTTGGCGGCAAGGTGTGTGTGGAAGTGAACTGTTGTGGAGTAGGAGCGAGTGAGGTGGTGGGCAGGTGGGAGTAGGGTCAACACCAAAATATGTGATGTTTGGTGCTGGTATGGGATATTTTGCTCCCTCTAGATGAACAGTGTGTGAGTGTAGACACACGATTAAATAGTATAATCCGAATGCAGCTAAGGAGGGCCTGAATGTGCAACACTTGTATGAAAACTAAAGTATGAATGTTTTAAAGCGAGTATACTATACGATGATCAATGTTTGTGGATGTCAGAAGTATCCAGACTATTGCAATAGCACCTTGAAGAAAGCGACAGCATTTGTGGACTGAACATCTGGAACACCGTTATTTCAATTATTATAATACATGATATGCATGCATTATGTAAATATAGTATCTCATTACCTCCTCGTGATCCATCAGTATGATGACTGTACAACATTTTCGCACAATAAGCCAACAGCTGTCCTACACTCAAAGTAGCTATAATCCTGTGCAACTGGACACCTACTTATACCATGGTTTGAGATTATAATGATTGTTTTTCCTCACAATAAAACAGACAGGATGATGCACAACATGGCATGTCCTTAGTGTCACATGCTTAATCGTGAACCTTTTATGGCCACCTCGGTTCAGCTGCTACAAAATTGTTACAGCAGTTGAGTCACACACACACACTAGACTCAGGTGAACCACGTTTCGAGACATCGAACATCACACCTAGCATTCATGCTCAACTACACTTGTTCACCACGTCGTATGACGAACATTAAGACTCCAGCATTCATCCATTACACGTTATTTCATACGGAGTTACAGATCACCTCAGAACATCTATATAATCACACCCTCCAGCTTTCAAAACGAAACACGACAGTTTCGATACATGCACCCCCACCACCTGTCCCCTCTCCTCTCCGTTCCGCCTCTCCTCACAGTCACCTCCTGTCATAGAAGCAATGGGATTCAATGGCATTACTATTTGTTTTTCTCTTTACCTTCCACTATACATTGGTGGCAAACACTTGGATTTGCAGACAAAGTAAGACTATCTTGATAGAACATTGTTTCTGTGGGTATATACTAGATACTGTAGCGGAGGGGAAATTCTACCGGGCCTGCCCATTCACTTACAATTACTGTGATGTAAACAAGCACAGTGGTGCCACATTTCACCAAACGCATCACCCACTTTATTCGTCAGAAGTGGAGGTAACTGTACCTTGTGAGTTGATGAAGTGTTAAATAACATGACACTGGACAAAGGTTTTCATTAGGCCTGATATATCGAATTTGCCCACAGTTGGGTCGGTAGGTTTGCTTTAGAAGACAATGTTCTTCACTCAAAAATATTTCTCTGTGGTTTGGTATTGGATTTTTGTTAAATTTCTTAATGCCACATCAGCTTCGTAAAGTTACGAAGATGTTGGAAATATGTCAAGAAAAATGCCTAAACATGTGCTGACAGTTTCTTCTTAAGATCGCTAACCCTTAAAATGAAAAGCTACTGCCAATTACATTCGTGTTATGAGTTTGATATTTGTGTCCTGGCATAGAATAGACACAAAAACGTGTGGCTGGAAATCAGGGCGAGTGAAGTATAGTTTACGCCATCATTCCAGTTTTCTATGATGATAACTTACTCATGACAGAAAATGTTATTGCTAATTACATGTGCATGGACTTTAACACTGATCTGCTGGCAGAGTAAAAAAGGCGGCAGCATTATGCCCACAATAGTGTGATTAATCGGGAAGCTGAACAGTAGTGTGAGGATATCACAAGGAATCAGATAGGGTGGATTGGAATGGACAAGGGAAAGTGAGGTAGATAAGCATGTATCTAGTTTAGTGGCAATGATTTTATAAGCAGGCTGATGCACATCTGGCCTGAATATGCCTTTGCCATTTTCACAAACTTCATTATATTTTATGAGCAATATGGTGAATTTGTCTCAGGCAGCAGTACACGGACCTGAATGTGCAAAAGCTTACATCCGTACCAGAAGGACTCCTGAAGCAATGTTGAGGCCATTTTTTTACTGGGAGTCTTAAATAATACCTCCCCTCATGTAGTTTCTAGGTCCAGCACAGAAGGGTACGTAGGTGTATAAACGCGTTAATGTCATTAGGAAAGTTAACAATAACTCTTACCGATACAATTGTGGATGAGGTGCATGAAGTGTGTTGTGATGAAGGATAGCATTACAGTAAAGGGAGATTGTGTTGTTAGAGTGGAGTGTGTGCTGTTGTGTGAAAGGCAACATTGCAATGTGTGCCAGGTGTTGTGAGAGTGAGTCATGCGTTGTGGTGGGAGGTACAGCATCACAGTGAGGACAAAGTCTGTGAGAGCAAGGTGCATGAAGAGAGATTGTTGTGGTGTGAAAGACGGCACTTTAGAATTACAGTGAGGGCAAATACTCCTTTTTTTTTACACAAGGAGAAAAAAAAAACAAAGGCTAGAATCTCGCAAAAGTGTTCAATCGGAGCAAAAGAAAACAATAAAACCTCAATCAAGACCCGGTCATTTTGATACATTGAAACACATCGCACTTAAAAGACAAAATGAAATACCGACAGAAGAACATAGTTCCAGAGTTGACCATTTGCAGACATGAACTGGACTCAAAAAGGGTGAGAGTTTAGTGGTTTAGTGTCAGACGGTGATACTCTGTAATGGAGGATGGGTGAAAGCAGACAGTTCAGAAGAGCAATAACCTCTGAAGTTGTGACAGAAACGAAATAAAGATGCAGCAGCAACAGAGAGAGAGAGAGAGAGAGAGAGAGAGAGAGAGAGAGAGAGAGAGAAGGGGGGGGGTTGAAGACAGCAAGTGGAGGAGTGTTCATGAGACAAAAAACATCTGACTCCACCCTGTTCAGAAGAACTATATTTAGGAGCACCCCACCCCACACATGTGCACTGCATTCCACACGGGGTTGATAAGATCCCTGCATAAAGACACCAGTTATTCGGGGGTAAAGAAAACGTGACGTTAGCTTAGCACACGTACTCTCTTAGAGCAGATAATTATACCAAATCAGTGGTAGGTGGGGGTGCTCACCATCCACTCACTCAATGTTGTGCTACTCTCAGGTGTCAGGCCTTTCCTCTCCTACCTCCTTTCCTTCCTTCCTCTTCTGTCTTTCTTTACTTCATTCTTTCCTCGTCCTTCTGCCTACGGGTGTCTTTACACTCCCTCTTTTGTCTTTCCTTCATTCTTTCCTCTTCCTTCTGCCTATGGGTTACTCTACACTGACTGAAAAACCGAATGGTTTCCTCTACACCAGGAAACCATTTACGACGCTGGGTGGTAACCATATAACCAAATTATGGCACCTGGTGGTTTAGTGGGTAATTACGGCGCTCCAATCGGATTGAGCCAGTGAAGATTTATATCCAAGGAATGGTTGGGGTTATTGCTCATGTAATGCCACTCAGGGATGAGTGAGTCTGGTCACTCTCACCTTGAATGTCAGGACCAACTTGCTTATCCCCGGGGATCCTACGCTCCTCATGGGGCAACACTGGATTGGATGATTGATAGGTAATATGATTTTTCCAGAGAATGTGCCAAGAGAATGATACTTCAAGAATGTTCAAAGATGACTCAGGACTGAGATGGATATTGTTGAATATTAACTTACCTATAGTCCCCCCCCCTTTTTTTTAATTGGCGTAATTCTCGACAATCAATATCTCCTCCGATGGAGTAGGGATGGAAATACAGACTCTCTATTATTTCTTTACTAATCATTCCTCATGCAAACACATTGCAGGCAGTTTCACCCTCAAATAAAGATTATGAAAATATATAGGATCAGTCTACAGCAAAAAGAAAAACAAACAAACTGGAATTTAAAGAAAACAAGCAGGTAGGCGACGATGCTCAGCTTAAATCAGACCAAGTTTTGCAAGCAACTGGAACTGACTTTCCACCCTAAAATTCACTTCCATATGGAGGTACTCCACCCAAGAATCATGGCCTTGACTTAATAATCTTCGTATCCTTAGTATTTCGACTGAGCAAGGTCGTAATTTTTGCGTTTTTCACTTTCTCTGTACTTGATGACCTTTGGCCACTGATCTGGCGGATATAAGTCATGCATGTACGAAAAACACTTGTAGTACTCATTAACATCTGCAAGCATGCAAAGTTTCTTTCGATTCTGTCCTCCCACTGTGGAGCTAGGGAACTTGAAATTCACAAAATGGCCCACCAGAGGTACAACTTCTAGGAGGCACTGCCACCAACTTGAAGTGAGTTTCTACACTAAATGTAATTTTGGTTGAAAGTACTCTAGTGCAACATTGCACCCAAGAATCAAAGTCTGGGCTTAATAATCTTTAGAAACTTAGCATTCTGCGCCAGAGTTGACGTGATTTTAGCTATTTTCACTGTTTTTGCTTATGATGACCTTTGACCTCTGACCTAGCTAATGTAGCACACAGATAAACAAGAGAAAGTGATATTACTGGTCCATGTCTATATGCATGCATATTTTCAATCATTTTCAGCAAGCCAATGTGGAGTTATGGGGTAATTTTAGGAAACTGTTACTGTTTGCTAGGGATGCTGAGGCCAGTTTTCACAGGGTTGCCACTCGAAAACTAGAGGAGAGAAGGGGAAAATGAATGGCATACTTCTGATAGGGAATAACCTAATGATTACGCCTAAAGAGGTCAGAACTTTCTATGCCCATTGGTAATGCTTCTATAGCTCATAACGTGAAAAGTACGAAAAAAGTTTTTTTTTTTACCATTGCTATGCAATGAGTAGTCGCCTACGAACTAAAACCTTGTTGACACAACTAGGTTGTAGGCTGGTCAATGTGTCAAGGTTTGGTAGGAATCGGTTTTAATTCTAAAAGGTAGAAGTGCCTGCCACAATTATAGGAAGTAAGAATACAAGAAACAAAGGAAATGTGACTAACAATAAGGCCAGCAGAAGTGATGAAGGGTTTTGGATCATATTAGCTAGTAATGGTAATTACAATGAAATAACATGAAGACCGATCTTGTTAATGTCTATCTACAATACACAATGAAAACCAGACAAAACCAGAAGCCCCCCCAGGAGAGAATCACACCAGCCACCAGCCGATATATATCTAGCACAGCTAGGAATATGGCCTTGATCTTGACCGGCTTTCACCAATTTCTCACCCGTAGGAGATTTCCATCCCTACTACATCCCTGCAAAATTTTGTTGTGATATCTTGAGCGGTTGCGAAGTTATCTTGGTAACAGACACACAGACCTTGACTTACACTCATCAATTTCAAACTCCTAGGAGCTATTCATTCCTACTACACACCTGTATTATTTTTTATATCTTGAGCGGTGGCGAAGTGATCGTGCTAAAAGACACACAGACAGACAAGCAAACTGAAAACAATGCTTGTAGAAGATTTTTATCCCTATTACATGTGGGTAAAAAAAAATTTGATGATACAGAATCTTGAGTTGTTGCGAAGTTATCGTGGTAACAGACAGACAGACCTTGACCTACTTTTACCAGTTTCTAATTCGTGATCGCTTTCTTTCTCTACTACACACCTGTAAAGTTTTGTGATGATATCTCGAACGGTTGCGAAGTTATCGTGCTAACACACACACACACACACACACACACACACACACACACACACACACACACACACACACACTGCTCGCTGACTTAGTAGTAACGTTCTCCTTGCCATCTGGTAGACGGGAGTTCGCGCCTCGCTCAGGTTGCGAAAAGTTTCACTGACGAAGTGGGTAGTTACTGTCCCCCTTGAGCAAGGGGACGGGTGTGTGCGTGTGTGAAGGTCATAGCCTTGCCCTTAGATCGGACTATATGAGCTCTCAGCTCCCTTCCGGGAGGGTAAAAGCTGACGATCACGACCATCAAGTGATCCTGACCAACCCGGTGAATTACACACACACACACACACACACACACACACACACACACACACACACACACACAGAAATTGAAAACAGTACCAGCTTCGCTATCACAGCTGGTAAATATGATAATAAGGGAAAACAAATGAGTTTTTGTCGTTAACGTCAGCATCAATTCGATGTTTTGAAACATCACGGTACCCCATGTACTGGCGGAATATTTACACCCACTCGCTTGCATCACACCGTCTCTCAACTGTCGTCGTTGTTTTGTCGGTATCTGTTTTAGCTGACTTTTTATCGTTATTACGTAGTACTGAATACTTGGAAATATGCTGTCTTAAGTTGGTGATTATCTAATTTCTACCCTTCACCTGATAGAGTCAGAGGAGGTTGTTATCACTGGGATCAATAGGTGCCTGTCCGTAGAGTTGGGCAGCAGGGCGGAAGGGTGACTGACCAGACATAGAGATTTCGTTTGCGGGCTAGAACTCAGAAAGTATTCACTACAGAGTCATGAAAGTTCACATAATTATTTGCCTTATAGTGAAATGGTGCGTTTTGATACAGTAGGTAGAATTCTGTGTCTTAAGTATTTTTCTATAATAAAAAAACAAAAAACAAAAATTCCCATAAACTTCATTGCAGCCTATGCAAGGAATCTGAAGGGCCCAGGTTATGTGTCCTTAAGGTATTCTCCTTACGCCTATCTTTAAAAGAAACGATTGGGGTGGGTGGGTGAGGACATTTACTGTATGTGCTAGGATAGGTGTGCTAGGAGGTGAGGGGGGGGGGTATGTGCTTGACCAGGTGGAGATTGCAACACCGTAGCGTTGCCTATGTTTCTTTTCCTTATCATTAGGTTGGTTTTGTTTAATGTAAGCTGTGACATTTGATGATGTGAGATGCGCTGGATGTAACACCTTCCTTCTGTCTCTTTGACATCAAGGTATGTTGTATCATTGGTGTTCACGTTTTACGACCGAGTTCATGTTTTGCACACTATACTAGTTATCACTGTAGTATGCATGAGCTAAACTGACTGTGACAAGTAGCCTACTGCACGAATAGTCTAATCAGATACTATGACAGCTTCTCTGAGGTAAACTACATGAGAATAGGTTATTATTTCTACAATTTATTGTGCACAGACAGCAGAATTGTTAATACATAGCTTTGTTTGTGGGTTGAGTAAGTCATGAGAGTTTGACTTACATCAATCTAGTCATTAGGTTTTCTTCCCGACTGTTTTTTGTGTTTGGAGTGTTGTTGAGACAAACGTCACGCATCTTTTTTTTTTTTTTTTTTTTAATGTGTCCGACTCTGGGCATAGGCTTCACAGCCTGCTCCCAAGGCCCAGTAGTCTTCCTACATACCATACACTTCTACATGTCACCACTTCTGCTCTAACACCCACCGTCCGTATTGAATACATGCGAGGGCTATCTTATACAGGACTTATGTATTGGTATTAGCAGGGAGTATCTTTACATGTCGGCAGGTCTTCTGGTAGATCAGTAAAGTCTGCTTTTATTACATTCAGATCCTTAAACTGTTCCCTGCCCCAGCGGGGATTTGAACCTGGGTCCGGTAGGACTGCAGGCCACCTCTCTACCGACTAAGCTACAGCCTCCCCAAATTAATATGTAATTATTTGCAAAATACGCTCGTTTACTATTATGTCGTGGAATATACTGTACTGTATATAACGGCTCTGTGTGGGTTTATGAAATGTGGTGTGTGTTGGTGTAATGCATAGGGTGCTAAAATGTGGTGTGTGGTGCAGTGCGAGTAGTGCCTTTTGCTGTGTGTAAGTGGGTACTAGCCTACCTTCTCTCTCTCTCTCTCTCTCTCTCTCTCTCTCTCTCTCTCTCTCTCTCTCTCTCTCTCTCGTCTGGCCCTGCTTTGTACAGTGTCAACTGTTAAGATGTGTGATATTGCCATCTCTATAGAATTATGGTAAGGTGCTGTGCGAGAGGAGAAAGGAAAGAGTGGCAACTTACACTTTCTACAATTTTCTTTTCCATTTGCTCCTAATCGTCTCTTTTATTATTATCATTTCACACCTTTTACTTGGGGATCGAGTCATATCTATACTCATTTAACAGGCGTCCTTGAGGAGAAAAGAGTCACTGAGTCAAGAAAATTATATCCCATTATTGTATTCATCCCAAGCTGTTTGGATTTGCTTCGGACAGGAGAATTAATTTAAGTAATAATTACTATTCATACAAGGCTACCGACCTATTATAGTCGATGTTCACTCTCCCTGGAAAAGGTAACTCACGACTACTAGTCTATGTGCTTACATTTAAAAGAAAAAGAATGTGCATCAGTAAATTTTGCTACAAAATCTAAATCACTGCTGAAGTGTTGCACACTGAAGAAAACTGTATGTTGCACTGCCTCCAACCCTCCACTCAGAAAAAAAGAAAAAAAGTAGATTGTCCTGTGAAGACAGAGATCATAATCGGATATACAATTAGAAATGTTTACCTTGCTATCCTTATCTTTTAGCTTATTTTATAGTTAACAGAACATATTTGTTTTAGCTGCATTTAATAAGTTTAATATCTCGTGGTTTAGTTTACCAGTACTGAACATTATCTTATTTTACAGAGTTCTCCAGGATGGTCAAGCTTGCTACTTCCAGACGCCGAGTAACAACATGATTCACCAAGTTGGCAATCAAGGCAGTGTCCCTCTTCGGTCTCCATCCAGGTTCACCAGAGCCAAACCATTATCTACAACGTGTACCAATGCTTGAGACAAGGAAATCCATGAAACACAGAAAGAGTGCAGGATAAGAAAACCACAGCAGCAAACCAGGCCTCTGTACAAACAGTGCAAAGGATCCGTAACGAAAAACAGTTACTTCCTGGTGGATTAGTCTGTTTCCATTCTTCACCCAAAAGACCGCCAGCTGTGTTGGATCTACACAACGACTTTTACAGAGAATGCGTCAGAAGAGAGCTGCTTTCCTGTAATGAGAGAGAAGAACTACGTACGCTATCGATTGTCGAGATTTACGCCAGCTAAAAAAAAAAATGAAAAATAATAATAATAATAATAATATACTTATTTTACTATAACTTGCTCCAGATTTTCGACTATTTATAGTTTACTTTTACGAAGCTCAGTGTCAGAAAAAATATAATGCCACGGTGCTACCTTTCTCCATAGCACCTCTTCATTACTAACATATATTCTAGGGTTAATCTTTCCCTATAAATCAGTATTTAAAATGGAGAAATGGCAATTTTAGGCCAGGTTAGAATGAGAAGAATATTCTAGACCACCAAATATCTTTGACAATTTTTCGTGATTGAAAACAACTTGTGTGGTTGGTATATAGGAAACCCCCATCTACACCCTCAGTGTAGTGCTTAGGACTCAACAGTGAGTGACAAGCAAAATGGTTTCCTGTACTCAGGGCACCATTTACTATAAAACTAAATGACGCTTGGTGGTCTAGTGTGTCTAGTCAGTTCAGCCTGATTTAACCAGTGATGGTTTACATCAGAGGATTAGTTGGGACTCCCATAATGCCACTGAGGAACAAAGCCGGTCACCCTCGCCTTAAATGTCAGGACTGAATAGTCTAGGTCCGGACCTCTACGCTGTTGACGGAGCAAAAAGATTGGACATTGATGATGATGATGACGAAAAACCTTCGGCCACACCTTGAATGTGAACCGTGGTACATCAACCCCCTCAGTCAGATTACGTGCATTTTATAGGCTAGACCACAGGTACCTCTCGATTAGACACTCACCTAGTCGTATCTTAAGTGTTAATAGGACGACTCCGTCTGCTTGTGTGGGCGTGAGTATGACAGTGGGAGTAGGAAATGAATAAACTACCCAGGATAGACAATGATAACGCAAGCTAACCCGCCCTCACAACAAACGACAAACAGCCCAGTGGAGTTGAAGAAGAGAGTTACATATCTGGACAACCCTGTACTTTATTCTTGTTACCTTCAGACAGTTTTATGCAACTCAGGAAGAGAAATTTACTGTGAGCAGATAATGGAGGCTATTTCTAATCCCGTCTCTAGAAAGTGTTCCACAGAAGTTAACAAAATCGTCTATAGCCATAAAGAATAAAATCATTTTAAAAAAAGGAAAAAAATAATAGTAATAATAATAAAAATGGTCTTGAGCTTCAAGAGTTTATACTGTTGCTTGTGACCAGATGTGTACTTCACCACCAGGGGCCTGAGGCGCTACTGTGCACCTTCACCAAGAAGGATACCAATGCTGTAACCAACACTTATTTGCAAACACAGGCTGATCCCTAAATTCCGATCCACTGGAAACCAAGTTGGCGGTATCTTATGTCTTGCGCGGACGTATCAATCTTTGGTGTGGCCATGGGTGTGGCAGTGGTAGTAGGATATGAATGCTGATGCAGATGATTTAGCCGTCCCGAAAGCACACGAGAAGCCCACTGGCGGAGTGGAAGAGGAGGGAAATAAGAGCCGATGGACTAACCTGTATGTGCCAAAAGAATCTGAAAGTAACTATGCTTGTGTGTTCCTTTTCCACTGATGGTTACTGCACCATACCCCAGTGCACGAAACCCGTGCGACATACTGTATCATACACCATAGCACCATATCCCAGTGCACCATGCTCCGGAGCACCATACAGTAGTGCACCATTCCTCAGCGCACCATTTTCCATTGCACAATACCCCAGTGCACCATACCCCAGTGACCATGCTCTAATGCACCATATACCAGTGCACCATTCCCCGATGCAACTTACCCCAGTGCACCATACCCCAGTGTACCATACTCCAGTGCACCAAATCCCAATGCACCATACCCTACTGCTTCATACAACAGTGCACCATATAACAGTACCGCAAACACTAGTACATCATAAACCAGTGCACCATAAACCAGTGGACCATACACCAATGCATCATACCCAAGTGCAATACTTGTATACCTTATTGCACCAAACACCAGTGCACTATACGAGTAGCCTACACCAGTGCACAATATACCAGTGCACTATATACCAGTACACCTTAATCAGTGCACCATTCATCACTGCACCATACACCAGTACATAAAGGACCAGTACACTATAGACCAATGCACGACTGGCTACATCATTAACCCCTACACCGCGGGCATGTTTCCCAATGTTTTGCGTGTCCCGCGGGGTTATTCGGGCTCCGACAGACTCAAAAAATATTTGCCAAAAATCAGTTATTAGTCCTAGAATATTAAAATTACATATGCTTATGGCAAATACGTTCAGCTTTCTCCTGGGATGTTTGTTGAGCCTTCGTCGATTACCGTAGGACTTGTGGAGACCTCTGAAGTTGGGTAACGAAGTCTCCACTTTACACTTCCCGAAAACCCGTTATATGATTACCACAGCCAGATATTAACACTATAAACACTACTTTATGATCATCAAGTAGTTTGGGATCCATACTCCAAAAAAAAAACACTGTGAAAGCAATGAAAATTACGAGCGCGTTTGATCTTCCCACTTGCGCTAGTTCGCTGTTGGTATTCTGTCATTTATTGTTCATAAAACCCCTCACACTTTATATTTCTATTACTATATAACACTTATATATATCTGGAGTCTTTATCCATAAGTTTCCTTCATTAGTATTAGTTTATTGTCACTGAAGTTATTCAATTTTTCATTCAGTAAAATACGTAGAGAGCCACGGATTCACTTTCACTGTTATAACATCAAGTATTTGTACTCATATTCTTATATTACTAATTACTTACATTTCTATTTACATTTTCTATTGTATTTTCAATATTTACACTTCTATTTTACTTACACTATGTGATTCACTGTCACTTTCAGTAACATAAAACTATATTACACTGTTCAATCATATGTACTGTACATCCATTGCTTTCACTTGCTATTTACACATTATTTACACATTATTTTCACATTTCTTTCCTTTCCCACTAGCACTTTTAGAACTGCTTCTGGCTGTGGTAATCAAAGAAGCAGGTAACACAGATGGGAACCTGCCACTCAGCGCACTGCCAAGAGGTGCGTTTGTGCTCAGGTGTGCATCGGGTGGTATGTGCACACACCTGGCACCTGCGGATCGCAGCCTTCCTCTTGCCTGTGGCAGGCATTTACACCAGTCTGTGCCAATCCATGTACACCCTCTGCTCAAGTCTGTCGGGAAGTGTTACTGGATGGCGCCTTGGAGTTGCTGCTGTCACCCTACCATATCTTTCAAGCAGCTGCTGAACACAAGTCCTGGCGAACAACCTCAGGGAGAAGGACTTGGGTGGCTTGACCTTCATCTTGTACAGGATGAAGGCGTTCAGCATCGTCATGTCTATGAGATGCAGAAAAACTTTCCTGTACCACCTAGTATTCTTCCTGAGGCAGTCGATCTCTCCAATCAACATGTCGGACTTGTCCACCAGCCGCATGTTGATATTGTAGTCTAACACAGCATCAGGTTTCCTCACAGGTTCGCCTGTCCTATGGTCGATCTTCCCACTGTCTGTCATTTCCCCCTTATGTACGGTGGTGAGCATGTGCACGACCCTCTTGTCATGCCACCGTATTGCCAGCATCTTCTCAGACTTGCCTAGGTGCACGTCTCCTCGCTGCGAGGTTCCTTTCTCTGGGAATTTAGGGAAGTGGGAACAATTACTTTTCACAGTGCCGCAGGAGCCGATGCCGTGCTCTGAAAGGTATTTGGCAAGTTTCGGTGCTGTATAACAGTTGTCTGTATACAGCACATGATTCCCACCAAAATACCTTTCAAGGAGCACTTTCACTACACAGCCTGAGAAGCCAATGGGGTGTGTTTTATCAAGATCGACAGTGCTGGCTGAATAAATGACGAAGTCAAGGATGTACCCCGTCTTACAGTCGCACAGTACAAAGAACTTGATTCTAAAGCGATGAAGTTTGCTTGGAATGTACTGCACAAACCTAAGACATCCTCTGAACAAAACCAAGGATTCGTCAATGACAACCTTCTGAAAGGGGTGGAAGAATGACAAACTTATCCTTCATTCTGCTCAGAATCTCCCGGATCTTCCAGAGTGGGTCGGTTTGGGAAGGTACATCATTGTCGGCAAAGTGCAGGTTTCCCATGATGTTCCGGAAGCGATCTCTGGCCATGTACTTATTGAAGGTGGGTGAGGGTAGTAAGGGGTCCATTGACCAGTATTCTTCCAACTCATGCTTCTTTGAGTGTGGCATGAGAAGTATGAGGGCGAAGAACACATACAGCTCCTGCACTCCCAGCATGGACCACTGTTGCATCTTGGCTGCACCTGTACCACTTGCAGCACGTTGTGATTCATACCTGTTGGTCTCATCACATATGTGCTGCATGACTTCGTCATCGAGGAAGGCCAAAAGGAAGTCCACACACTCAGCATCCTCGTCCACAGTGAAGGCAGGCTGTACTCCTGAGGAACTCTCGTCAAAATCGAGATGTTCAGGCACAAAATCTGACCCTTCCGTCCATGCGAAGGCGTCCAGGATTCCCTGTCATGGCGGTGTAGGGTGGGTGAGGGTGGAGGGTGGCTGTGAGGCAGATTTATCACGTTCAAGGTCACTCACACTGACCCTGGGTTGCCGTACAGCACTAGCAACCCTTACTCTACTAGCAACTCTGCTTTTACGGGTCAGGGATTTACCTCTTCCTTTACGGCCTGCCTTCACTGTTGATGCTGGTGGTGACTCCGATGACGAAGACTCCAGAGATAATTCAGCAGAAAAAGAGGAAGAAATGAGTGAAGTGGGGCTTGGGGAATGGGAAGGTGAATCTACTTGGGAATCATGGCGGGCTTGGTCATGCTGGGCCATTGTTCCGGGGCTAACCCGCTGCCTTTTCACTCCCTTCCAAAATTCCTTCCCTTGCTGCACAAACGGCTCCTTTCCCTTGGAGCTAGGGATAACTTGGGACACTTAAGCACTCGTACTAGTAGTTTCTGGCACGATTTCCTCACCTGGCTCATCACACGAATCCCCCAAAGGGTCAAAATCACTATCCATCATCACCATTGATAATTCCGCTAGTTCACATTCCACTGCAGAGTCACTTAGTCCTTTCCTGCTTCCCCCACGAGTTTTTCTGGGTGTAGAGGTCATGGGGCCCTTTGCAATGGGCGCAGAAGCGGCAGAAATGGTGGGGCGCGAGTGCGACATGCTTTGACCACAGTGGAGGACAAGGAACTAAATGCCACGGCTTATCTGAGAAGGCAAGGGTTGACAGTGACAATGGGGCTGACAGCTGCTAACTTACATGCTAATAAATTATTGGTAGAAAATCTCGGCAATACATAAAGAAATAGGTAGTTCCAGGTGAATGTAAATGTCACTTAGGCTTCTCCCTTCCCTTCTGATATATATTTTTATTACAGAAATAGTTAGAAGGCATAATTCAAAGGGGATAATACCGTGGTAATGTAGCGAATGAATGCATGTGAGGTGTTGTCAGGTGATAATTAGCCAATTCCTGGTGTATACCACTATCACTTACCTTATTTTTTTGGGCATATATTATTTTGTATAAGTATAGGGCATATGGCTTATTTCAATGGATGAAATCTGTGGAAAAATCCGGGTGAGATTTACTTAGCGCAGCGCGGCCGGGGAGGTAAGAGGACAGGGTAATGGAGGGGAGGTAGGGAGGGGAGTCAGGAACGGGGGAAAATGGCTAAAATGTCAACAATGGATGGGAGTACAGATAAGATTTGGAGTGCTGACTAGTGTTGGACATTGGCAGTACTGATACATGATACAAGCCACCACTTGAAAGTCCGAGATAATTCAAAATAACACAGAATCACAAAAGTGACGCCCCACGGTATGATCCATTGCACCCGAGCGTCACAAAAGTGACTCCCCGCGGTTAAGGGGTTAATAAGCCCACTGTTAAACATCTTGAATCCAAATATTTTATTAGTTACAGACAGATCCACTGTTGATGTATTCAGTCTCTTTACTCATACCATCCATCAGTCAACTGACCAACAAGGAGAAACCCATGCAGTAGCCATTCTTTCTAAAGCTTTTGACAGAGTGAGGCACCATCTTCTGCTGTCCAAACTCCTTTGCTAAGAACTATTACCTCTTTTCCCACTGATTTCCTCATATTTCAACAACAGAAAGATAATAGTAAAGGCAGATAATGTACCAGTATATTCCAATTTCCACCCAATTAATGCTGGCATGCCATAAGGATCAGTCCTGGCTCCAATCCTGTTCCTCATTCATATGAACGATCTTTAGTCTGTCATCAATAACCCATTCATTCATATGCAGATGACTCGAAGCTTCACAATTCTTTCACACTTGAACACCAATTCAAAGAGTTTGATATCTTTCTCCCAACCCATCACAACAATCTCCTTAAATCAAGACTTATAAAAATCAACGATTGGGGACAAAATAACATTGCTTCATTTAATGAAACTATATATATATATATATATATATATATATATATATATATATATATATATATATATATATAAACATCTAATTCACTAATAGACACGTATTGCCTGATTGCTCTATTACCTTCAGTGCAACCAGTATTTTTGCCTCTAAAAGTACTGAAATTCTCTGTGTTTTGCTTAACAATACCCTCAGTTAGACATCTCATGTTAGATCACTATCTGAAGGCGCCTAAAAGAAACGTGAGTCATTGTACGGAATCCACAACTTCTTCATTGACATCATTGACAAACAGTTAACTAATTTATTAGAGTCATGTGTGCTCTCACTCTCACCTAGAATATTGCCCATCCATGTGGAGTGGATATGGAGAGGTTGCACTAAAACAAATGAAAAAAAAATCAGAACAAAGCTACAAGAATAATCAATCACCCAGCAAATTCAAATGAACTACTTCCCCTTGTTACAAGTAAGCAGGAATGTTACCTAGCAAGCATTGTTTTGGAGATATTTTTTACGACAAATGCTCAGATAAAGTTGCATACGTTGTGTCACCTTTTCACGCCTTCCCCCGTGCTACACGTGCATGTGTTAGCGCCAATGACTTGACTGTCACACTACCGTATTGAAAAACTTATGCCTGTCAGAACTGGCATCTTCCCAGAATGGCTTCCCTTCTGAACTCACTTCCTCATATTCTTTCTCCCCAGCCTTGAACCTTCAACAGTTCAAGTCCAATGGTTCCAGATTTTTTATGAACAGATGATGCCTGCATTCTGGTGCATATTTTTTTTTTTATTACTTAATTTGTTTTTTCTTTCTCTGTTCATATTCTCTAGAAAATATATATATATATATATATATATATATATATATATATATATATATATATATATATATATATATATATATATATATATATATATATATATATATACATAGATAGATATATAGATATATATACTGTATATATATATATATATATATATATATATATATATATATATATATATATATATATATATATATGTGTGTGTGTGTGTGTGTGTGTGTGTGTGTGTGTGTGTGTAGATAGATAGATAGGTACCGTATATAGACAGATATAGATATAGATGTAGATATAAATATATACATAGATAGATGTAGATAGATAGAGAGATATAGATATAGATATAGATATATTGTAGTAGGTGCGGGTGCTCACCATCAACTCACTCGATGTAGTGCTGCTGTCGGGTGTCAGCCCTTTCCTCTCCTCCATCCTTCTTTCCTTTTATCCTCTTCTGTCTTCCTTTTTTTCATTCTTTCTTTTTCCTTCTGCCTGTGGGTAACTTTACACTCCCTCTTCTGTCTTTCTTTCATTCTTTCCTCTCCCTTCTGCCTGTGGGTGACTCTGCACTGAGTGACAGGGCAAATGGTTTCCTGTACACCGGGAGACCATTTGCTGCGCTGGATGGTAACCATATAACCAAATTTTGGCGCCTGGTGGTTTAGTGGGTAATTATTGCTCTCCAATCAGATTGAGCCGGTGAAAGTTTATAACCAAGGGATGGTTGGGGTTGATTGCTCATGTAATGCCACTCAGGGATGAGTGAGGCTGGTCACTCATCTTAAATGTTGGGACCAACTGCCTAGCCCTGGGCTCCTACGCCCCTCATGGGGCAGTGTAACACTGGATGATGGATGGATGGATATATATATATATATATATATATGTATGGAGCCTCTGTAGTATAGTGGTAAATGTGCGGTATCGTACACTGAAGAACGAGGGTTCGCGCCCCGCCAGGGTAATAAACTCTGGGAGCGTTCTTCCGACCATATGCTGCTTTGGCGGACATAAGGGGAGCTGTGGTTGAACCAGTGTCGCATACTATGAAGTATACACTCCACACAGAACCAATTGCGTGCCATCAAGAACGTGTCATTTAGGCTTCTAATTGGCATACAGTACATCCCTACTTTGCTCCTCCCACATTGTGTTACACCCACAGTTCAAGGACAAGAGGAACTTTCTACTTAATTTGTGAGAAAAACATCTGATGTGTTATCAGATGAGAAGGCAAAAGTTGCCTGCTTGGGTAAACACAGCTGGGGAACAAGGTCACCCTTCACTGGCAGCAAAATGGTAAGAAAAAGATTTATGTTCTTAATGGTTCGCTTCTCTCTCCTTTCATTATCACCTTATCTTCTATTTCACCCTTCACTTCTGGGGTAACTACTCCAGTGACAATATATATATATATATATATATATATATATATATATATATATATATATATATATATATATATATATATATATATATATATATATATATATATATATATATATATGCACCAGTCTGATATACCACAGAGTATTATATTCCAGTGGACCACACAACATTGGCCATACACCAGTGTACCACACCCCAGTGCACCATACCCTAGTTCACCATAGTTCATTGTACTATACACCATTGCACACCCACCTGGGCAGCATACACCAGTGCACCAAACACTAGTACACCATTCAGAGCATCACTACGCCATACATCAGCGTACCATACACCAGTGCATCATATGCCAGTGCACCTTGCACCAGTGTTATGGGTTCAGAGGAGTCACTCCACACTCCGGCACACAAACCTTTCCAAGATGGCACGCCATATTGTTTTCATTTTTCAAGTCCATTGTCCTCAGGTGTTCTGATACTTTTAGGAGGAAGTGTACAAAGTGGGGGGACTGTAAGAAGATGTTCTAGAAAGAGGTGAAGAGAGTAAGACAGGGTGGAAGTGAGGTTAGCAGGGGACTGAAAGATAAAAATGGTAGATTACTAGTGGAGAAGGGAGAAAAAGTGACCAGAAGGAGAGAACACTTTAAGGAATTGTTGAACATACAGGATGGAAGTAATGCGAGTATAAGTGGCTGGGGAATGGCTGGGAGAAGGAGGAAGGTGAGAAGACAAGAAGAAATCAGTAGGATAGAAGTTGTGGAAGCAATGAAGAAAGTTAAATTGGGGAAAGCCCCAGGAATTGATGGAGTGTGTGGTGAAATGCTAAAGCATGGGGGAGAGATAGTAGTAGAATGGATGTGGAAGATGTGCAGATTGGCCTGGGAGGAAGGTAGAGTCCCGGAGGATTGGAAGTCAGGTATAATTATTCCCTTGTACAAAGGAAAAGGGGAAAAAGAAGTGTGTGGTAATCATAGGGGCATTTGTCTTCTTAGTATAATAGGAAAAGTGTATGGTAGGATACTTATTGACAGTTAGAGAAAGAACAGAGGAATTAGTTGGAGAAGAACGGGGAGGCTTTAGGAAGGGAAGAGGTTGTGTAGATAAGATATTAATTCTTAGATCTTTAGTGGAAAAGTTTCTAGAGAAGGGAAAGAAGTTGTATGCGGCTTTCATGGATTTGGAGAAAGCATATGACAAGGATTGTGGAAAGTATTAAGAATATATGGAGTAGATGGAAAGTTGTTGAATGCTGTGAAGAGTATGTATGACGGTGCTAAGGCTGCAGTGCGTGTGGATGGTGAACTAAGTGAATTTTTCTCTTTGGAGGTTGGGTTGAAACAGGGATGTGTCATGTCTCCATAGTTGTTCAATCTGTTCATGGATGGGGTAATAAAAGAGGTACAAGGTAGGGTAGTGAATGTTGGAGTGGCCCTGGTGAGAGAGGATAGTGTTTGGAAACTCCCTGTACTGTTGTTTGCAAATGATACTGTGTTATTGAGTGAAGACAAAGGGGAGCTGCAAGGCTTGGTGGATGAGTTTGGGAGAGTGTGTAAGAAACGGAATCTAAAGGTGAATGTAGGGAAGAGTAAAGTGATGGTCTTTGAGAGAGGTGAAGTCAGTGAATGTACAGCAAGGTTGGATGGTGAGGAATTGGAAAATATATGTTTATGTACTTGGGTAGTGTGATGAGTAAGGATGGAGGTTTGGAGAGTGAAGTGCTTGAAAGGGTACAACAGGGAAGAAAGGTTGCTGGTTCTTTGAAAACAGTGATAAGAAACAGGGAAGTGAGCATGGAAGTGAAAAAGTTACTACATGTCTGTATTGTGATACCAACTCTAACGTATGGAAGTGAAGCTTGGACACTGTTGGAAGGACACAAGTCAAGAGTGAGAACAGTGGAAATGAGTTATTTAAGAGAAGCATGTGGAGTCACATGGAGAGACAGGCTGACGAATGAGGATATAAAGGAGCATTGTGGTGTGGATGTGGATGTGATAGGAAGTGTTATGAGGAACACACTGAGGTGGTTTGGCCATGTGGAGAGGATGGGGGGTGAAAGATTGATGAAGAGAGTGTATGTGAGTCAGGTGGAGAGAGGAAGAGGGAGAGGGAGGCCGAGGAAGAGATGGAGGGATGGGGTGGATAGGTATATGAGAGAGGGAGGTGTGAGTTGGGAGCAGGGCAGTGAAATGGTGGGGGACAGGACGACGTGGAGGCGATTTGTTTGTGGCCACCCCAAACGGGATTGAGGCGTCTGGCAATAGATAGATAAATAGAGTGTACAATCAGACAAAAGTTCGTTAGCTTATCCTACCTCTTTGCCATTGCTGGATTGATAATCTTGAATGAGACGTAAAGAACAAGGGTGCACGATATCATCAGCAGATGGATATGTGCATCATATCACATTCAGTCGTCTATGAAGCATGTGATGAAAACAGAAGCACGAGAGGCGAACGTACTATAGTGTTTAACTGTACATGGTTGAAATTATAATCACTTGTCTTTTGGGAAATACAATGCAGACAGAGAAATTAGCCATAACCCTATGTGATGCCATTGACAAACCTTCATCCACAACCATACGCAGACAAGACAGGTGGAAATTAAGGAAAGTCTCATTCTATTTATGGACAGTGTAAAAGAACCATTGACCTGAAGTGTACACAAACGAGGCGGGTGTAAATAAAGAAGAATCCCATTATTTTTACAGGCAGTGAAAAACTAGAGGCTCCCATAAAGGGGGAATCACACCAGCCGCGAGCTGATACATATCTAGCGTGGCTCGGAATATGACCTTGACCTTGACCTATTTTCATTAACTTCAACCTGTTAGATTTCATCCCTGCTACAGTCCTGCAAAAATTTGTGATGATATCTTGAATGATTGTTAAGTTATATCATGGTAAAAGACACACAGACCTTGACCTACTTTCACCACTTTCAGATTAGTAGATTTCCATCCCCACTACACACCTTTGAATTTTTGTGATAATATCTTGAGAGGTCGCGAAGTTATTTTGCTAACAGACACACAAACCTTGACCTAGCTTCACCAATTTCGAACCTGTAGGAGATTACTATCCTTTCTACACACCAGTAGAATTTTGTTGTCTGGAGTGGTTGCAAAGTTATCATTGTAACAGATACACAGACCATAACCTACACTCGTCAGTTTCGAACTCGTGATCGCTTTTTTTCCCCTACTACACACCTATAAATTTTACAGGTGTGTAGTAGGCTTAGGTCTGTCTGTCTGTTACCACGATAACTTTGCAACCACTCAAGATATCATCAAATAACTTTACAGGTGAGCAGTAGGGATGAAAATCTCCTATGAGTATTGTTTTCAATTTTTTTGTCTGTCTGTGTGTCTGTTAGCGCGATCACTTCGCAATTCCTCAAGATATCATCACAAAATATGAAGGGTGTGTAATAGAAAGGAAAATATACTATGAGTTCGAAAATGGTGAAAGTAGGTCTGTTACCATGATAACTTCACAACCACTCAAGATATCATCACAAAATTTTACAGGTGTGTAGTAGGGATGAAAATCACCCATGAGTTCGAAATTGATGAAAGTAGGTCAAGGTCAAGGTCAAATTCAGAGCCGCGCTAGATAAATATCGGCACTCAGCTGGTGTGATTCCTCTCTTGGGTGGGCCTCAAATTTTCTCTGATTTTCATTATGTATTGTAGGTAGACATTTGTCTTCATGTTATTTCATTGTAATTAACATTACTAGCTAATATGATCCAAAATCCATCATCACCTCACTCATTAAATCAAACACTGGATTCGTAGAAATCAACATGATTACAATAAGCGCCTCTGGATGACAGATAAAGCGAGTCTCATGGCTGAGATGCTGGCCTTATTGTTAGTCACATCTCCTTTCTTTCTTGCATTCTTGTATTGTTTGTTTCTGTGGCAGGCATTTCTACCCTTCAAATTTAACCGATTCCAACCAAACTTTGACACATTCACCAGCCTATGGCCTAGATGTGTCCACAAGGTTTTAATTGCTAGGTAACTTTCTATTGTAAACCTATGTGCTACATTGGCCAGGTCAGGGATGAAAGGTCATTAAATGCGAATACAGTGAAAATAGCTAAAATCATGGCTACTCTCACGCGATATGCTAAGGTTCCAAAGATTAAGTCACGATCATGATTCTTAGCTGGATTATTGCACTGGAGTACCTTCATACAAAAATGACATTTACTGTAGAAACTTCCAGTCGCTGGCAGCGCTTCCTAGACATTGTACCTCTGGTGAGCCATTCCACGAATTTCAAGGTCCCTAGCTCCACAATGGGAGGATGGAATCGAATGAAACTTTGCATGCTTAAAGACATAATGAGTACTACAAGTGTGCTTAGTACATGCGTGACCTATATCCTCCAGAGCATCAAATTCAGAAAATATGAAAACGCTAAAAATACGACTTTGCTCATGCAAAATGCTAAAGATCCAAAGGTTATTAAGCCAGGGCCATGATTCTAGGGTGGAATGTTGCACTAGAGTACATCCATGCAGTAATGACTTTGAGTGTTGAAACTCACTTCCATCGCTCATAAAGCTTGGTCTGCTTAGAGCTGGCCATCATCGCCTGCCGGCTTGTTTTCTTTACATTCTAGCTTGCTTTTATATATATATATATATATATATATATATATATATATATATATATATATATATATATATATATATATATATATATATATATATATATATATATATATATATATATATATATATATATATATATAATCTAGACTGCTCCTACACTTATCATAATTTTCACGAAATGGTCAAACTATTTGCAATGTGTTATCACGAGGAATGATTAGTAAAGAAATAAAAGAGATTCTGTATTTCCTTCCCTACTCTGGAGGAGAAGATATTGATTGTCGAGAATTATGCTAACCTAAAAAAAAAAAAAAAAAAAAAAATGCAGCTAAATTAATATTCAACTATATTCAACTCAGTCCTGAATCATCTTTGAATAATCTTGAGGTTTCATTTTCTCGGCACATTTTCTGGAAAAATCATATTACTTGATTTGGTATATCTACTTCTAAGGCATTAGGTGTGCTAAGCTGACTTCACGTTTTCTTTACCCCCGCATAACTGTTGACTCTATGCAGGGGTCTTATTAGCGCCTGCGTGTAATGCAGTGCTCATGTGTGGGGTGGGGTGCCCCTGCATTTAGCTCTTCTCAACAGGGTGGAGTTAGAGACTTTTCGTCTCATTAACACTCCTTCTTTTGCGGTCTTCAACCTCTCTCTCTCTCTCTGTTTCATCTTTATCTCGTTTCTGTCACTACTTCAGTGGTTACTGCTCTTACGAAATATCTGCTTTCACCTCACCTCCTTTACAGAGGGTACGTATCACCCGATTGACACAAAACCTTCACCCCTTTTGATTCCAGTTCCTGTCTGCAACTTGTGAACTCTGGAACTGTGTTCCTCTGTCTGTATTTCATTTTGGCTGTGACCTGCAGTCTTATGCGATGTATCTCAACATCTCAAAATGACCGGTTCTTGAATGTGGCTTTGTTTTGATTTTTTTCTTTTGCTTAGATTGGACAGTTTTCCGAGCTTCTAACTTTTGTTTTTTCTTCTTGTGTTAAGAAAAAAAAGTATTTGCCCCCCCCCCTATAAGTTTAAAGTGCTGTCTTTCATACCACAACAACCTCACTTCATTCACCTTGCTCTCACAGACTTTGTCCTCACTGTGATGCTGTACCTCGCACCACAACGCATGACTCACTCTCACAACACCTGGCACACATTGCAATGTTGCCTTTCACACAACAGCACACACTCCACTCTCACAACACAATCTCCCTTTACTGTAATGCTATCCTTCATCACAACACACTTCCACAATTGTATCGGTAAGAGTTATTGTTAACTTTCCTAATGACATTAACGTCTTTATACACCTACGTACCCTTCTGTGCTGGACCTAGAAACTACATGAGGGGAGGTATTATTTTAGCCAGAACAGAGCCATAAGCACATTGCTTCAGGTCCCCTTCTGGTAAGAATGTAAATTTTTGCACATTCAGGTCGGCGTATTGCTGCTTGTGATGAATTCAAGCACAGTAATTGCTCATAAAGTATAATAAAATTTGATAAGATGACATAGGCATATATAAGCCTCACGTATACATTTACAACGCTGGGTGGTAACCATATAACCAAACCATATGTGCTCCCTACGTGTCAACAAGTGGGTTGGTGGAGGGTTAGTGCCCCTCCCCGTTAAACAAATAACTCAGAGTCAAATGGCCACCTCTTATGGGATTATGGCGTCTGGCAATAGATAGATTGATAGATAGACGTATACACCAGGCAGCATATAAAATCAATGCCACCAGACTGGATACACGTTTATCTACCTCACCTTCCCTTGTTCATTCTCATCCAGCCTACCTGATTCTTTCTGATATCCCCACACTACTCTTCAACTGCCTGATTTATCTACACTCTACTCTCAGAACAACGCTGCTGCCTTTTTACTATGTCCATGCACATGTGATTAGCAATTACTTTTTCTGTCACGAGTAAGTTATTATCATAGAAAACTGGAATGATGGCGTAAACTATACTTCACTCGCCCTGATTTCCAGCCACACGTTTTTGTGTCTATTCTATGCTAGGAGACAAATATCAAACTCATAACACGAATGTAATTGGCAGTAGCTTTTCATTTTAAGGGTTAGCGATCTTAAGAAGAAACTGTCAGCACATGTTTAGGCATTTTTCTTGACATATTTCCAACATCGTAACTTTATGAGGTTGATGTGATAGTAACAAATTTAACAAAAATCCAATATCAAACCACAGAGACATGTTTGTATGAAGAACAGAGACATGTTTGTATGAAAAACATTGTCTTCTAAAGCAAACCTACCGACTCAACTCTGGGTAAATTCGACATATCAGGCCTTAAATGAAAGTGCCCAGGTTCTTGTTCCTTAACACTTATTTCACCAACTCACAGGGTAGGCTACTCACCTCCATGGAGATTCTAAGTGCAACAAAACATTACAAAATGTGACTTTAGAACACCACAATGAGCGTAATCGAACCACAGAGAACGATCAGATATCTATATCAATCTATTATATATATATATATATATATATATATATATATATATATATATATATATATATATATATATATATATATATATATATATATATATAAAATGGAAGGAAGAACGAACCAAAGGCCAGCACATGTACCGTATTAGCAGGTGATGAGGTGTAGGCTCTATGACAAAAACGTGCAAGTGTATTGTTAGGAAGTTGGATTTGCCAGTTAGGTGCTCGAGAAGCATATTGATGTTTCCCAATGTTTACGGTAGCTGGCTCCGGTACGAGTCAGAGTTGCTGGTCTACCTGCTGTTTGTGAGTGTAGTTATTTTGTAAGTTATGCATTAATTTTTATGATCTTTTTCTCAATAATGTTTTATTTACGTGATTGTTAAATTATGTAATTGAAATTAAGTTTGTATGGTAAATAAGTTACAGTTTTAGGTAATGTAAGAAAACTCTTGCGTGTTTTGGTTGTCTCCGAGTTGGTAACTGTGCTCACTCTCTGGAATACACCAGAAATGTGAAGTAGATCATTCTAGTAATGCAAGTTTATATAAGGATGGATAAGAGAGTAAAACAAGGTCAGTCAGTTTTAGTTCAGTTTAAGTGTACTGTAGTGCAGCATCAGTGCAGTGACTGTGAAGATTGTATATTTTCGGTACTTGTGAAAACAGTGGCAAACAGTGACGTCTTATTGAAGTTTGTACATCATCGGTACTTATGAAAAACTATGAAGTGTTGTCAAGCATAGTGTAATTGCACTTAGTAAAGTTTGTATAGCTCCAGTGCTTGTGAAAATAATGAATTTGGAAAGCATTAAATGCAACTATTCGGAAAATAAAGACAGTGAATTTTTAGAAGCCAGTGTTTATTTATGATGCCTGAGCTGATCCTGTGTACTGTACACCTTAAGGCTGACCATAGGAAGAACAACTCACTGGGCAACATCCTTCCTATACTGTACTACTGCTGTTGGAGCCTGTGGCAGTATGGGACTGGGACATAACACTGGTGTCAGGAGTGTGGATTATTTTAGGGCTGCTGTGAGTCTAACTTTCGACATGGAAGCAGGTGTGTAGACAAGGTCTCAAGCTGAGCAAGAGAAGAAAGTTTTCCTGGTGAGAATTGTGAAGCTAGTACAGGCACAAACTAAAGAACTCAAAGAACAATTACAGGCACAAACTAAAGAATTGCAGGCACATACTAAAGAACTCAAAGAACAAATACAGGCACAAATGAAAGAACTCAAAGAACAAATACAGGCACAAATGAAAGAACTCAAAGAACATTTACAAGCACAAAGTGTACGACTGAAGGCACGGAGTGAACAACTAGAGACACAACGTGAAGAACAAAAAGAACGAGATGAACAACTTCAAGAGCCAACAGAGGAGCAACAGAGGGAAGTAAAATTGAGGATGCAAGGACAACTAGATGTTTTCATGGGGGAAATGAAGGAAGAACAGCAACAGCTTAACGAGGAAGTAGATGCCAAGCTTGAGCAGCAGAAGCATGAGACGGCAGTGCAGCTTGCTGCTAGCTTCAAGGATGCTGCAGTGGAATTCTGGGCCAGATGTCAGTAGAGGAGAGGATGCACCTGGAGGATGCAGATCAACAACCAGTGTTAGAGTGGTTGCAGCAGAGTGCAGTTCAACCATTTTGGGAAGAAGTTTCCAGGTTAAGCCCTGTGACCAAGAGTTACTGGAGTCAGTGGAACCTTCTTCACTTGAACAATGGATTACTGGAGCATCAGTGGGAGATAGTCAATGGCCTCAGTAAATATTAGCAACTGGGGATTGGGAAGAAGATGAGGTCTGAGATCTTGGATGAGTCCCATAACCAGATAATTAGTGGGCACGTGGGAGTGAAGACAACTCTAAGCTGGCTGCGAAACAGGTTCTATTGGATTGCCATGCGTCACGATGTTGAAGAATGGTCTCGGGCCTGTGATGCAAGTTGTACCAAGAAGGGACCCAAGAAATGTAATTGCGTCCCTCCCCAGCTGTACCTAGTTGGTGCATCGGTGGAAAGAGTCGCAGTGAACATTGCTGGAGCTCTGCCACTCATTGAAAGAGGAACCTGGTATATATCTCTATATATATATATATATATATATATATATATATATATATATATATTACTACGGAACAGAGATAGATAATGAACACTTCAACTGAGAACACCAAAATCACTACTGTCCCGCAAAGTTCCAGGTTCAAAACAAAAGAGTTAGGTAAAATTACAAGTTAAAGTTTAATGCTCAAACTAACAACTAAACATTTAGGACTCATAAGGATAATGTTATGGCAAAAAAAAGGTTAAATATATGGTTAACTGCAATAGCCTCTATTAACACGAAATTAGCAAGAATAAATTTATCTAAGTCAGCCCTGACAAAATGAGAAAACCGGATAATGCTTCGTTATTGCAAGATATATTATTACAGATACAAAATATTATCAACAATGGCTGACATCAAAAACTCCACATGAATCACAAAAACCTCACCAGGCCTACGAATTAACACCTTATGCTATACAGTACAAGAAAAAATGCAACAACACTTATACTCAAATTACACAGCAGCTAGATGGTTGGAGACTTCCTGAGCACTCACAAAAATAATAACAACTGTACAGGGGAGGACAGAGATGTGAACAAAATGAGGAGTAGATCTAAGTGGCAATTAATGCAGAGACTGAGCTCATTATATAGGGGCCGGCAGAGCTTGATACAACTTGTAAGCCATAGGGGACAAAGAGTTGACAATCCTGCTCTGAACAACAGAAAGAACGGCTTACTCTGCTATAAGGGGGAGAAGGGGGGAATGAGGTAGAACACGCACTATGGAAGCCACGAGGCGAATCGTGATCAAACATGCAGCATATGGTACGTTAGAATTATACAAAGGATGATGAAATCATAGGCTATGTAACAATATATATATATATATATATATATATATATATATATATATATATATATATATATATATATATATATATATATATTGCCAGACGCCTCAATCCAGATTGGGGTGGCCACAAACAAATCGCCTCCAAGTTGCCCTGTCCTCCCCCCATTTCACTGCCCTGCTCCCAACTCACACCCCCCTCTCTCATATACCTCTCCACCCCATCCCTCCATCTCATCCTCGGCCTCCCCCTCCCTCTTCCCCCCTCCACCTCACTCACATATACTCTCTTCGTCAGTCTTTCACCCTCCATCCTCTCCATATGGCCAAACCACCTCAGTGTGTTCCTCATAACGCTTCCTATCACATCCACATCCACACCACAACGCTCCTTTATATCCTCATTCGTCAGCCTGTCTCTCCATGTGACTCCACAGGCTCCTCTTAAATAACTCATTTCCACTGCTCTCACTCTTGACTTGTGTCCTTCCAACAATGTCCAAGCTTCACTTCCGTACGTTAGAGTTGGTATCACAATACTGTCATGTAGTAACTTTTCACTTCCATGCTCACTTCCCTGTTTCTTATCACTGCTTTCAAAGAACCAGCAACCTTCCTTCCCTGCTGTACCCTTTCAAGCACTTCACCCTCCAAACCTCCATCCTTACTCATCACACTACCCAAGTACTTAAACGTACTCACATTTTCCAATTCCTCACCATCCAACCTCGCTGTACATTCACTAACTTCACCTCTCTCAAAGAGCATCACTTTACTCTTCCCTACATTCACCTTTAGATTCCGTTTCTTACACACTCTCTCAAACTCATCCACCAAGCCTTGCAGCTCCCCTTCGTCTTCACTCAACAACACAGTATCATCTGCAAACAACAGTACAGGAGTTTCCAAACACTATCCTCTCTCACCAGGGCCACTCCAACATCCACTACCCTACCTTGTACCTCTTTTATTACCCCATCCATGTACAGATTGAACAACCATGGAGACATGACACATCCCTGTTTCAAACCAACTTTCAAAGAGAAAAATTCACTTAGTTCACCATCCACACGCACTGCAGCCTTCGCACCATCGTACATACTCTTCACAGCATTCAACAACTTCCCATCTACTCCATATATTCTTAACACTTTCCACAATCCTTGTCTATCCACCCTGTCATATGCTTTCTCCAAATCCATGAAAGCCGCATACAACTTCTTTCCCTTCTCTAGAAACTTTTCCACTAAAGATCTAAGAATGAATATCTGATCTACACAACCTCTTCCCTTCCTAGAGCCTCCCTGTTCTTCTCCAACTAATTTCTCTGTTCTTTCTCTAACTCTGTCTATAAGTATCCTACCATACACTTTTCCTATTATACTAAGAAGACAAATGCCCGTATGATTACCACACACTTCTTTTTCCCCTTTTCCTTTGTACAAGGGAATAATTATACCTGACTTCCAATCCTCCGGGACTCTACCTTCCTCCCAGGCCAATCTGCACATCTTCCACATCCATTCTACTACTATCTCTCCCCCATGCTTCAGCATTTCAACACACACTCCATCAATTCCTGGGGCTTTCCCCAATTTAACTTTCTTCATTGCTTCCACAACTTCTATCCTACTGATTTCTTCCTGTCTTCTCACCTCCTTCCTTCTCCCAGCCATTCCCCAGCCACATATACTCGCATTACTTCCATCCTCTACGTTCAACAATTCCTTAAAGTGTTCTCTCCATCTGTTCATTCTGTCTCTCTTCTCCACTAGTAATCTACCATTTTTATCTTTCACTCCCCTGCTAACTTCACTTCCACCCTGTCTTACTCTTTTCACTTCTCTCCAGAACATTTTCTTACAGTCCCTCCACTTTACACTCAAATTCCTTCCAAATTCCTCATCCACTCTCTTCTTACTCTCTCTGACTAATCTTTTCACCTCTCTCTTTCTTTCCACGTATAACTCTCTCTTCCGCCTCTCAACTTCTTCCACACCCCTATTTCTCATCCATTCATTGTATGCTTTCTTCTTTTGTGCCACAGCCTGTTTCACCTCTTCAGTCCACCACGCTTTTCCTTGCACCCCCCTCCGTCTTCTCTTCCTTCCACACACCACATCACATGCTGCACATATTTCTTCTGTAAATATCTTACACACACCTTCTACATCTCTCATCTGCTCCAGTTCATATTTGCCCAATCGTTCCTCCACTTCTCTCTTATACTCTGCCTTTTTCTCATCCTCTTGTAACCTTTCCACTCTCCTTGCAACTACTCCTTCCTCTCGTCTTTCCCTTCTTCTATTCCTCCATCTTACTTGCATTCTAATTCTGGCCACCACCAAGTAGCGGTCAGAAAGTCCACTCCCCCAACCTCTATACACTCTTGCATCCTTTACACACCTTCGCATCCTTTCATCCACACACACATAATCAATCATTGCCTTCCTTTCATTCAGTTCACCACCCACCCGTCTTATCACTCGCCATGTATACCTGTGGATCATTTTATGCCTGAAGAGGGTATTGGCTATCACCAACCCCCTCCCAGCACAAATGTCCACTAACGCACTCCCATTCTCATCTATCTCAGCAGGCACACCCCACTCACCAACTATTCCATCCACCTTCACATTCCCAACTTTACCATTCATATCATCAATCAAAAACACTCTCTCATTCCTTCCAAACTTTTCCATGCACACTTCCACATTTGTCCAGAACTCTTCTCTCACTCTTCTAGCACGATCTTGCGTTGGTGCATACACACACACAATCGCCCACATTTGTATTCCAACTTTCAACTTTACCCACACAATCCTTGACCCAACTGATCCATACTGTCTTATGCTCCTCTTCCATCTTTTACTCACAACTATACATACTCCTTCCTTTGCCCTCTCATTCTCACCTACTCCTGCACATATATCCCATCCATACTCCCATTCTCTCACACTTTCTCCTCTCCATTTTGTTTCGGTTATTCCACATACATCCACTTTCGCACCCTCAAGCACCTGGACAATCTCTCTCTCTCTCTTTCACCTCATCATTCGCTCCTCTTACATTCCATGTACTCATTACCAAGTCCTTTGTCCGGTCCTGGGTCGTCATCGTTTGGTCAGTCCTTGTCCGAGGCTTCTTGTTTGTTTTTTTAGTTAGTTGTTTTCCGGGGAGGGGCACTAACCCTCCGCCAACCCTTTTAGTCGTCTTTTACGACAAGCAGGGATACTGGGGGAGTATTCTTGAAAACCCCCCTACCCCCAGGGGGGGATATTAATATCATTTGGTTATCACTGCAGCTGAAGTTCATCTATCAACGATATGTGTTATGACAATAATGAAAAACACTCATACAAATGGCGACTTTCACTAGAGTCTTCTAAATATATGATTCATAGCTACGTATCAGTTTTAAACAGTGATTGGCAACCCATTCACTCATCATCCTAGACACAGCAAATGTGTGAATACGTCATGGGCTGCAGGCGTACCAACTGCCTGACAAGCCACACTCTTATACTGTACCAGGTTCATACGTTCCCGATAGTACTTCAGCCAGCCTTTCCTGAAGATGCTTCGCATAGCCGGTGGTGTCTATAGGCAGCTCTTCGCCAGATGGTCTTCCCATTAACAAGTCAACGGGTAATCGTAACTCGTGGCCCAACATCAGTTTTGCAGGAGTGTATCCAGTAAACTCATGGGATGCAGACCAATATGCCATCAACAACAGAGGTAATTTCTGCTCCCATTTGTTTTGTCCCTCAATGCAGTACTTGGCCAATTCTTGTCCCAGGGTCCAGTTGAATTTCTCCATCATCCCATCTGACTGTGGCCTTAGTGGGGTCGTCCTGGTCTTCTTGATCCCCAATAACTTGCAGCACTCACGGAACACAGCAGACTCGAAGTTTCTACCCTGGTCTGAATCTAACTCTTGTGGCACCCCAAAATGACAGACGAACTGGTTGTGGCCTCTTGATCGGAGATAGCATAGGCTTCTGGCCACTTTGTGAAGTAGTCTCTGCCAATATATATATATATATATATATATATATATATATATATATATATATATATATATATATATATATATATATATATATATATATATATATATATATATATATATATATATATATATATATATATATATATACCAGGTTCCTCTTTCAATGAGTGGCAGAGCTCCAGCAATGTTCACTGCAACTCTTTCCATCGATGCACCAACTAGGTACAGCTGGAGAGGGACGCAATTACATTTCTTGGGTCCCTTCTTGGTACAATTTGCATCACAGGCCCGACACCACTCTTTAACATCGTGACGCATGCCAATCCAATAGAACCTATTTCGCAGCCAGCTTAGAGTTGTCTTCACTCCCACGTGCCCACTAATGATCTGGTTATGGGACTCATCCAAGATCTCAGACCTCATCTTCTTCCCAACCAGCAGTTGCCAATATTTGCTGAGGCCATTGACTGTCTCCCACTGATGCTCCAGTAGTCCATTGTTCAAGTGAAGAAGGTTCCACTGACTCCAGTAAGTCTTGGTCACAGGGCTTAACCTGGAAACTTCTTCCCAAAATGGTTGAACTGCACTCTGCTGCAACCACTCTAACACTGGTTGTTGATCTGCATCCTCCAGTTGCATCCTCTCCTCTACTGATATCTGGCCCAGAATTCCACTGCAGCATCCTTGAAGCTAGCAGCAAGCTGCACTGCCGTCTCATGCTTCTGCTGCTTAAGCTTGGCATCTACTTCCTCGTTAAGCTGTTGCTATTTTTCCTTCATTTCCCCCATGAAAACATCTAGCTGTCCTTGCATCCTCAATTGTACTTCCCTCTGTTGCTCCTCTGTTGGCTCTTGAAGTTGTTCATCTCGTTCTTTTTGTTCTTCACGTTGTGTCTCTAGTTGTTCACTCCGTGCCTTCAGTCGTACACTTTGTGCTTGTAAATGTTCTTTGAGTTCTTTCATTTGTGCCTGTATTTGTTCTTTGAGTTCTTTAGTTTGTGCCTGTAATTCTTTAGTTTGTGCCTGTAATTGTTCTTTGAGTTCTTTAGTTTGTGCCTGTACTAGCTTCACAATTCTCACCAGGGAAACTTCCTTCTCTTGCCCAGCTTGGGACCTTGTCTACACACCTGCTTCCATGTCGAAAGTTCGACTCACAGCAGCCCTAAAATAATCCACACTCCTGACACCAGTGTTATGTCCCAGTCCCATACTGCCACAGGCTCCAACAGCAGTAGTACAGTATAGGAAGGATGTTGCCCAGTGAGTTGTTCTTCCTATGGTCAGCCTTTAGGTGTACAGTACACAGGATCAGCTCAGGCATTATAAATAAACACTGGCTTCTAAAAATTCACTGTCTTTTTTTTTCCGAATAGTTACATTTAATGCTTTCCAAATTCATTATTTTCACAAGCACTGGAGCTAAACAAACTTTACTAAGTGCAACTACACTATGCTTGACAACACTTCACAATTTTTCATAAGTACCGATGATGTACAAACTTCAATAACACGTCACTGTTTGCCACTGTTTTCACAAGTACCGAAAATATACAATCTTCACAGTCACTGCACTGATGCTGCACTACAGTACACTCAAATTGAACCAAAACTGACTGACCTTGTTTTACTCTCTTATCCATCCTTATATAAACTTGCATTACTAGAATGATCTACTTCACATTTCTGGTGTATTCCAGATAGTGAGCACAGTTACCAACTCGGAGACAACCAAAACACGCAAGAGTTTTCTTACATTACCTAAAACTGTAACTTATTTACCATATAAACTTAATTTCAATTACATAATTTAACAATCACGTAAATAAAACATTATTGAGAAAAAGATCATAAAAATTAATGCATAACTTACGAAATAACTACACTCACAAACAGCAGGCAGACCAGCAACTCTGACTCGTAACGGAGCCAGCTACCGTAAACATTGGGAAACATCGAGATGTTTCTCGAGCACCTAACTGGCAAATCCAACTTCTTAACAATACACTTGCACGTTTTTGTCATAGAGCCTACACCTCATCACCTGCCAATACGGTACATGTGCTGGCCATTGGTTCGTTTTTCCTTCCATTTTTTATATATATATATATATATATATATATATATATATATATATATATATATATATATATATATATACTACCCCGTGAGTTGGTGAAATAAGTGTTAAGGAACAAGAAGCTGGGCACTTTCATTTAAGGCCTGATATGTCGAATTTACCCAGAGCTGAGTCGGTAGGTTTGCTTTAGAAGACAATGTTTTTCATACAAACATGTCTCTGTTCTTCATACAAACATGTCTCTGTGGTTTGATATAGGATTTTTGTTAAATTTGTTACTATCACATCAACCTCATAAAGTTAAGATGTTGGAAATATGTCAAGAAAAATGCCTAAACATGTGCTGACAGTTTCTTCTTAAGATCGCTAACCCTTAAAATGAAAAGCTACTGCCAATTACATTCGTGTTATGAGTTTGATATTTGTCTCCTAGCATAGAATAGACACAAAAACGTGTGGCTGGAAATCAGGGCGAGTGAAGTATAGTTTACGCCATCATTCCAGTTTTCTATGATAATAACTTACTCGTGACAGAAAAAGTAATTGCTAATCACATGTGCATGGACATATTAAAAAGGCAGCAGCGTTGTTCTAAGAGTAGAGTGTAGATAAATCAGGCAGTTGAAGAGTAGTGTGGGGATATCAGAAAGAATCAGGTAGGCTGGATGAGAATGAACAAGGGAAGGTGAGGTAGATAAACGTGTATCCAGTCTGGTGGCATTGATTTTATATGCTGCCTGGTGTATACGTCTATCTATCAATCTATCTATTGCCAGACGCCATAATCCCATAAGAGGTGGCCATTTGACTCTGAGTTATTTGTTTAACGGGGAGGGGCACTAACCCTCCACCAACCCACTTGTTGACACGTAGGGAGCACATATGGTTTGGTTATATGGTTACCACCCAGCGTTGTAAATGTATACGTGAGGCTTATATATGCCTATGTCATCTTATCAAATTTTATTATACTTTATGAGCAATTACTGTGCTTGAATTCATCACAAGCAGCAATACGCCGACCTGAATGTGCAAAAATTTACATTCTTACCAGAAGGGGACCTGAAGCAATGTGCTTATGGCTCTGTTCTGGCTAAAATAATACCTCCCCTCATGTAGTTTCTAGGTCCAGCACAGAAGGGTACGTAGGTGTATAAACGCGTTAATGTCATTAGGAAAGTTAACAATAACTCTTACCGATACAATTGTGGATGAGGTGCATGAAGTGTGTTGTGATGAAGGATAGCATTACAGTAAAGGGAGATTGTGTTGTGAGAGTGGAGTGTGTGCTGTTGTGTGAAAGGCAACATTGCAATGTGTGCCAGGTGTTGTGAGAGTGAGTCATGCGTTGTGGTGCGAGGTACAGCATCACAGTGAGGACAAAGTCTGTGAGAGCAAGGTGAATGAATTGAGGTTGTTGTGGTATGAAAGACAGCACTTTAAACTTATAGGGGGGGGGGCAAATACTTTTTTTTCCTTAACACAAGAAGAAAAAACAAAAGTTAGAAGCTCGCAAAACTGTCCAATCTAAGCAAAAGAAAAAAATCAAAACAAAGCCACATTCAAAAGAACCGGTCAGTTTGAGATGTTGAGACACATCGCATTTAAAAGACTGTAGGTCACAACCAAAATGAAATACAGACAGAGGAACACAGTTCCAGAGTTCACAAGTTGCAGGCAGGAACTGGAATCAAAAGGGGTGAGGGTTTGGAGTCAATCGGGTGATACGTACCCTCTGTAATGGAGGTGAGGTGAAAGCAGATATTTCGTAAGAGCAGTAACCACTGAAGTAGTGACAGAAACGAGATAAAGATGAAACAGAGAGTGAGAGAGAGAGAGAGAGAGAGAGAGAGACAGGTTGAAGACAGCAAAAGAAGGAGTGTCAAAGAGACGAAAAGTCTCTAACTCCACCCTGTTGAGAAGAGCTAAATGCAGGGGCACCCCACCCCACACATGAGCACTGCATTACACGCAGGCGCTAATAAGACCCCTGCATAGAGTCAACAGTTATGCGGGGGTAAAGAAAACGTGAAGTCAGCTTAGCACACCTAATGCCTTAGAAGTAGATATACCAAATCAAGTAATATGATTTTTCCAGAAAATGTGCCGAGAAAATGAAACCCCAAGATTATTCAAAGATGATTCAGGACTGAGTTGAATATAGTTGAATATTAATTTAGCTGCATTTTTTTTTTTTTTTTTTTTAGTTAGCATAATTCTCGACAATCAATATCTTCTCCTCCAGAGTAGGGAAGGAAATACAGAATCTCTTTTATTTCTTTACTAATCATTCCTCGTGATAACACATTGCAAATAGTTTGACCATTTCGTGAAAATTATGATAAGTGTAGGAGCAGTCTAGATTATATATATATATATATATATATATATATATATATATATATATATATATATATATATATATATATATATATATATATATAAAAGCAAGCTAGAATGTAAAGAAAACAAGCCGGCAGGCGATGATGGCCAGCTCTAAGCAGACCAAGCTTTAGGAGCGATCGGAAGTGAGTTTCAACACTCAAAGTCATTACTGCATGGATGTACTCTAGTGCAACATTCCATCCAAGAATCATGGCTCTGGCTTAATAATCTCTGGATCTTTAGCATTTTGCATGAGCAAAGTCATATTTTTAGCGTTTTCATATTTTCTGAATTTGATGCTCTGGAGGATATAGGTCACGCATGTACTAAGCACACTTGTAGTACTCATTATGTCTTTAAGCATGCAAAGTTTCATTCGATTCCATCCTCCCATTGTGGAGCTAGGGACCTTGAAATTCGTGGAATGGCTCACCAGAGGTACAATGTCTAGGAAGCGCTGCCAGCGACTGGAAGTTTCTACAGTAAATGTCATTTTTGTATGAAGGTACTCCAGTGCAATAATCCAGCTAAGAATCATGATCGTGACTTAATCTTTGGAACCTTAGCATATCGCGTGAGAGTAGCCGTGATTGTAGCTATTTTCACTGTATTCGCATTTAATGACCTTTCATCCCTGACCTGGCCAATGTAGCACATAGGTTTACAATAGAAAGTTACCTAGCAATTAAAACCTTGTGGACACATCTAGGCCATAGGCTGGTCAATGTGTCAAAGTTTGGTTGGAATCGGTTAAATTTGAAGGGTAGAAATGCCTGCCACAGTTAAAGAAACAAACAATACAAGAATGCAAGAAAGAAAGAGATGTGACTAACAATAAGGCCAGCATCTCAGCCATGAGACTCGCTTTATCTGTCATCCAGAGGCGCTTATTGTAATCATGTTGATTTCTACGAATCCAGTGTTTGATTTAATGAGTGAGGTGATGATGGATTTTGGATCATATTAGCTAGTAATGTTAATTACAATGAAATAACATGAAGACAAATGTCTACCTACAATACATAATGAAAATCAGAGAAAATTTGAGGTCCACCCAAGAGAGGAATCACACCAGCTGAGTGCCGATATTTATCTAGCGCGGCTCTGAATTTGACCTTGACCTTGACCTATTTTCATCAATTTCGAACTCATGGGAGATTTTCATCCCTATTACACGCCTGTAAAATTTTGTGATGATATCTTGAGTGGTTTTGAAGTTATCATGGTAACAGACACATAGACCTTGACCTACTTTCACCATTTTCGAACTCATAGTATATTTTCCTTTCTATTACACACCCTTCATATTTTGTGATGATATCTTGAGCAATTGTGAAGTGATCGGGCTAACAGACACACAGATAGGAAAAAAAAAATGAAAACAATACTCATAGGAGATTTTTTGTGATGATATCTTGAGTGGTTGCGAAGTTATCGTGGTAACAGACAGACAGACCTAGGCCTACTACACACCTGTATAATTTTGTAGGTGTGTAGTAGGAGAAAAAAAGCGATCACGAGTTCGAAACTGACGAATGTAGGTCATGGTCTGTGTATCTATTACAATGATAACTTTGCAACCACTCCAGACAACAAAATTCTACTGGTGTGTAGAAAGGATAGTAATCTCCTACAGGTTCGAAATTGGTGAAGCTAGGTCAAGGTTTGTGTGTCTGTTAGCAAAATAACTTCGCGACTGCTCAAAATATTATCACAAAAATTCAAAGGTGTGTAGTGGGGATGGAAATCTACGAATTCGAAAGTGGTGAAAGTAGGTCAAAGTCTGTGTGTCTTTTACCATGATAACTTAACAACCACTCAAGATATCATCACAAAATTTTGCAGGTCTGTAGCAGGGATGAAATCTACGAGTTTGAAGTTAATGAAAATAGGTCAAGGTCAAGGTCATATTCCGAGCCACGCTAGATATGTATCAGCTCGCGGCTGGTGTGATTTCCCCTTTAAGGGAGTCTCTAGTTTTTCACTGCCTGTAAAAATAATGGGATTCTTCTTTATTTACACCCGCCTCGTTTGTGTACACTTCAGGTCAATGGTTCTTTTACACTGTCCATAAATAGAATGAGATTTTCCTTAATTTCCACCTGTCTTGTCTGCCTATGGTTGTGGATGAAGGTTTGTCAATGGCATCACATAGGGTTATGGCTAATTTCTCTGTCTGCATTCTGTTTCCCAAAAGACAAGTGATTATAATTTCAACCATGTATAGTTAAATACTATAGTACGTTCGCCTCTCGTGCTTCTGTTTTCATCACATGCTTCATAGACGACTGAATGTGATATGATGCACATATCCATCTGCTGGTGATAACGTGCACCCTTGTTCTTTACGTCTCATTCAAGATTATCAATCCAGCAATGGCAAAGAGGTAGGATAAGCGAACGAACTTTTGTCTGATTGTACACTCTATCTATCTATCTATTGCCAGACGCCTCAATCCCGTTTGGGGTGGCCACAAACAAATCGCCTCCACGTTGTCTTGTCCCCCGCCATTTCACTGCCCTGCTCCCAACTCACACTCCCCTCTCTCATATACCTCTCCACCCCATCCCTCCATCTCATCCTCGGCCTCCCCCTCCCTCTTCCCCCCTCCACCTCACTCACATACACTCTCTTTATCACCCTTTCACCCTCCATCCTCTCCACATGGCCAAACCACCTCAGTGTGTTCCTCATAACACTTCCTATCACATCCACATCCACACCACAACGCTCCTTTATATCCTCATTCGTCAGCCTGTCTCTCCATGTGACTCCACATGCTCCTCTGAAATAATTCATTTCCACTGCTGTCACTCTTGACTTGTGTCCTTCCAACAATTTCCAAGCTTCACTTCCATACGTTAGAGTTGGTATCACAATACTGTCATGTAGTAAGTTTTTCACTTCCATGCTCACTTCCCTGTTTCTTATCACTGCTTTCAAAGAACCAGCAACCTATCTTTCCTGCTGTACCCTTTCAAGCACTTCACCCTCCAAACCACCATCCTTACTCATCACACTACCCAAGTACTTAAACTTACATTTTCCAATTCCTCACCATCCAACCTCGCTGTACATTCACTGACTTCACCTCTCTCAAAGACCATCACTTTACTCTTCCCTACATTCACCTTTAGATTCCGTTTCCTGCACACTCTCCCAAACTCATCCACGAAGCCTTGCAGCTCCCCTTCGTCTTCACTCAACAACACAGTATCATCTGCAAACAACAGTACAGGGAGTTTCCAAACACTATCCTCTCTCACCAGGGCCACTCCAACATCCACTACCCTACCTTGTACCTCTTTTATTACCCCATCCATGAACAGATTGAACAACCATGGAGACATGACACATCCCTGTTTCAACCCAACCTCCAAAGAGAAAAATTAACTTAGTTCACCATCCACACGCACTTCGGCCTTAGCACCGTCATACATACTTTTCACAGCATTCAACAACTTTCCATCTACTCCATATATTCTTAATACTTTCCACAGTCCTTGTCTCTCCACCCTATCATATGCTTTCTCCAAATCCATGAAAGCCACATACAACTTCTTTCCCTTCTCTAGAAACTTTTCCACTAAAGATCTAAGAATGAATATCTGATCTACACAACCTCATCCCTTCCTAAAGCCTCCCTGTTCTTCTCCAACAAATTCCTCTGTTTTTTCTCTAACTCTGTCAATAAGTATCCTACCATACACTTTTCCTATTATACTAAGAAGACAAATGCCCCTATGATTACTACACACTTCTTTTTCCCCTTTTCCTTTATACAAGGGAATAATTATACCTGATTTCCAATCCTCCGGGACTCTACCTTCCTCCCAGGCCAATCTGCACATCTTCCACATCCATTCTACTACTATCTCTCCCCCATGCTTCAGCATTTCACCACACTCCATCAGTTCCTGGGGCTTTCCCCAATTTAACTTTCTTTATTGCTTCCACAACTTCTATGCTACTGATTTCTTCCTGTCTTCTCACCTCCCTCCTTCTCCCAGCCATTCCCCAGCCACTTATACTCACATTACTTCCATCCTCTATGTTCAACAATTCCTTGAAGTGTTCTCTCCATCTGCTCACTTTTTCTCCCTTCTCCACTAGTAATCTACCATTTTTATCTTTCACTCCCCTGCAAACCTCATTTCCACCCTGTTTTACTCTCTTCACCTCTTTCCAGAACATCTTCTTACAATCCCTCCACTTTGTACACTTCCTCCTAAAAATATCAGAACACCTGAGGACAATGGACTTGAAAAATGAAAATAATATGGCGTGCCATCTCGGAAAGGTTTGTGTACCCATAACACTGGTGCAAGGTGCACTGGCATATGATGCACTGGTGTTTGGTACACTGATGTATGGCGTAGTGATGCACTGAATGGTGTACTAGTGTATGGTGCACTGGTGTATGCTGCCCAGGTGGGTGTGCAATGGTGTATAGTGCACTGACGTATGGTGAACTAGGGTATGGTGCACTGGGGTGTGGAACACTGGTGTATGGCCAATGGTGTGTGGTCCACTGGAATATAATACTCTGTGGTATATCAGACTGGTATATATATATATATATATATATATATATATATATATATATATATATATATATATATATATATATATATATATATATATATATATATATATATATATATATATATATATTGTCACTGGAGTAGTTACCCCAGAAGTGAAGGGTGAAATAGAAGATAAGGTGATAATGAAAGGAGAGAGAAGCGAACCATTAAGAACATAAATCTTTTTCTTACCATTTTGCTGCCAGTGAAGGGTGACCTTGGTCCCCAGCTGTGTTTACCCAAGCGGGCAACTTTTGCCTTCTCATCTGATAACACACCAGATGTTTTTCTCACAAATTAAGTAGAAAGTTCCTCTTGTCCTTGAACTGTGGGTGTAACACAATGTGGGAGGAGCAAAGTAGGGATGTACTGTATGCCAATTAGAAGCCTAAATGACACGTTCTTGATGGCACGCAATTGGTTCTGTGTGGAGTGTATACTTCATAGTATGCGTCACTGGTTCAACCACAGCTCCCCTTATGTCCGCCAAAGCAGCACTGGTTAGAAAGATACCTGGCACCAAAGGAGTAGGACGTACCTGTTTTCACTAAACTGTGAGGACACCGTTGGCGGTATTTTACAACCAGAGTTCCTGTGTGTGTGTGTGTGTGTGTGTGTGTGTGTGTGTGTGTGTGTGTGTGTGTACCCTCGTTCAACTCAACTACACTAATCTGGTAGAGCTAGGGCCTACATGGAAGAACGGCTATAGTAGTAGTAGTAGTGATAGTAGTAGTAGTTGTAGTAGTAGTAGTGGTAGTAGTAGAAGTTGTAGTAGTAGTAGTAACCCCAGACGCATCTGAAACGTAAACCGAGTGGACTACAGACCTAAGTTGCCCCTCTCCTGCAGTTCAAGATCCTCTTTTCTGGGAACTGGGTGGGAGATGATGGACACTGTATAACCAGCATCACCGCCTGGTCATATCGGAGCCACCATATGGTGTCCCTCTCCAGTGACTCATCACAAAATACTTTAATTAGAGTTCCTGGCATAAGAATACTTCCTCGACCAGAAACCAAAGTTTGTCTTTCCACATTAATTACCATTACAGTGCTTACTTAGCGGAAAGCTAAATGCCATTTCATGATTAGCCACTTCAACACAAGTGAGAGGAAAATATTCAGTTACCAGGAGGACACTTTGGTGAACAGTGAAGTAAAAAAACAGTTTTCTCGGAGAAATGAAAAGATGATTGGTTTCTTCCTCCATACTTTAATTCAAACTTTGGTAATAGTGTCAGAGCTAGTAGTGTGATCCTAATCTCTGGAAACCGCACCTCATGTATTAATAGGCCATGCATCACACAGAGAGCACCACACATGGTTATATTCCCAGAATATTCAGTTTGTTTTTCTTTACCCACTCCGTGACTCACTGAAGCAGCGTGTGTAAACTGTGGTGTTTAGGTATGCAAACACGTGTCGCACTGCTCCATGAGAATATCCGAAGGATATATGTTGAAAAAATACTGAAGATAATATCTAGTAAGATATTCCACACTATTACGTCTCACGCTGCCACAGGCTCCAACTGCAGTAGTACAGTATAGGAAGGACGTTGCCCACTGAGTTGTTCTTCCTATGGTCAGCCTTTAGGTGTACAGTACACAGGATCAACTCTGGGGTCATAAATAAACACTGGCTTCTTAAAGTTCACTGTCTTTACTTTCCAAATAGTTACACTTAATGTTTTCCAATTTCACTATTTTCACAAGTACTGGAGCTATACAAACTTTACTTGGTGCAATTACACTTTATGCTTGACAACACTTCACAGTTTTTCACAAGTACCGATGATATACAAACTTCATTAACATGTCACTGTTTGCCACTGTTTTCACAAGTACCGAAAATGTACAATCTTGACTGACACTGCACTGATGCTGCACTACAGTACACTTAAACTGAACCAAAACCGACTGACCTTGTTCTACTCTCTTATCCATCCTTATATGAGCTTCCATTACAAGAATGATCTACTTCTCCACATTTCTGGTGTATTCCAGAGAGAGAGCACAGTTACCAACTCGGAGACAACCAAAACACGCAAGAGTTTTCTTACATTACATAACACTGTAACTTATTTACCATACAAACTTAATTTCAATTACATAATTTAACAATCACGTAAATAAAACATTATTGAGAAAAAGTCCATAAAAATTAATGCATAACTTACAAAATAACTACGCTCACAAGCGGCAGGCAGACCAGCAACTCTGACTCGTACCGGAGCCAGCTACCGTAAACATTGGGAAACATCAATATGCTTCTCGAGCACCTAACTGGCAAATCCCGCTTCTTAACACTACCCCCTCCCTAGTTCTTTGTCGTCCTGACAAAACTACGCGAGAAATACAAATATAAACTTTAATCCTAATGAAATATCTAGCTAGACACAAAATAATCCTTCAACTTATCAGGTCTTCTTCTGTGCCGCTTCTGAGGACGTCCTTGTTCCTCCACACAGTCCACTCCTCCTGGAAGGTCTTGATCTTCTTCCTGACTCACTTCTTCCCTCGGGAAACTGTCATCATCCTCTTTCACTTCAGCTCCGTGGTCCTACTCAACATCCTTGGCTGCAGAAGACCATGATTCCTTGGAGACATCCCAGCTGTACTGTCCTGGCCCATGGTACTGCCACAGACGGTTCACGTGTACCACTTTCAGGCGAAACTTCCTGCTTCCCCGAATCCGATACTTTACGTCTGATAGGCGGTCCAACACAGTGTAAGGCCCGTCCCATGGGCTCCGCAGCTTCTGAGACTGTCCCTTCTTTCGCTGAGGATTGTATAGTCAAACTTAGTCACGTACCACCTTCAGGGAAGACTTCTTGCTTCCCCGAATCTGATACGTTACGTCTGATAGGTGGTCCAACACAGTGTAAGGCCCGTCCCATGGGCTCTGCAGCTTCGCTGACTGTCCCTTCTTTCGCTGAGGATTGTATAGTCAAATTTGGTCACCAGCCTTAAAGCTCGCCCCACTTGCCTTTACATCATACTTTCACTTCATCACTTCTCCTGAAAACTTAAGGGTTCCTCTCGCTTGATGTACTATTGGCAACATATGAACCTGGTACAGTATAAGAGTGTGGCATGGGTCAGGCAGTTGGTACGCCTGCAGCCCATGATGTATTCACACATTTGTTGTGTCTAGGACGATGAATGAATGGGTTGCCAATCACTGTTTAAAACTGATACGTAGCTACGAATCATATATTTAGAAGACTCTAGTAAAGGTCACCATAAGCATGAGTGTTTTTCATTATTGTCATAGCACATTTCGTTGATAGATAAACTTCAACTGCAATGATAACCAAAGGATATAAAGAGATTTCAGTAGCATAGACTGATCTTGTCGGTGCTCACACACCTTAAAATTGCTCCTGTATTGTCATGACAGGTGGTGGAGCACACTCTTCACCAGTGATTTTTTTTTATACAAGAATCAAATTCTTTCCATGAGCTGTATAATAGCATTTTGTACTTGTAAGATTAATAAATCTTACGAAGATGTGGTTACTGGCTGCTACTGCCTTCATAAAACGTAATGCTCTCTTCCCAGTTTGCCAACTCTTTCATTGATGGAAACTCATTCCCATCTTCCCCTCCTCCCTCTCCCTCCCTCGAACCCCCTACCTCTCTCACTCTCACTTTCCCCCCCTCTAAACAGCCAGTTCCTTCCTCCCCTCCCTCCCATTTCCTTTTGACTAACGGAGGTGGAGGTCACAGAGTCTGACTTCCATACTTCTTAAACCCACAGTGATTATCTGCCCTGATGACCCATCTGTGGTGGATAAGCCAGTCTTATTGACAGTCTCTCTCTCTCTCTCTCTCTCTCTCTCTCTCTCTCTCTCTCTCTCTCTCTTAAATCCATAGTGGTTATATGCCTATATGACCCATCTGTGGTGGATAAGCCATTCTTATTGACAGTCTCTCTCTCTCTCTCTCTCTCTCTCTCTCTCTCTCTCTCTCTCTCTCTCTCTCTCTCTCTCTCTTAAACCCATAGTGGTTATATGCCTATATGACCCATCTGTGGTGGATAAGCCATTCTTATTGACAGTGTCTCTCTCTCTCTCTCTCACTCTCTCTCTCTGGGGGGCGCGGTAGCACAGTGGTAGCGCGCTGAGCTTGTGGTCGGGAGGTCGCAAGTTCGAGCCTCGCCCAGGCTACTGTTGCCGGGAGGGGTAGCTCGCTCCTGTAACCCCAGCGGGGCTATATGGCCTTAGTTGCCTAGCTCGGGGAATTCATTTCTTCATTCTCTCTCTCTCTCTCTCTCTCTCTCTCTCTCTCTCTCTCTCTCTCTCTCTCTCTCAGGCCCCCTAACATCACATCTAACCCGAACTGTGTGTGGCCAGTTCGTAGTGTCTCATGGCGCTCTGGGGACAGGCGAGGATAGTGTGGAAGTCACTAACCTCCAAGTCGCTGTCTCTTTGATACGTATTAGCTTACGTGCATAATAGGGTATATTATACTGGATATGATGAGATATCAGCCAAAGCTTGCATGGATATGGCTAAATGAATGAGGAAAAAAGACATCTTGTTTCCATTAGGAGAGGTTCCAGGTGTTGTACTGGTGTAATAGTATGACCTATACATTCATTCTGCAATAATTATAGTATACTGGTTATGATGACAGTTCGACCATATATTTCATTCATAAGATGACTCAGATGTTTAATAACAGTTATTAAACATATATTTCATTCATAAGATATCTCAGATGTTTAATAACTGTTTAAGAGAGAGAAAGAGAGAGAGAGAGAGAGAGAGAGACTGTCAATAAGAATGGCTTATCCACCACAGATGGGTCATATAGGCATATAATCACTATGGGTTTAAGAGAGAGAGAGAGAGAGAGAGAGAGAGAGAGAGAGAGAGAGACTGTCAATAAGACTGGCTTATCCACCACAAATGGGTCATCAGGGCAGATAATCACTGTGGGTTTAAGAAGTATGGAAGTCAGACTCTGTGACCTCCACCTCCGTTAGTCAAAAGGAAATGGGAGGGAGGGGAGGAAGGAACTGGCTGTTTAGAGGGGGGGAAAGTGAGAGTGAGAGAGGTAGGGGGTTCGAGGGAGGGAGAGGGGTGAGGGGAAGATGGGAATGAGTTTCCATCAATGAAAGAATTGGCAAACTGGGAAGAGAGCATTACGTTTTATGAAGGCAGTAGCAGCCAGTAACCACATCTTCGTAAGATTTATTAATCTTACAAGTACAAAATGCTATTATACAGCTCATGGAAAGAATTTGATTCTTGTATAAAAAAAAAAAATCACTGGTGAAGAGTGTGCTCCACCACCTGTCATAACAATACAGGAGCAATTTTAAGGTGTGTGAGCACCGACAAGATCAGTCTATGCTACTGAAATCTCTTTATATCATTTGGTTATCATTGCAGTTGAAGTTTATCTATCAACGAAATGTGCTATGACAATAATGAAAAACACTCATGCTTATGGTGACCTTTACTAGAGTCTTCTAAATATATGATTCGTAGCTACGTATCAGTTTTAAACAGTGATTGGCAACCCATTCATTCATCGTCCTAGACACAACAAATGTGTGAATACATCATGGGCTGCAGGCGTACCAACTGCCTGACCCATGCCACACTCTTATACTGTACCAGGTTCATATGTTGCCAATAGTACATCAAGCGAGAGGAACCCTTAAGTTTTCAGGAGAAGTGATGAAGTGAAAGTATGATGTAAAGGCAAGTGGGGCGAGCTTTAAGGCTGGTGACCAAATTGACTATACAATCCTCAGCGAAAGAAGGGACAGTCAGCGAAGCTGCAGAGCCCATGGGACGGGCCTTACACTGTGTTGGACCACCTATCAGACGTAACGTATCAGATTCGGGAAAGCAGGAAGTCTTGCCTGAAGGTGGTACGTGACTAAGTTTGACTATACAATCCTCAGCGAAAGAAGGGACAGTCACAGAAGCTGCAGAGCCCATGGGACGGGCCTTACACTGTGTTGGACCGCCTATCAGATGTAACGTATCGGGTTCGGGGAAGCAGGAAATCTCGCCTGAAAGTGGTACACGTGAACCGTCTGTGGCAGTACCATGGGCCAGGACAGTACAGCTGGGATGTCTCCAAGGAATCATGGTCTTCTGCAGCCAAGGATGTTGAGTAGGACCACGGAGCTGAAGTGAAAGAGGATGATGACAGTTTCCCGAGGGAAGAAGTGAGTCAGGAAGAAGATCAAGACCTTCCAGGAGGAGTGGACTGTGTGGAGGAACAAGGACGTCCTCAGAAGCGGCACAGAAGAAGACCTGATAGTTGAAGGATTATTTGTGTCTAGTTAGATGTTTCATTAGGATTAAAGTTTATATTTGTATTTCTCGCGTAGTTTTGTCAGGACGACAAAGAAC